>NC_051157.2:67635146-67935146 GCF_013339745.2 Dermacentor silvarum | reverse complement strand
AACGTATGCTCCCAACTTATTCCGAATCTTGTTATAAAGCAAATAATGATTAAATGTTTGAGTGTGTTCGAGTACAAAAATTGTTAACGCTTTGGGGCATGCCTTGTATAGTGGTTGTCCCTTTGCGTGAACACTGGCCAAGAAACTCGGGGTCTTTTCCTGTGTCCAACCTCGACGAAGCTGAAGCAAACTCTCCTAGATAACATACCGTAAAAGCTACCTTCAGCAGAGTCAGCAGAAAAAGCTAGCCTCAACAAACTTGAAACTAAGTGGCTTGAAATGTATCACCCACTGTATAGCCGTGACAGAAAATGGCGGCTTCACCATGTCGCTGATGAACCTTAAAGAACAGGCGTACGATGGGCGACAGAAACAACAACAACAAAAAATACAGAAAAATGTAACGGAAAAACAGCCTAATAACGGAGGCCGAGAAAGTTGAGAGATGGTAGGGCTCTAGTATCGAAAACGCTCCTTTCCAGCACAGAGATTCTCAGTGCGACAGCTGAACGGATGATGTAGGAAGAACGAAAATGCTTTAAAAAAAATGCGCGAGATATGGGTCATAACGAAGGAAGTGCAATGCCAAGCTCACGACGAAGGACGCAGGGGCGCGGACGGCAAAGCCGGTCAGCAAAGCTGTTGCCGGTTGCGAAAAGAAGACCAACGCTCGGCCGCTGAAGCGCACTTACAGAGCGCCTTGCCGAGCGAACAAGAAGTGTAGAAAGCGCACATAACGCGCAATATATAAGAGGACCTAGGAATACCACCGCTATACTTCCTTCCATTCCAGCAGCTCTTATTTCTCGGCCGCTGTCGTCGTCCTCCTGCGCCCATCTCGAGAAAAATCTCGGCGGACGTCACTATATACTGCTGCGACTGCTACCGGCAACCAAGACGGAATAAAATTTCCCGGATTTTCCGTCGCTATATGGCGTGCGTACACGCGGAGCGGGGACATTGATCATACTCAGCGGGGAGACGTCCCGCCCTTCCGTTCTTTCTTGCTTTTTTTTTTCAACAAAACTGCGCTTTTCTCATTTCCTAGAGTCTTCTTGCGATACAAAACTTCGGCGTCTTCTTGCTTTTCGTTATACGTTGATCCGATGCGCTGCTTTGCGCTTATTACTCGCACTGCTCAACTCGGGCCGTGCCCAGCAGGCTCAGTTCTGCGTGAACAAACACGACGTGAAATTCAGGGAGTCGTCCGCACTTGTCGCTGTGATACGGCGCGTCTACATGTCCTGTCGCTACGGCATGTCAATGCGCGTTTTGATATACAGCTGCTCGTCGGAATTAGAGAGAGAGAACTTTTTAATGAATCCTTGTGTGGTTTTTCTGGTGGATTGCCTAGCCTGCTACTTCGTACTGCTTTGATCAAAAATGAAATCATATGCACAGTGCACATCACAAATACACAACATATACACCACCGTACTCGACAAATCAAAGTATCTCATTCGGACCAGTGTTTCTAAGAAAGGTTAGCCACTTGCGGCTATTCTGTATGGCCAACTAAAAACAATCGTATTTATCGACGAGAGATGGTGTGACATAATCGAGCCTTTATCGCATAGCTGCTCGCAGTTACGGCATGGTGATTATATGAGAAGGGGAGCGTGTCGCGAGGCACGCAAAGAGGGTGGTAATTTTGTGTTTAACAGCAGAATCGGTTTTTACGTTGTTTTTTTTTCGGCTTCCCTGAAACCAATCAATTAACAGCTAAGCTCGCACTGCGTTATACATTGCGCAGCTTGGACAGTATTGCGATGTGTTCTTGGGTGAGCAAACAAGTTGCCAAAAGATATGAACAACTTTGAAAGGTAGCAAAGTGGACACTGGAAAGAATCGAGGTCTACTCACAACATCGTTGTATAGGCCGTATATGGTACGCGTAACATTTGTTTGAGAGATCAGTGTCGCACTTTCTCTATAGTTCTCGCCTTTCTCGCTACGCACTAAGGAAAATAGCACCATCAAGGAATTTTTGTCGTGTCTGTAGACACGACAAAAATTCCTTTATATATAAATCACCCCCTTAGAGTCAGAGCAAGATGTTGTTAGAGGAACTAGTACACCCATTTGAATGGTGATTTTTTGGTATTGCACCCTTTGCTCTCATGTGTGTTTTGCCCAAATGCACAGTGTGTTTTACTTTAGAGCAATATATTTTATGCTTTCCCTACACTATTCTTTCGGACGTCCGAATCGCGAAGTGTTTTCCGGGACATTTATATATATATAATAAAGTGAGTAAAAAGAAAAACGTGCAGCCTGCATTCGAACTGTAAACCAACAAATTGCCAGTCATAAGCGTTGTCTCTTGAGCTCAACTTTTTTTATTTCGTCATTGAAATGGTATAATTGTCAACCACATAGTGACAAATTCATATTTTTACAATTGTTTCACATGTAACAAAGATTCAGTATGGGGCACCCTGTCGGGCAGACGCATTTGCTCTTTTTCCACAACGCCGAACAACACTAAAGGGAATAATAGAGTACCTTAAGAGTGCAGTAGTGCTTTAAGCTACCCGCCGTGGTTGCTCAGTAGCTATGGTGTTGGGCTGCTGAGCACGAGGTCACGGGATCGAATCCCGGCCAAGGCGGCCGCATTTCGTTGGGGGCGAAATGAAGAAAACACCCGCGCACTTAGATTTAGGTGCACGTTAAAAAACCCCAGGTGGTCAAAATTAATCCGGCAGCCCCCCACTACGGCGTGCCTCATAATCAGGTAGTTGTTATAGCACGTAAAACACCATAATTTAGTGCTTTTAGCTGCTCTCATCGGATGACGCCACCCTCTTGAGTGCTTCAATTTATGTATAAATCAGCACCAAGGTGAAACAAATTAGGCGAAGCTAGTAGTAAGATGCGAGTGGCTGGAAGGAAAGGAGAGGACAAAGTAGTTGCAACATTCCACTTTACGACCGAGGCGCGGAACCTCCACAATAAATGCAGTGTTTTGAGCGGTAGAAGATTGCTCCGCATGCACATGCGAATGTGTATTCCAACTGATATTGCATGAAATAGTGCAAGACTTACTGCGCATAATATTGCGGCGGCTCCTATGATATGGCAAAAAAAAAATGCGCCTGCAGATCTATGATTGGCTGACGCGCGATTACTCGCTGACAATTGGCAGCTGGTCTATAAAACAACACCGAGCTAAAACAACTTAAACAATGCCAGAGGTAAAAAGCGAAAGGGAGGGTCGGAAATAAATGTAAAAGCATCTTTCAACTTCACCACCGGGGATGCCATATACGTGAAGTAGTAGGTTGACATCCGTGGAGTACTGCGACGATACGACGTGCTCGAACAATGACTTGGCGGAAAAGACTCGGAAATAGGCACTTATGGCTTATTATTTGCTTGAAATGATGAAGTTCCCGAGCACCCTTAAGTTATGCAAGGTGTATGATTTGCACAAAACACCCTTTTAGCACCCTGAAATTATTGGAAGGGTGCAGAAAGTGTGTTATGCTAAGAAATGCACCCATTTCGACAGCTTCACAGTGTAATTTTCCTGAGTGTGTGGATTTCCCGGCACAGGCATGACTAAATGCGAAAACACCCATGTACTTAGATTTAGTTGCATGTTAAAGAACCCCAGGTGGTCCAAAATATTCCGGAGTCCCCCTCTACGGCGTGCCTCAAAATCAGATCGTAGTTTTGGCACGTAAAACCCCATATTTTTTTGCATATCTTCAGATTTTGCGACGTGTCATAACCCAGCTCAACGACTAGAATTATGCTACCTGCCACAGGTAAGTTTTACAAATTTCGTAAAGCTGAATTTTGAACACCCGGTATATGCTATATATATATATATATATATATATATATATATATATACTGGGGTTCAAGAATAAGCTTTATGGAATTTTTTCGGGTGTTAAGCTGGTTCCTGAAACTTGGAAAGCGCTCGTCCTTGTGTCTCCTTTTCTTCGTCCCTGTTTGTTTGCGCACAAGAATTTAAGAAAATGTGGCAGGTAGCATAATTCTTATCGTTGAGCTGGGTTATTCAAAGAGACGGACATTAGTAGCTTGAGAAAGCGAAACACATATTGAACTAATTAACAAAAATTGACTAATGAACTTCTTAGTTAATTACTTTACGACACATATTGCAATTTACGATTGTAGCCGGTGAGTTTGCAAGACGCATCCACTTGAAAGGAATTTCCAGGATCACACCAGTTTCGACATATTATTTCCCCGAAGTGTGGGACGAAATACATGGGCGTTCCAGTTACCTTTGTGCTTCAATGTCTAAAACAGCATTTTGGTAAAAAAAAGTAAATGGAACAACAGTGAATTTTTACGGCGAGTTTGATGGTGCATAGCTTGAAACTGGTGTCAGTCTGGAAATTCATTCTAAGTCGATACGCCTGACAAGCTCGCCGACTACAACAATTCGTAAATTACAATGTGTCGTAAAGTAACTAACTTAACTAGGAAGGTAATTATTGGACGTTTGTTAATTATTTGATAATGTGTTTTAGTAATGTGTGTGGTAATTAGTTGAAGCAGGTAAATATATATATATATATATATATATATGTATATAACACTTCGCAGATGTTTTACAATCCAAGCAACTATAGATTAAAGAAAGTGAAGCCACACAAGGAAGATTTCAAAGTTCTTGTAAGCCACTGTGTTTTGCCACTTCCCGAAATCTACACAAAACTTTCCAAACGCTTCGCCACATCTGATGCAATAACTACGGCTATATTCGAATCTTTTAAATGCCGCACTATATCTAAGTTTGGCCCTTGCATATTAGACACACGTTCTATAATGCGCCAGCTCTACCAGCGTCTGACTGGGCGTTGCGACAACTGCGTGATAGCAGAGATTGAATGATTAGGGTAATAGCTTTTTACCGATACTGGCGTCCGGCTGCGTGTTGTCACCGATGCCAGAGTCATACGATCACTTCGGGACTTCAACGCAGGCCGCGAAGCAATAGCTATTCTTTGGTGGACATTTGATTCTGGTTAGCTGTTCTTTGATTGGTTTTGAGCAAGGCACCACGCACCATCATAGACCTACGCCGTTGCCATCTCACGAAAACCGTTGTGGAACTCCCCTTAACAACTTCGCCATAAAAGCATGCTTGCTTGCGGCCGCGATTCATAGCTATTCTTGACAGCGGAAACGTCCTCCTAATCGCTAATGAGCGCACCAATGATCCAAATCATATGAAGTGATTGTGTATTAGTTTACCGCACATGTCAGTTTTCGAGGCATGCCATCGTATATAGTAAGAGACCTGACACAACGCCACTTTCGAGATATCAGTCGCCGAAATTGTGGCGAAAGCCATTGCAATACCATTAAATAGTTCACCAGAAAGCCCTTTTTAAACAAGCAGGAACAAATATGGGGAAGAATTAACAGTGCATATTGTGATAGATTTTAGTGATTAATATCGCGTAAGTGGAGATAATCTAAGGATTCCTTAAGGTGGACCTGCCTTAGGCACCTGACCACCCTCGATTTCACAGTTCCAGCGCGTGCATGGAAAGGAATAATGAAATGGTTCGTTCATAAAAATTTGTGAATAATGACAAATCACCTGACTGGTGATTGTTGTAGAATTTATGGAGTCAGCCGCTTCATAATTTTTGGCGAATGAAAATTATCCTATTATCTTTAACGGTCAGTTTGTAATGATGATAGATGGTCGTAGCTAGAACACCCATCAGGCCTATTGTACGCTCGTGAGCAACAACAAAGATAACGTAGAAATTGTTATCAAACAAGGATGACTTGTAACACCTCAAGTAGTTTTCCCTTTGAACCTTTACTACCGTGTCTTTTTAGCCAGTATGGTCTCTTGAAGTTTTGGCCGTCTCCTTTCGAGTTCATGGGAACACAGCGCTTGTCCTTGCAGATTATAACTAAGAAACGTGCAAAGCTGTGCAATGAACAAAAAAGAACAAACGTTGTGCACGTGCACCTTTGCCTCACTCCTATATATAGATGTTCCCAAGTTAGGCCTCAATTACCACAGGACAAGCGACCGACCATGCTGGACAGCTGCTCTGCTTTGGGTTGCATAAGCAGCCGCTTTAGTGGGAGTGGTGCTCGGCTCTCCCATTTTCCCTTGGAAAAGTGACCACAGACATCTGCAGGGCGCCGCGTGAACCCGGACGGCGCGTCGTGGAAACCAACATCGAAACGCGAGCATTTGCAGCGGCCTCTTCTACAAAGGGACGTAATCTGTCTTCCAGTGTCTATAGTTGTTTTCGCGGAGTTTCGTGTCGCATGGGGATTATCGCAGAATGTTGTTGGGTCCGCGATTTTTCGGTCTGTTTGCTCTTGCGACGGCACCGAAATCTAATGCTGGCAGATCTTAATTTGTTGGACCGAAATAACTGTCAAGCCGTCCGACAGAATGCTGGCTCATCTGGGAAATCTGGGTTTCATCCTTTGTCGGGTCGTGATGGAAGAACGATTCTGCACTCTTCTTTTGCAGAAAAACAACGGCTTGAACACTGCTGCTGTCGTAGCTTTCGCGGAATAGCTAAAACCAAAAGGGTGCTATGCACTGTTAGGACGCGCGATTCTTCTTCCTTGTAACTTGCCGTCCAGCGTCACCTAATGGTAGGTGACCATGGCTGACGTTGCCATGGGCATCAAGAGACCAGGTGACCGGACAGGGACGAAGACGTTGCTGTTGCAAAAACTTGAATGATTTATTTGCAACGTGAGTAAAGTTTGAGATGATGACAGCGAGAGAGAATTCTGTACATAATGGGGCCGCTTAAATAGCCCCTATGTTACAATAGAAGCAGTCATCAGACCTCGGATGGTGGAGGGTATTGAAAAAAAGTTGCACTATCTCCCTTCTGATGGGTCGTCGAGTTAGCTGACAAGACCCCTCCTTTTCAGGCAAGGTGGTCATTCCCTTGCCCCAGGTGGGGCAAATTCTGAACAGTATAGAGTGGTCCGTGGTGCTGACTTCTTCCACAAGGGCAGAAATACTTTCAAAGCCGCCATAGAACAATTGACGTCAGTGACGCTTCAAATGATCGCTGCCTTCCACTGCACCTAAAGGGGGCGCGCATTCTTAAGTCGCGAGGCCTCCGTCTTCCATAGCGCGCAGACCTTGTGCATTCTTCGTTGGGCGGGAGGAACGTTATCCAACGCCACGTAGTAACCCCGGTATCTTACGAATGTCAGCCCAAAGATAATCTAGTCGTCCAGATGTCATTTCTTCTCGTACGACGCGACACACAATAATATTTCACATGAGGGTGGGGCATTGACGTCAGACTTCAACCCCGCACCACGCCTCACACATGCATTCCGGATATTAGCTTCTTGTCGGTGACCGGAAGTCTGTTCTCTAGTGCCACTCGAAGTACAATATAAACGCACCTTGCCCAAATCCACTCCCAAACATGCCAGGCATGAATCACGCACTACGCCTAAATTAAAGCTAGCAACCACACCCGTCAAGCTACTTGCATATTTAACTTACGTTAGACCGGCGTTAGAGTATGCCAGTGTCATATGGGATCCGTTTCAAGCAGGATTAAATCGCATTGAGAAGATACAGAGAAAATCCGCAAGGTTCATTCTTTCCCGGTATTACCGTACTGACTCTGTTTCTGAAATGCTTCAGTTGCTTGATTTACCTCCACTGGCTCAACGGCGGAAGTTGGCCGGACACAAATTTCTTTTTTTTTGTTATCAAAAGGCCACTTCAATATTGAAAGCACACCCTATCTTGTTTCCAGGCAGGCTAGAAACGTCAGGTCAAGCAATCATTGCATGTTATCAATTCCAAAACTTATATAGACATGTACGCTTATTCGTTTTTTCCGCGAAGGATTAAGGAATGGAACAGTTTGCCGGCGTCTGTTTTGCAGTCGAGTAGCATCGAAGGCTTTGAAGAACGCGTTAAAAACCTTTTATGAAATGGAATCTCAGTGGTGTCGTGCAAATGTTGTCACACTGTTCTAGAATACACACTGCAGTCTTTATTTTATACTGCTTGCGATATCACTGTCACAATGTTACAAACATGTATTTCTTAGCCAAAGTATTTGTATTTGGTTATTTGTTTTGGTGGTTATTGCATTGTATTTTCAACATTCATTGCTTCATGTCCTATTTACGTCTGTAAAGTGTCCACATTTTTTACGTTATGTGCAAACTTGCTGTACCCACCCTGTTACGGCCAAGATGGCCAGCAGTATTTGAAAAAAAAAATTGCTTTTGCGGAAGGCGACTCGTAATAACGCACATCTTAGGGAAGAAACAACAACACTGACTTTACCAAAAGCGGTACGTAAATATTACGCCCAATGCTGCCAGGAGACACTACTCCGTAGAATCTGTCTCAGTTGTCAGCGCAGGAAATGGGACAGTGAAAATAGGCGGCTTGCCCCGAAAAGGACGTAAAAAGGTAAGGCGCCCTAGAAACAGGCCTAGTTGTCTTGTCACAATGGCAAGCGTTGTTAAAAAAATTAAATCATGGGGTTTTACGTGCCAAAACCACGATCTGATTATGAGGGACGCCGTAGTGGGGGACTTCGGAAATTTGGACCACCTGGGCTTCTTTAACGTGCACCTAAATCTAAATACTACGGGTGTTTTCGCATTTCGCCCCCATCGAAATGCGGCCGCCGTGGCCGGGATTCGATCCCGCGACCTGGTGCTCAGCAGCCCAACACCATAGCCACTGAGCAACCACGGCGGGTAATGGCAATCGTTGTTTCTCGAAACGTGTGACCGCTTCAATTCCATAGTAACCCAGATATAGGTATTATGTAGCGGAAAACAACCGTGAACTACTCACCCGAATCAGAGTCGGCGTGAACGACGAGGCCATCGTCCCGCACCCACGACGTTACGGTGACGTACTCCTTGACGTAGCTCGGTATCTGACAGCGCAGCACCCCTGTGTTGCCTTTGATGACGAACTCGTCGTACACTTGCACGTCGAACTCCTGGTTCACGGCTGCGAGAAAAGAAGACTACGCGTCAGCTTCCTGCCTGTACGCTTCCGCTTCGTATGCGCCAGTCTTACGAATATATGAACTAACTAATTAAATAATTAACTAACTAATTAACTAACTAACTAACCAACTAACCAACCGACCGACCGACTCGGCTGTGGGAGGTTGTGGGTTCGATTCCCACCACCACCGGGCACCCACTGGTTCAAATGGGCACAAGCGTACCCTGGCCTGGCGTTCGGCTTTCTTCAAGAGTGATACTCTTAGGAAAGGAGCCTGGGCCCTTAATTCCCGTCGAAACCCTCGTGAGCACACAAAAAAATTAAAAAGTGATGTTTGGGCCGCTCCCATGGTGGCCATTTCCCATGTGGCGCCCCAAGCATCTATTGAGGTGGGGACGCCTTCGGGTTGAGGACCGACCGACCGACCGACCAACCGACTGACCAACCAACCGACCAACCTACCGACCGACCGACTAACTACCCACCAAACAGATAACTAATTAACTAACTTTCTAGCTAACTATCAAAATAAACTCCCTCTTATAACGCTTTATTAAGGGCATTAGTCGCAGGTTGCGTCACTGAAGTGTGTCTTGTCATAGACATTTGAATATAGCCTTGTGTCTACCATAAACCTTTACTTAATGTACTCCTTGTTTCTGACTCTATGCACAATTAAACAAGGCTACGCAGACGTAAATAATTAACCTTCTCGCTCGGAAAACGAAGGAAGTGTTCATGAATAACTCGAAAGCAGAAATCCCAGAAATAGTGCAGCAAGCACTGTTGTCCTAAGGGGACATTGCACTCTGAACGCTTGTAACAAGAAGTGATTCTGTCTGCCTTAGATCTCCAGCCCATGCATCTAATCAGACAGGCTGAAAATGATGTCGCGTGAAATTCTAGGCAGTACGTGCGACATCGCCCGTTACGACGGGAAACGGGATGCTGAACGTGTACGAGCGTAGTGGCATGTATAATGGGCACTGTAGTTTATATTCTGTAGCCAAACGTGGAGTTGTCTGCTAGAAAAGTGTAGGAGCGCGCTATAGCGAGCTGCGTGTTCGACAGGAAAAAATAAATAAAATAAAAACTTGGTACAACATACAAATCGGGCTCGAATCGCACATGGGCTTTGTGAAAGCACGAAATTACATTGAATCTTTAATTAAGGGTGAGTAATGATTCTGTGTTCTATTTACGCGGTGTTTATGGCCGCACAGGCACGCACGGTTGCTAATGAATCGGCGAAAGAGAGATATAGAGAAGGCAGTAAGCGTAATGAGCGGCGAGTTTCTGGTTTGCTATCTTGCATGCCCGATGCTGGGGAACAGTTGGTTAGAAAAAGGAAAAGAGGGAAGAGAAAAAAAATGTAGAACGAAAAAAAAAGTCGGCAAACTAACTGAACTGTCCGAAATTCTTGAGTTTGATGCGCCGTTTTAAGGTAAACCACGACAGTGCTGCGCATTTACACGAAGTGTAGTAGTTTACGACTGTGCCTGTACTTGGTTTTGCACCTCCACGTTTATACTGTTTATACCACATAGGACAGTGAAATAATGACGATTATTGGCGTTTCACAGTCAGAATTTTCGCAGTGAGCCATGTAGTATGTGGTAGTGGAAGGAACTGGAATAATGTTGCCTATCAGAGTTATTTAACGTAAACTTGATTTATGTACACGATCACTTTTGCATTTGACCACCATAGAAACACGGATGGCGCGACCGGGAACCTAGCGAGGCCAAAGCCGCAAGTCATATAACCACAAGATAACAATAAGGCCTAAAATAACTTTGAGTCGTGCGATGGCAGCAGTCAAAGCCCCACTGCACGGTGCTTCGGCTCTCTGAAACCCAGCAACCGAGCAAATCTTGGAGGCATGCTCATAAATATAATTGAATTAACCTAAGTTTCCTATCAAACCTGAAGCATGACCTCAAAAGTAGCCAGAGTGGTGTCCTGCAAGAGAAAATAGATCACTAAGGTGTTCTCGTATGTGCATCCAAGTCCCAGCATACGGAATGCTTTCGCATTTGGATCCCCTCGAACGGCGGCCAAGCAGGTATCGAACGTGCAATCGCGTGCGGGGCAGTAGAGCACCTTGGCTGCGAAGCCAAATGCGGCGTGTCTCTCCGAAAACGAGGGTAGCAACAAAGAAGAAAGAAAAAAGCACGTAGAGAGACAAGACAACTGGAGCTCCCGATGACAGATTGGTGCGGTCGATCATCGCGAACAGGCACCTTCCTCCCACTCCGTCGGCCAAGACATCTGCCTCGGCAGCGAACGGCGTATCCGGTGCGTCCACGGGCTTAGCGGGTGACCGGGCACGGCGTCTGGAAACGGCGTTCCGCCTTCCCCCCCTATCTCCGGCTGATAAGGAGAAGGGCTGATGGACGGGACGGTGGGCAGCGGGAGCTCCACCGTTCCCGCTTTTACGTAATCGCGAGCAGAAGCGCGAAAAAGAAGCCCGTTGTGGACAGACGGAAGTAAAAAAAAAAAAAAAAAGCGTAACGCTTGGCAGAGTAGTGCCAGCGAACGCGAAGAAAAAAAAAAAAGTACTGGGCAAAATGCCTGCCAGGCTCGGTTCTTTCGTTCCCGACCGTTTCTTCGCGCTCGATAGCAATTCACGGCTCGTCAGTTTCTGGGCGACGCGACACAATGGGAACGCGAGGAGACGGAAGCGAAATACGAGGTGGGCCAAAAGAGATGGAGCCGGAAGCTATGAGCACGGAGGCGGTGGTGACCGCAAAGCCTCTGCAAAGTAAAAAAGCAAAACAACAACAACACAAAGAAGGGAACCGCAGACAAAATAGCGCGCAGATCGCTGAGAAAGAAGCGCGAACAGCTGGAAACGCGCGGACGTCCGGTAAGAAGAGATGGTTGAATACGGCCGGGGAAGTGACCGCTAAACAGAGAGGCGAGTATTGCCCGCAGGCAACCCACGTCAACCGCTCCGCGCGTCCGGCCTTTCGGGCGTCTGTCGAAGTTGGCAGGATGACGTGAAAACATGGAGAAGAAAAAGCTGTCATGCGGAATCGCAGAGGCCACCGTAGCGCACGGAGAAGCACTATGGAAGCCTGGTACGGCTCTGTGTTTTCCTTTCTGAGAGAATGCACGACAGCCTAGAAAACGCCTCGCAGTGTGTATCGCGAGATGTGGATTCGAAAAAAAAACAATGCTTATTGACACGAGCGCATCGGACAAGTCAAAATAAAACAAACTAACGCAAGCACATCCACAGAAACAAAATCTAGACAGATCAGCACCGAAGTTGATGCACGGACACGCCGAAGCACTTGATGTTTGAAAGAGAATAGCAAAGAAGAGTGTTGCTCGACGGCTTCACTCAAAACGAGCACAGTAAAGAAAAAGAAAAGAAAAATCAGACAAACCGAAAATTTGGGGCAGTTCGTAGGAAAAAGAACTGAGGTGCGAGAAAAAGCAATGAGAAGCACGTCTTCAGTTGGTGCGGAATACAGAACAAAAGCTGGGAACAATGTCTTATACGTCGCAAACATAGAGCAATTGGTATACTTTTCGAGCCAAAAGAACGAAGGAGAATAAACGAAGAAGGTACTTTGCATTCCAAGTGTTCTTGTTGTTTTGGTTTCGTTGTTAAAGTGTGCGCCCTATGTGCTGAATTCATAAAGCATTTCTTTTGCAAGACCTGTTCACCGCTGGCCTGCGACCTTCACTAATAATATTGTCGTGGCTATATTAACGATAATAACGATGATCTTAAAGGGGCCCTGCAACGCTCTTTAAGCATGGTATAGAAATCGTACTAGACGCGAGAGAATGCTTCCGGGAGTACCTGAGCCTTGCCGCATTGTGCGTACAATGCCTTTCTACGAAAATTGAGCATAATTTCCAACGGCTCCGTCAAATCTCCGCCATCTAAACTGCACACGATGAAGCCATGGCGTCCTGAAACAACCATTGGATAGATGTGTGGAGACGTCACGACCGATATAAACTTGATCAACGGCCCCAATACCGATGGAGACGACGCCAACGCAGCAGTGACTAAAAGCTCGAGTATGCGCCGTAGTGTGAGGCTGTGATCGTCGTCATTGTCATAATTACTAACTACGTAGTTTGAAGCGTGTTATTTCGTGTCGTGTACCGACCAAGTGCTATTGTAATTACTGGAGTGCAAATACTCGTCGCAACCGCACGCAAGCTATCATGATTGGCTAGATCCTGCTTTTACGAACCACCCTAGCGTATAAAGGGCTTCGTGAAAGCAGGCCGGTGTTCACGCGGACTCGTTCATCACATCCTGGGTTTTCAGTTTTTATTGTACTTTGCAGGAAAAGTCCACGCACGTTTCGTGACGTGAACTCCTTACGCAGCAAAGAGCGAATTGCTTCGGTTAGAGCAGCAGCGCCTTTGCTGTGCCCGCTGTTTCCGAAATGCACTGTCTTTATGCAAAGTGACCGGTACCACCCAAACGCACAAAAGAAGCAACGAATAGTGCGCTGCGTTGTTGCAGAGAGAAAGTAACTTATTTGATCCGTTTTGTTGGAACTCTTGTCCGAAGTTAGCGCGCATCTCTGAAGTTAAGTACCGAAATTGGGAGCCAGAGTTCTAAGTTAGTTTTTTTTTTCACGTGTTATTCAAGCACAAGTTGTTCTTCCTTCTTGCATTTTTTTTCTTCCGCGCTACGAGAACGAATTAAAAGTTGTTTCTTCGAGAACCAAGCGACACCCATTTATTTTTAGGAAGAATAGACGGTGGACAAAGGTTGCTATAGCGAAGAATAAACATTTCTAGAAATTCTGGCAGAGCTGAAGTTGTCGAATAGAAGAAAGTTAAGAATAACAATAACACACGAAGACTGCGCATGCGTTGCTTATTAAAACTCTCGCGCAGGAACTGCGCACCCTCCAGCCCAGCAACAAGCTGTAGCGTGCGAAAGTATAGTAATTGCTTATGCCATTTTCTTTTTTATATCTCCAGAGTAGCCGTCCGGTGGGCCTAATACATGATAAAAAAAAAAAAAAAACGTTGGGATTTCCCAAGAAATGTTTGTATCACGCTGCCCCACAGAAACTGTCACTGCCGCTTTCAATTCAGCATGTTCGCAACGTTTAGCATTTTTACACATGGAAAGGGAGAAAGGAAAAAGAAGAAAAGAAACACCAGTGGTGCTGTCCCCACTTTCTCCACTGCATAAATTCTCTTCTCTAGCGAGTACAAAAGAAGAGAAAGGTAAACGTCGGGCAGCAGGCCCGCTGCTATGCTATGCTATCTGCAGTCGACAGCGGCCGGCATTTTCATAATCATTATCGCACCGTCAACGCCGCGTCCGTGAAGCAGCATTATAGAGGACAGTGCGATGAAAACGGTTAAATGTGTATAGTGCCGAAAGCACCCCCCTCCCTCTCCCAGCATACGAAAAGCGCTGCACATTGGCCCGTCCGTTAATGTAGGACACGCCTTTGGTAAGTTTGCATAAGAAAAAAAAAACAATAATCAAGGACCACACACACCATAAAAAGGAGGTTGGAGCCACTATTTCGCGTTTCCTACATAAATCCTCGTATGCGCTATTCGTTCCCGGACAGCGCGGAAGAGAAGCCTCCGGTTCGCAGCTCTGCAATATGGTATATATATATATATATATATATATATATATATATATATATATATATATACGTTTCTTCAATTTTTGTTGTCGGTTCTGCATCTGCGCGAGTGGGTATGTATGTGTGCGCGCGCACGTCGTCGGCACTTGTGGGCGAGCAACAACGTCCGTCGGTGTTCGCCATCCAAGCCCCGCGCTCGCACAGAGCAGGCGTAGCGAGCTGTTCGTGCTGGCGTGGCGCGTGCGGGAGTGCGGAAGAATTCGCTGGAAGAGGGCCCGGCGTCGTTCATGGGCCATTTGCGAGCAACGGCAGTGGCTGGCTGGCTGACTGGCCGACCAGTCGCGGAGAAGAAGGGAGAGAGGCGGTGGGAGCTTCGAAAGTGAGAGTTGTAGAGCAGCGCCCGCGATGGAGAGCGTATAGCCCTTCGGTATACAGGCGCAGGGCCCTGCAGGACAAAGGCGGCCAGAGTGTCGAGAGCTTTTAACGTGCGATTTGGAGCCACCGCCTGTACTGCATGGCGCTCTGCTCCTGTTTCTTCGGTTCCTTATTTCTTGTTTATCCTTTCTTTTTCTGTTTCGTGCAACACTAACCGACAGTCTGCGTTTTTATATTCGTAGTTCCGGAACCACTTTCTCCTCCTTCGCCCTTTTTCTTTTTCTACAGCAGAACCTTGTAACGGCAGATGTGGCGCCGTGGAGTGCTATTGATTCTGTCTACGGTAAAGGCAAATGCAAGGAAGGAGAAGAGACGGTAAGAGCGCGAGAATTGGAGCATGCAAATGGGGTGCGGGAATAAGGGAGCGGTGGAAGTACCGGCAAAAGGAAACGGGAGGAGACAAAGTGAAGTAAGAAAAGACTAATGTTTGAGAAGAAGGAGATACGTATAGTTAGTATATGAAATCGTCAAGGAATAGAAAAAAAATAAACATTTCGAGCGCCGTAGATTTATTGGGCATAAGAATTTGCTGTTGGTTGGCTTATTCACGGGTTCACATGGGAGATGAACGCCGAAAAAAAAAAGAACAGAAAAACATATTCGAAGGGAAAACGATGCTTAAACTTTGTTGGAAAGTTAAGAAATTTTAAACTAAAAATGTCGCAAATTCTAATAAAGCGTGCGCTAATTATCTATTTCTTTCTTTTTTGTTTGTAGATGCTGATGTCGACTGTCCTTTAAAGAGGGTGACAAGTTAGCTTACAACGAGCTGGCTTTCTGATAAAGCTTGCGAGAAAAGCGAAGTTCTTCTTTGAAACTATAAACACTTTTGAAATGAGTGACGTGTAGGAGAAATGAGAATATATTTAAAGCAGTTGAAGTAACATAAATACATAGCGCAATGGAAAATGCGGCAGTAAGTAAGCAAAACGAATAAATTTGTTTGAATATCAATTGAGAATTGATTGCTCATTTATGCATCTTGGACATTTCGTATTGAGCACACTTCGTCTCACCACAAGTATCGAACAGCAATGGCGATGTTGCACTCTTAATGCCGTCGATCAACGATATCTGTTGCGACATCATGACTAATTTTCTCTTTCCCATGCCTTTGTGCGAAGCGAAGGACGTTAACAAGAAAAAAAAAACGCAGAGAGGTTGGCTGAAGGAACTTGTCTCTAGCATACTACTTCACATTATGTCTGTGTGATCGCAAGAGAGGTTACGGGCGCTGCTGTGTCAAATAGGTGATGATCTCTTATTTGGTAAACACCTGTTTGTATT
Source organism: Dermacentor silvarum (assembly GCF_013339745.2). Taxonomy (NCBI): domain Eukaryota; kingdom Metazoa; phylum Arthropoda; class Arachnida; order Ixodida; family Ixodidae; genus Dermacentor; species Dermacentor silvarum. Next base: position 67,918,847 of record NC_051157.2, on the reverse strand, counting down.
TCTTACCCGAATAGGCACTTTTTATCATTTGGTTTCAAGAGATCTCCTTACTTTAGATTTGTGGCTCAGCTCAACAAAACAGCGCTATGTAATGCTGTACTGTTAAGAGGGACCTCTAGTTAAGTGAAATTAAATGAGCTCCTTAGGAGAAAGAACAAATTTCACCAGAGTAGAGTAAATAGTGGAGGTACTGCATTTAGTAGACAGCGCTGCTTTCTCAATTTACGATCTCAACGAAAGCTGATAGACTGCAGAAAGAGCAAACATAAATGAACATAATACACTAGCAAAGCAAGAGAGCAGAAGAAACTGGCACCAAAACAAGCTTTGCGTACCGGTGCGTTTCCTCACAATGAAAATTCAAAGAAATGCAGTGCTTTATCCTGACGACACTCATATAAAACGCACACAGACCATGGCTAATATTGAGGTGGTGCTTTCCCGTCGTTACAGTAATTTTGATTTCATTTTTGTTGTTTCACGCAACCTCTATGTCTTTCCATCTCGTTCCTTCTCCTCCTTTTCACACGCGCGTTGGTGTTATATTACTGCTACGAGTGTCCTATTTGGGGCGCATATAGGCGAGTATGTAAGTGTACCCGCGGACCTGCTGTTCGTAAGAATTGGCATTTATTAGCTATTTGGGATAGATAAAGAAAATATATGGTTATCTTGGGATTGCCACTTGGTGTGCTAGCAACGGGAGTGGTACTTGGTTGAACGTAATGACATAGTATTGAGCATATGGGAGGAAGACCAATTTTGGGTGTCTATACTGGGTTCATCTCTCAGTCAACTATGGTTGTAGTCAGTAGCAACTTGTGTTCTCCAGGGCTTGTTCAGAGCGGCCATCCGAGCGTCGCTGAAGAAACCCCTGCTGATGTCTCTGCAACCCGCTACAGACACCGTCCTTCATTGGCCATTGCTTGCTTTCTCTTTTTTTTTATCATACGCAGTGCGTGCATCGGCCCTGACAGTCTTATAAACTGCTCGGTTCACGTAAATGTTCAAGGTTCTCTAACGCTCTGACCAATATTTCTTGTGCTCTGGTCAACTTGCAAGCTTCTTTGCCAGCTTTGCTTTTTGGCGTACGAGAGACTGTATCCAGGAAAAAAGTTCCTACGCTAGAATCGTTTGTAAGAGCATATTGTAGCCAATCGCGACTACGGAAATGTAATCATCAATAACAGGCGACCAATGACAACCGTCAGTCATGAAAGAAGAGCGTTGGGAATTTGGTTCGAGAGTACTTGAAAACAAGCGCATCACAGTTTTATGACGATGTAATTTGAGAGAAGCTGTGCTGTTACTATAATTGGCGTCGAACATACTCAAACATTCGGTTTGCGTTGGGAATTTTTAGAGTGATATGAGGTGTCCAGAATAGTACCACTGCTATACTCTATGTACGCCAAGATAATGGTGGAAAGCCTTTGATTCTATAGGTCGAGTGGGCCACTCTCGCATCGGCGACAGACGCATGTAGGTTCAAATTTTGTTACATTTAATTCCATGTGCCAGTTTTCTCACTAATAGCAATGTTGATAATCAGAATATATTCGTAATTTATTATCGGTCAGAATATAAGGCCACATTACGAGATTTCTGTATCACTAGACTTTCAATCTTCTTGCGTAAGTACGCAAATATCAGCTACATCTATATGCTAAGATTTGCATAGTTACGAAGAAACTAGACAGAAAATGTCCTTATTATAGGTTTAAGGCTCACTGCAACGAAATTTGGCCTTTGGCTAAATTGGTAATAAATGAGTATTACATATTAATGAAGCAATCTTGGCAAAATTGCAGGTCTGGTATTTGTCTAATTTTCGAATTATATCTGCCTTTAAATAGCACCCAGCGAGACGACGCGTGCACCAAGTGGTTTACGGATATGGTGTAAGTCCTTGCACTTTGTCTCAGTTATTTTTTCAGCGTGCCATGTCCCCCAGGGGGCCATCTAATCTCGGAGCTCATGCGTAGCAGTGTGTTCTGACTCTTGGTTCACTTCTGGCGCAGTGGTGATGGAGGACGTTTTTTTTTTCAGTTCCGGTGTCAAAAACGTCCACTTTGTGAGCCTTTCGTGACGCATCCACTTCCATTTCATATGTAGAAACTTGCAGGGGAGCCGGTTGTATATGTGCACTGTCTGCAACTAGGCATTTTAGGTGGCTCTAAATTGTTTTGCAGTTGGCGCTAAAAAAAAAAGAAAAATGGCCGTGAACGCAACTGGGGTTTATAACGTTCTTACGTTAAAGGTCCCTCAATGTAGTGCGCAAGATCTGAAGACCATGGCACTTACTGCTGCAGACATTTCGAGCGCGAACAGCCAGCCATCGCAAGCTTGTGGGAGCGAGAACTGGACTCTTTTTTTCCCTCGAATAAGAATTTCTGCGTGGTGGAATGTGCCTGGATTCAACAGTGCGTTAGAGCATTAAAAAAATAAAACAGAAAAGAACCGTCGGTTTTTGAGGCTGTAGCCGCAGCACTGCGCATTAAGCAATGAACAGCGCCAAACGGATGGAATCCTAAATGGCATCGATTACCGAGGAATGCGAACCTCGTTAAAGATTTAGCGGAAACTGCCTTGGTGGTCCGTCGCCAGTTTATAGTTAGGGCTCGCTAATGAGGACTAGGTGGTTATAATCGGCGCTGCATATGCCTAAACGGTCAAATGGGAGTAGAATAAACTGAGGACATGCGGGTGGCGTTACGAGCTGGCTTTGCTACCACGGTAAGCGATAGTGTGAGATAGACTAAGTGAGAGAGATACAGATAAAGCAAGCTGTCGCTTTGTTTTTAAGAATAGACACGGCACAAGTTTGTACGCTTTTTTTTCACCTCATCTGAATCTTGTGATACGTTTTCTCACATTGAGTTTGTGACTAACTACCGCTCTAAGGTAACGTTGACGACAGTGACTGTACGAGAGTTCTAAGATGAACTACTTGGTTGACAGGACAGCGCATCTGTACTGCCAGTATCGCTTGTACCATCGTCTGCACTGTTCGCCACGTTGAGCAGCGACTGGTACATTTTTTTTACAAACCTCTCTAACTGCTCTGCGAATGCGGGTGCTGTGCCCGTATTACGAAGCAGTTTGAACGCTAAAGTAGTTTTAAACTGACGCGCTTATGTTGACAGTCGTGATAGTGTCAAGCTGAACAGCCAATGACAAGCTGTTCCTTTGAAAGTGAAACGATGTTTGTAGAGTCGCGGTTCCTGATATACAAATAATCTTCGAGTTCGTCCCGGCCTTACCCATAAATTTCATATCTTGGGATGTCTCAATATGACTTTTAGTCAAACGTCTAGGTGCAAAAAGCTGCGGGAATTCAAGGCCTGTCTGTCAATATTTAACGAAAAGGAAGAAATAAGAACATCAGTGGCAGACTTTCTCTTCCTTTAGATGACACGCGCGTTTGCTATCGTTATTGTTCAATTTTGAAGATTTGATTTCCAGAGCTGTGTAGGAATAACAAGTCCTTAGTTTTCTGCGTCAAAATCTAATAGAACGTATGCGGTGTGTCACGTTTCTTATTTGTTTTACTCTGTCACACAGGAACGAGTTTCTCATTTCATTGGTACCTTATGAGATAGTAGCATTGCATACGTGTAATCGCACTTAAGGGCATTAGGTGCTGCTGCTCTTCCGATACGTGCGTTTGTGTTCCCATGCAATTGCTTCCAATTTTTTCGGTCTGCTTGATTTCATACATACAGGAACAGGAAGTCCTGCTTGCATACTGACATTCAGACTCAATAAATGATACATGAGTCAAGAGCACTGATAATATTAATGAAAAGGAAGATGTATATACGCTAACAAGGAAAAAATACCAGCGAAAAGTGAGGATGTGTCCGTGGACTCCTTAAAAGCCAACTAAGGAGAGGTGAAATCCGGAAAGGAGAAAAGAACTCAGCGCCTTGTAATGCTTCACCGCGTCGAAGCGGGCACGCATTCGGGGCTGTAGCAGCAGCAGAAGCTTCTTCCCCCACATTTTAGGCGGCGCTGCCGACGAGCTCGCACTTTGCTTTCAACGCTTTCTAAAGCAAAACGCCCGGAGCTTTACTTTGAATAGGTCTGTAATCCCATTCCTCCGGGCAATAAAGTTACCATAAACTGCAACGTTTCTCCTTCGCTTTTTCCAGAGGCCGCCTTCTGGCGCCGCATGAAGTTTTTCGGCCAGAGATTTTGTTTCGTTTTCTCTTTGCGTTCAAGTGGGCATGGTAAAAGCAAACGCCCGGAACTAATAGGACCGGAGAATGCGTTTATTTTTTATCGAAGTCGCATTTTTCTCCACAATTTGGTGGCCTGGAAGCGTGCTGAGCAAGACAGCTACTTTGCTTGCATATTTGAATCAATAAACATAACGTGCATTTCCAAAAAAGTTCATTCCCGGAAAAATAAACAAAGAAACCATCCAGATATAGTTTTAAAGTAAATAATTCGAAGCTCAATGAGAACTTGTTGGGAGCCAAATTTAGAAATGTTTCTAGAGTCAAACAAGAAAAGAAGCTAGAAACATCCGACTAGGCTTTTTTAGGGTACAAAACATGAATATTAAGTTGATAAACGCATTCTATTGCCGACCATTTTTTGCCATTTTGAACATGCTACTGCACGGCGGCTCATTCACGCAGAACGCCTGAGTCCACCAGAGCAATAACGTCTCTTAAGAAACATGTTCAAACTGACTGCCATTTTTTTCAAGCATACCCTCAAATTTCCGCGGACGATCGGTTGCATAATCCTTTGTCGGCTGCCCGACCAGACTCGTGCAGCCATCCCACTGTCAGCAGTTGACAGTTGTCTCTTCCCACCAGCAGCAGATCACAATTTCGCTGGCGACGAGCAGCACTGCCCTTCTTTCTTTTGATCGTCTCGCCTGCATCCAATTATCTCTCCAGGGTGAGTTTACCACTGGTGCATTACTAAATGGCAGAAAACGACGAAGACCAGCCACCCTAGGGTCACCGGGGATGCGAGTGGTACGCAAACAAGAACTGCTTAGTTCACACGTTCATTTGACCATTTCTTCACACTGCTCTTTAGGTTGTGCTTTATCGGTTTCGCCCACTGTTAGCTACTTCGTTTTCAGCGAATCGTTCCTCTTACCTAAAAAATAGACTGCACGTACGCTTGCCAGCTCGCGATAGCTCGCGCCCACGCGCCTCACGCATGCGCAGATGGTACTGGACCGATCTTGTGCTTCGAAGCACGGCGGGAGCACAGGCATCTTCTTGCGACAAATATCGCTGCTCTGTCTGCCTCACAAAAATACGAAACTGTGTCTATCAAGGTGAAAATACTGAGCCGCGCGCGTCTTGTAGGTTCGAAACGGCATTCCTCGCGAGGCGCGGCGAACGCATGGCGCGCGGGGGCAGCTTTCACGCGTCGGCAAGCCTACGTGCAGTTTGGCGTTAATAGGCGCACGCGTCGCGTCGTGTTGCACGTGCGCGCGAGGCCACGTTCGCACGAGAGCTCGCGCGCGCGCGCCAGTCTTCATTAGGCCAATTTAGGCAAGAATGAAGCGTGCAGAATAACATCCAACCTTACACCTGTCTTTCGCGTCGTATACTTCCAACATGAACTTTTCCTCTCCATTCTTCCCTCGACCAATATCAAGCATTGCGTTCGATTCTCATGACAATAGATGCGTCGACGTCTTACTGTGTGCATTCCCACGAAATGCTCTTGACTTAAGTTGTGAACGCTGTAGCTAATAAGCATGAACGTTGTATACAACCCAGGAGTAAACGGTGTGGTGCAAGAACATTAACATTGCATGCGATTACACGTTGCACAGATCAGAATAAAGACAATTGTCCGCATCGCATTTACGTCTATAGCAATTAGGTAACCACTTCACGAAAGCTTCTCATCACTCAGATTCTGGCGTGTGCGTTTCTTCATTTTTACTTCAGAGAGGAGAAATAATTAAGCGCATGAAGCGAAACTCTGGTGAAGTGGTTAATTAAATTCAATGCAACTGAATGCGATGCTTACAATTGCGCTCTGTTTTCATGATATGGAAGGCGTAATTTCGTGCAATGTCCATGTTTATGCCCCAAACAAGCTACAGCTTTATTCTCATGCAATATTTATCTTATGCACTACACCGTTCGCAAGCTATGCGGAATTGCAAACAGCAAGCACGAAATTAGGCTGATGCATAACGCGAGACGTCGACTCAGGGGTGCCATGGGGACGAAGGTGATGTTTTATGCTCGATGAGGGAAGCATGCTGATTAGAGGTGTACGCACGCAAAAGTACGACACATATATAAATACATTTAAGGTTTCTATACGTCTGGTACGCGTATAAGTTGCACATATCCATTCTGGAGGATTGGCCTGGAATGGGCGCATACATTCTGGCTCGTATGCAAAGTCGTACAAGAATGTGGTAGCCCAAAATCAGATAATAAGGAATAAGCTAATAAGCCGTTGAATATCACGCATCAGTAATTTAAAGGATCTGTGCGCTTTATAAACGCCTATGAGTCAGGTGCCTTCGACGTACGTCTTATGTATGCGGGGTGTATTGTTTTTTTTTTTCACACAAAGGAGCGATGCGCTTGCTGGCACTACTCTGTCGGTCAATGTTCATCATCATTATCAGCAGCAGCATATATTTATGTCCACTGCAAGAAGAAGGCCTCTCCCTGCAATCTCCAATTACCCCTGTCTCGCGCAAGCTTATTCCAACTTGCACCTACAAATTTCTTAACTTCATTACCCCACCTAGTTTTCTGCCGTCCTCGACTGCGCGTCTCTTCTCTTGGTACCGATTCTCTAACTCTAATGCTCCACGGGTTATCCATCCTACGCATTACATGGCCTGCCCAGATAATTTTTTTTCTTCATGTCAATTAGAATAACGGCTATCCCCGTTTGCTCTCTGATCCACACCGCTCTGTTCCTGTCTCTTAACGCTAGGCCTAGCATTTTTCGTTCCATCGCTCTTTGTGCGGTCCTTAACTTGTCCTTGAGCTTCTTTGTTGACCTCCAAGTTTCGGCCCCATATGTTAGCACCGGTAGAATGCAATGCTTGTACACTTTTCTTTTCAATGACAGTGGTAAGCTCCCAGTCACGATTTGGCGATGCCTACAGTATACTCTCCAACCCAATTTTATTCTTCTGTAAATTTCCTTCTCATGATTAGGGTCTCCTGTGAGTAAATGACTTAGATAAACGTACTCCTTTACAGACTCAAGAGTCTGACTGGCGATCCCGAATTATTGTTTCCTTGCCAGGCTATTGAACATTATCTTTGTCTTCTGCATATTCATCTTCAACCCAATTCTTACACTTTCTCGATTAAGGTCTTCAATCATTTGCTGTAATTCGTCTCCATTGTTGCTGAATAGGACAATGTTGTCTGCAAACCGAAGGTTGCTGAGATATTCGCCGTTGATCCTCACTCCTAAGCCTTCCCAGTCTAAGAGCTTGAATACTTCTTCTAAGCATGCAGTGAATAGCATTGGAGAGATTGTGTCTCCTTGCCTGACCCCTTTCTTGATAGGTAACTTTCTACTTTTCTTGTGGAGAACCAAGGTAGCTGTGGAATCGTTGTAGACATTTGCTAAGATATTCACGTATGCCTCCTGTACTTCTTGAATCTACTACATCGTGCTTAATATATGAATGCTGTGATGATCTAAGCATCGAGGCCTTTTCGCCGCAGATGGGCACAGGTTTGAACAGTGTCAGCAAATTAAGAGCGCGATTTCGCAAAAGTGCGTGGATTCCTTCATGACGTGGGTTCCTCCGCGTCAGAGCAGTCGTTTACCCCAGTGTACGGTACAGTATCAAGCACTTCCGAGCACTAGAGAACACCTCGGACGTTCTCGGTGTATTGGTACATTATGGTGACGCGGAGCATTTATACCCTCGCATCAACAGAGGTACGCGTATATAGAGAACACTTTCATTTCTGCTAGACGGGCACCGTTATGAGGTGTGGAATTACAAGCAAATGCGTATAGGTCGACTGACGATGGAGATGGTAATCATAAATGGCTAGGTATAGAGCCGCCAACGACCATGTAATGCTGAATACTCTGGTTCTCGCCACCGCTGCACTAGATCAATGCTTTAGAGAGAGACCATTTGGGAAGGCCGAGTGCTTATGGCTTCCCTGACGCCGCGCTGCTGTAGAGATGTCCGTATTGAGCGACACGGCTAAGGCGTCCGGCGCAGGATATGTCTTCACACTCCAGCCCTGAACAAGCATCGTTGATATATTATATTTTTTGTCAGGAGTACCGAATAAACTGCGCTGAAAGTGCCCTGTAGCAAATGCTCAGAGTTTCGCGACTCTGCATCAGCAGAGCTCGAGAAGGACCGCGTTTCTCACTTAGCTACATTATTTAGGGATAGGGCGAGCGATAGACAAGCACTGAGACAGGGCTCCGTGAGTGGACATGTTGCTCGTAGTATATGACTTCGTTAGATTTCGACAAGTAACGCACTCTGGTGAGTGGTCAACGGCGGGGAACGTGCGGCTGTGCTGGCTGGTGCATTGCTACTGAAATACTTCAGGAGCTTCTCCTGAAGGAGTCTTAGAAACGGGAAAGCTTTCAGGCGGGGCGACGTGCGGTACAAGAAGACGCTGCTACCCATGCAGTGCGTGTGGGTCGACTGCGGCAGACCGGACAACGTCCACAAAGTAAAAAGAGGCGGGGAAACACGACGCGTTCGCTAAAGCGTGGTCTAGCAACGACTTATGAGCTGTTATAAAAGGAAGCAAAGAATACGCCGCACCGAGAACTTTGGCAGCTGAGTCCGGAGTTTTTTCGTCTGTGGGAAGCACTACGGAGCACGAGCTTTTTCGAAAATATAATGACATTAAACAGTGCGGGGTCTTACGAACCGAAACTCCGATATTTTATGAGGCGTACCGTACTGGGGGGCACCGGAATAAATTTGACACCCTGGCCTTCTTTAACGTGCACCCTTTGCAAGTACAAGGGCGTTCCTCATTAAAATGCGGCCGCCGCTGATCTCGTGTTAAGCGGCGCCACGACATAGCCACTAAGCCACTGCGGAATTGTAAAGAATAGTGAAAGCATAACTTATGGTGCAGCATTAAACGAAACCAGTATAGAACAGAGATATGAAGCGCTAAATATAGTGCGAGTTGATAAGTTTTTTATTTATGGTGTGCTCAAGAGGCCCTACTTTACTCATTTATAGAACGTACCGTTTATTAAGAACGTTAAAGTAACAAAAACTGAAATACTAGTCAAGCCACGAGTGTTTACTAACTATGGTAAAATAACTCGTAATTACTATGTGTCAGAGTTATTTAATGACCTCAGTGTCGAGTTGTATAACATCTACACTAAACAAAGAATGATAAAAGAAAATAGGGAAGTGATGTATATGTTCAGGAAACTATCAGTGAACCATGCTTGCTTTTCAATCAGTTGGCTTTCTTTGTTTTTAAATATTGTTAATGTGTTATTGTAGCATTTTAAACGCCATAGACATTTACCATGCTTTTTAGTTGCTTGTGTTTTCCTGCTTTTTTTTTAAATAATGAGAACGAGGTATAGTGGCGCTACGATACGCTACACATTTACTAGCTCGTTTAAATATTTTGCAAATGATATTACTTGAATGTGTTATCACGGCGGTATAAAGCGCTACAGATTTACATTGTACCACTTTATTTTGTAAGCAAGGTTATAAGCCTATTGTATACATTTTATATGTGAGAATGTTCCATCATTGCCTGGTCACCTAACAAGCACTCTATGCTTAGAGTGACCACGGAACTAACTTTGCGATAAAGAAAACGAATAGAGTGTATTGTACTGTATTTTCAAAATGCAAATCATGCATACGTATTTCGGCATACATATCAAGTGATATAATCTGTGATGTATCATGTTTCGTCATGCTTCTGGAAAAATGTGACGGAAGGAACAGGCCGCTTATGACACTTCTAATGAAAGTTATACAGAATTATGCATTACGCGTAACACGAGACATCCTTAAATGTTAGAGGGCTGCAAATAGGAAGCCATTAAGTGCCCCTGAAAACCGCTGCAGCTGGCCAACAACAACGATGTCACGACGACGATGACAGGGACAACTGCGTGACGAAGACGACGTAATGACGACAATGATGCTTCTGAAGTGATGACGGCGATAAAATGTCAGCGTGACATAGATTCAGGTGACGAAAGTGGAATGACGACAACGGAACGACCAGGACGCCATTACGTTGAGCCGTATTTATTTATATTGAGTTGAATAATGTGTTATGTGTGGTAATTGTAGGGTTATATGTGAACTTTCTGGCTTGTGTTCTAGAGCGCCGCTCTTAGTAGGCGCCTGTTCCTACGGCGAGCGTCGTCGTCGTCGTCGCTCGGCGTCTCTCGTATCTGAGCGAACGAGCACAGCGAAGGATGAAAGAGCGAACGCGAAGCGCGGATGAAAGACGGCGATAGCGAGGAGAGTGCGAGGAGGAAAACGGAGGAAGACGTTATGGCGAGTGCGTGAGAAGAAAAGCATAGTGCCGCGCAAGACGGGCTCTGCGGCGACGATGGCTACGAGAAGGCGCCAGAGTAGTGCGCGTCGTCTGTTAGGCGGTGACGCCAGCGATACCATATATGGAAACGTAGCGCTGCATGAGCGGAGGTCTGTCTGCGGCGGATGCTATGAATCGCGCCCACGCGTCACCCGCGGAGCTGCCTCTCGCGATCGCCCGATTAGCGAGGCAGGCGCGCTACACTTCGCTCCGTTTGCAACGTGCCACGAGAGACAGATTGTCCGCGCAAACCAATATACCTCGAACTGAAAACACTTATACAACTGCGCTAAAATTTCGCATTGGGGAGTACCATGCATCGCCGGGGAATTTTTTTGCCTACTCGATTACCATCTATGTCTTTGAAATCTTAGTACTTTCTGGATTGATTTTTTTGTTAATTTATATTCAAATATACCTGATATGCTGCTTCTAACGCATTAACTCTTTGTATTTTCTGTTGAGGGTCCCGGTTGAAGCTCTGATTTTGGAACCTATTCTTGGTTAATAGCGTGAAGGGACAAAGACGAAGACTAGAAGAAGACAGGACAAGCGCTCGTCCTGTCTTCAAGTCTTTGTCAGTGTTCCTTCGTTGTATAAATCAAGAATGTGTTACTGTACCAACTCGCCCAACCGCCCATCCTTTTGCAATATACTACCTGTATCTTCCGTTTTTGTAACGAATAAACAATTCTTGAATCTTGGCGACATGTTGCCCAGCGCTATCGACTTGTCAGCATGATGCTGGATGCTGGAGACGGAGGCATCCTGCCGAAGTACGGTATTTTGCGAATTAGAGTGGTTGCGGGTACAACATAGATATTAAATCTGTGTAGAGGTTTTTTCGTGATACACTGTAAAAAAACAATAAACTCAGACCTTCACTCAGAACTTCCCTCATCATACTTCAGCCTGCACTGTCACATGATAGCTGTCTTGGAATCAAAGTCGATAATCTTGTAAGGAAGTTTTATAAAATTTGTGTGTGTGTGTGTGTGTGTGTGTGTGTGTGTGTGTGCGTGTCGCACACGAATTCTCTCGCATAGCTAGGACAATAATCGTAGATGGGTAGATAGTAGAACCGGGGCCGCATTCCCACAGCTTTTCTTCGTTCGTATGTGCTGCTTGCCCCTGATCTTTCATGACTTCGCTAATAATATGTCCAATATAACAATCAGTGGGTGTCTGCGAACTGATCCAGCGTAAGAATGTTTTGTGAACACGGACGAAAGAGAAGACGAAGAACATACAAGGTACTGCAAAGAAGAAAAAAAAAGGCTCAACAACAACGACAATATAATGGCGTCTGTAATAAAAAAAATTGCCCAGCCAATCCACCCTGTGAAGGTGGTTGGAAAGCGAAGCTTTTTACGCCACCCTCACGGTGACTGCGGCGCACTTGATATTTTTATTCACGCTCTTCTTCTGCCGTCTTTACTTTCCGTAGTCTACCCATAGTGGGGTAGTCTAGAAAATGAACCGAAGCAGTTACTAGGCTGAAAGGGTTTCGAATGACGTCAACCCTCTTTCAAGCAGCTGCATAAGCTTTGCAACAGCTGCAATCTAATCTTACGGACCGCGCCGAGCCTGTTTCCGTTGTTTGCCCGCAGCCCTTATCATCCATCATGTTGGCTCATCACTTTGAAGCTTGTTTTTGCGGTTTTTCTTGCGAAAACGAGTGCTTAGTTGTACGCTGAATGCCTGAATTCAAGTAAGCTATACTGCTATACCTGCAATTGTTAGCGGTTCGTCGGGATAGTTTTTTGATTACAACGACGGACACGACAGAACCCTTGGCTGGTAGAGGTACAAAGCTTCGCTTTAAAATTACCAGAGACGCTCCTTTTTAAAGCCGCTCCAAACAGATCGAAAAAAAAAGAAAAAGCAGCTCCAAGACAAAGCAGCTCCATAGCTCTGGCAAAGTGGTTCCACCTTGCACAACGCCCGTTCGTAACCTCAATCACGTCTGCCCATTTCTTCATATTTCTTTCTTGTGCCAGTCAATCAGGAATTCCCTGCCCCGGGATCAAATGATCTGTTCTAGTTGAGACGTGGAGCATTGTAGAACGGGCAAGAGACATTCCTAATGTGAGCCCGACTAAACTTGTGTAACTATATATTTTTGCAGCCCTTGCGGCAATGGTAGCAGTCGAAACACAACACGTGTCACAGTCGTTGCGCGACACTTCAGTTTTATGGTCTCTGAGTGCTTTGCAGGGCATGGGCGTCTAGAAGCTTCGCAGAAGTGGGGCAACGAAACGAAACTGGGAAAGAATCCGCACGTCGTCTTTTATGCGACATGTGAAGCCACAATATTGCGTCAGATGACCTAAGCACTGTTCTTTTCCGCCAGGTGAAGAGAATTACAAAAGTCCTGGTATCCTAACTGTTGCGCAAATCATTTCAAGCAACGCGAAAAGCAGTGTGCTTGTTTTGTCGCCGTTACACGCTGGAGAGTTGCGTAATAGCGTAATACACTTTCACGAGATTTCACAATAATTTAATGACATAAAGAAAACGATGAGAGTTATTAGAGTGCATAGCATGTTGTGACTGTACTATAAGTAAGAAATGCGGGAAAGTACCAAGTCCAGTGAAAGTTTGAGATACACGGGGTTAAGAAAAATCGTGGTCACTGCGATCCTCATAATTGAATTTACGTTCACTGCAAGACAAAGGCCTCTCCCAGCGACCTCCGGGAGACGATATGCAAATGCCACAGGCACTCTTTTCTGCACGTCTTTTCTAAGGTAACCGAGATGGCGAACCAAGGCGTCTGAGTTACGGACGGGTTCCACCATTTCTGCCACATTTCATCCCTCGCGCCATGCAAATTTTCGGAACCATGCAGTAGTTCTCAGCTCCCGTAACACTATTTACTGAAGCTAGGCAATTTTGGTTAGGGCAAGTTAGGTGCCACCGAAAGCATGACTACAAAATTTCCCAAACATTCTGTTATTCCTACCTGAGTCAGCGGATTCCATTGTACGCCTACACGCAGATACTAAGATCAGACTAAAGCCTACAGCTACACTAATGAGCTCACATAAAACTTCTCTGTTTTAACGATCACTACTGCTGAAATAAATGGTGTACTGGGAACTCGAGCGTTCCTGCACGCTGCAGGTTCGAAGACTAGTGTTGGAACTGTGCAGCTTAGTACTGTGTAAAAGACAGCATTGACAAGCTACATGAATATGTGAACAGTGAGGAACACTATAACACATAGGAAGTCAATGAGTAATGCTTCTTTAGCGGGTGAATCAGGCTAGATAATTCTGCACTACAGTGGTCGTTGAAGGCACCACTGAAATAATACGCTTTGCCTTCTGTCCTCGATCTTGAACGCGTAGTTACTTTTGGCAAAACTGTGAATCTATACATTGTGAAAAGACACCATGGCGGGTGTCATGTTGTTTGTCTCGCGCTACTGTAACAACGCGACGTTGTGACCGCTATCAATAATAATAATTAAAAAAAAATGTTCGTGCAAAATACGTTCCTAGAGCTTCGGTTGGTGTGGTAGAGAAAAACAAATGAAGACAGAAAGAAAAAGACGTACAACGAGTGGTTAGCAAGCCTATTTATTGCCGCAAGTCTCGAGAACAGCGGAGGCTATGCGAATGAAAGCTGTTCTATAGTACCACCTGCTTTACGTCTTCCTCAGGGACTTGAGGTCAAACTGTGACGTGAATGCTGTTAGACTTATGCGCAGGTAAGTACAAAAAAAATCTGTGTGATTGATGAAGTACCTGCCATTTGTACAGGGGAGGGAAACATGACGCTTCTGAAGGAATTTGTAAGACGCATGCAGGAAGAAACAATAGATAACAATGTCCAGAAAGTTAAAGCAAAAAATAAAATGTTTTCACTACTGTGTAAGTATCGGGTACAAAATATGAGCAGACAAAACGCAACTTCTCGACAAAACCTATGACCACGCATGCGGCCCATGATTAGAGGCACAATCAGTTTATTGAGAAACAGATGAGTATGGCAATACCAAACAAGTCACGAAGGAGGAGTATGTGATCTGTACAGCATTTTCCTTTTAGCAACACTTGTTTAAATTCATTTTGGTGCCCCATTGTAAAATGGTCAACGAATGTCAAAACGAAACGACACGACAGTGCAGATGTAAGTTGTTAATGTCGCATGCAGGAGGCACAGACATTGAGTGCTGGCACCGCAAGGTACACATTGGTACTTTCAAATTTATAAATATATTTATCTTGGTGCTAGCCTGCTTGTAGCTTTATGAACTAGAAGAGCTGGAAGTATACATATAGAGCACCAAGTCGTGGTCTTTAGGCACCACTTCCGACAAACCAGAGGAGCTCTGGTGGAGCCTTCAGCCTGTCACCGGACGACAGACGCTCATAATTTGAAATCATTGTAGTGGAACCGGGAGCCAACCACATTTTGTCTGTGATGTAATATGGCAGCTCGCTGTCAGCGCTGCGACGCACTATCCGCAAAGCCCATACGTCGGCATGCTGCTCACCCCTTTCATGCGTAGTGACAAGACGCTCATTTAATACTACGACAAATACGCCCCATGAGTACGGAATAGCTTTACTATAAAAAGGACTGTTGTAAGAATGGAATTGACTATCTTTATATAACCGCTTGCCGTGGAGGATGCTCTAATCCGCAACTTTGCGGCATCTGCGGCTTGTCAGTTTAATGATAAGTATCGTGGTTCTATAACTTTGTTGGTGACGGCTTTCGTCGGCGGCATGTTGTGCTGTTTAAAATAAAGCAGCAAATACATGCACTTTGTATTGTTCGCACGTCACATGGTAATTCAATGTGAAATAACAATACCAAACTTTCAAGCACATTAGAGGATTAGAATGGTCATGTAAGGAGCTACATAATTGTTCTTTGCTGGTTCGTGATATTGCTGAGACAAAAGGCGGTGAAAAGCAGTTATTCGTAGCCAAGAAAACCAATATAAAACAAATGATATGAAAACATGAGACTTACTACAAATGGTGGGGAACAATAAATTAATAAAATAAAGAATTAAATATGTGATCGCGTTGCCTCATAAATTGTCACCCCCCACCACGCAATTCCCTTAGTGATGAAGAACATCGTTCATCTAATTACTTGAGACACGTGACTCGTGAATTTATGCAACGTTAGATTGATATTTTAGGTTGTTTTTTTAGAATTACGAGGCGAATTTATCATATATATTCTTGATGTACTCCTGCACAAAGCTGCAACGTAGCGAAAAAAACTATTAGAACAAGAAAATACAATGCCTTACCCCGAAATAAACAGTGATTGCTGTCGCACGCGAAATTGTTTCCCCATTCACGAAAGAGGAAATGCGCAAAAATGAAAACAAGAGCGACCGAAGACAAACAAAATCCCAGAATTCAGCATTTCAGTGCTCGCTGAATATCTGCGCTGTTTCATCAGAGGATGTCTTAGAGTGAGCACCCGGAATTGCGAGATCTTGATACGTCGCGTTCTGGTTCTGCTCTTAAAGGAGTAAGCAAGAGAAACAGAACGCCACTGGAGGAATTCGCAACGTGAGCCCAGGAATGAAGAAGAGATAATGATGCACAGAAAGAAAGATAAACCAACTGTAAAGGCGGTTTCACGACCCTTACAACTGTCTGTCGAGTACGAAACGTGCTCCCGCAAAACGAAAGAGGCAGCGTGGAATACCAACGCGATAAAAACAATATAGTACAAGTGCATGCAGATGCCGTTATTCTTTAGGGCGGCTGCTCTAGTATGCAAAACGATCGACCTGAGTGCTTCTTGGCCAACTCTTGCATTTCCTGGAAAGTCGCGTCTCGCGGTTTCAAGGTATCTTTCTGTGTATTACGAAGGGGGGGGGGGGGGGGGGCTATGCATGCGTGGCTCACGCTCGAGGTCGCCACCGCACACAGGGACGGCTCGCACGTGCCTTGTTTTCCCTATGCACAAACTCTGGCCCCGTCCAGTCATGCCACGACGGTCGGGTGGCAGCGAGGGCAAGTCCACGACCACACGTAGACGTCCAGACACAAAGAGCGTTGCGGCATCTTCCAACGTTGAGAAAGAAAGCATAGCACTGCCTCGGACACGGCGGCTGTGGAAGAACACAGCCCTCGGGAGAGGCGTATAGCGTACAACCACGGAGCACGTCGCGACGAACGCGGCTCAAGGAGATGGGAAGGGACGTTGGAGCGACCCGCGGGTTTCACCTTAACATCGTCGAGGGCGAGAAAGACGCGAGGCGAGTTCGGATGCAGTGCTTGCGTCGTGGTTTTGCGTTTTGTCGTTTTGTTGCCGCTGGGAGTGGAGCGAGGATAGCTGGCGTATTTCAAGAAGAAGAAATAGAAACAGCATACCAAGACGAAACCGTTCGGAGGCTACATAAAGGACCCGCGTGGTACGGGTTTCTTGGGTGTGTGTCCCAGAGTTGCGCCCACACTACCACATCTTTCGAACGTTTGGATTTTCCAACTTTCGGGCTTGGTTTGGAGAAAACTTTGTTCACATAAAGTTTGAACGCGTTCTTTCCGCCTATAGGTGAAGGATACACGAGAAAAGCAGTGCGGGGAAATAAAAGGATAAGGTCCTTAAAAATTTAGGCGTTTCTGAGAGGAGACAGCGAGAAATTCAATACATTTGACAGCAGGGCGATGGGATAAGTAAAATTTAATATCCCGTTGGGACACACAGGCGCTCTGGAAATTACATTTCTACGCTCAGTGAAAAAAAGGAACAGCACAAAATTACGTTTTGTGCCGGAAGACTTACAATATTAAAGCAGAAAATGATCGTTAGGTGAATTCTAGCGCGCCTCGCGTTTGATTTTAGCCACCCAGGCATTCCTGTGTTTATTTATTTCAATGCTTTCTTTTTCTTTGGTTTGCTTTTCCGTTCTTACGGCAAGACTTCCGACCGATTGCGCCGGCTGTTGCCCGCGACAGCAACTAAGCAATAAATAAAGATCACAGTTGGCAGAAAAAAAGCCGAAACTACACAAAGGAGCCAAATACCTTGCTACAAAGATTTGCCAGTTAGTTTCCTTTTTGCCGTTGATCGAAGTATATTTGCAGAAATTGTGGATGGGGCTGAGTGGCACCACAAGTGGCGGTTAACCTAATTTCCTGATGTTTACCTTTCTGAATATCCGCGCGCACTCCACTGTTTGCGAGTGTACCTCCGTGTGAGCAAATGTGTGCTCAGCTTTATATTCCGTAAAGAATGGAATTACATTAACCTGTTAAAGCGACTCATTGTTTGGAGACCATGCACGTATTTCTTTCCACACTCATTTTATAGTACCGCAGCACGTACTTCTTTTTTTATTGTTACAGCGAACATTCGTCTTTGCAGCTGAAAGCAAGTAGAGGTTTCAGTGGCGTGGTGGAATAGGGGACAGCACATCGGTTGGCGCGTAGCCCTAATGTTGTAGTCACATGAAGCTGATGTTCCTGGAGCAGAGTATAATGAAAAAGAATGTTATCTACCACCGCCGGCACTAGCTATTGAACTTATGCTATTTCGGTAACACGAAAGCAATCGTTCACACCAACAACTAAACTGTCGGCCAACTTGCACATCGGGAGCCGAAGGGGGACTTTGACT
This sequence comes from Dermacentor silvarum, assembly GCF_013339745.2. Taxonomy (NCBI): domain Eukaryota; kingdom Metazoa; phylum Arthropoda; class Arachnida; order Ixodida; family Ixodidae; genus Dermacentor; species Dermacentor silvarum. The sequence continues at coordinate 67,900,698 of NC_051157.2, read as the reverse complement.
CGGCTTAATACAGCTTATTCCCGTTCGAAGAGAGAAAGCGAGAGAGAGAGAAAGCGTAAGTGATAGATGGAAGGCAGGGAGGGTGACCAGGACTAAGTCTGGTTGAACTTGAAAAAAGAAATTGTAATTCTTTTTTTATTGTGTTGGTATTTGTATATTTGCAATTTCTTATTCTTAGATTTTTCTTTTTAGTGTAAGCAAATTGTACGTGTGCGACACATTTAGAGTAGCCGTGAAATACGTTAAGCAGTTTCTTTTAGGCAGGCGTCTTTCGGCGTGCTTTACTGCGGCTTGGAAATGAGACAAAATTACTTCGCGTGGAGTGTCCCTCATTGCCCAGTGGATACCCTCGCACGTGCGCATCGCTGGAAATGAAGAAGCTGATCGCCTCGCTTCAAGTTGTGCCCAACACGAATGTGACTGCCCTAAAATTTCCTGTATGTTTGAAAACGCTCGTCTTCTGATACGCCGACACCTCCTAAAGCAGCACCCAGACCGGCGTGTTGCAGACGGATCGTTCCCTCCCCGTGTTCGGGGTCGAGGCTTTGCCCCGTCGTGCTTCAGAACTGTTATACAAGTTAAGGGTTGTATCTGTATTAGTGCGTGAACGCCTATACCGACAAGGACGTGTAGACAGCCCGTCGTGTACGTCTTGTGGCTCCTGTGAGACACTTGAACATCTCGTTTTAGAGTGTCCCGCATTTGTTGCGCAGCGCGCATTGCTAATTAAGGCTTATCGGAGTGCAATGTGCGACCTTTGACGATTGCCTGTTTCCAAGGGGGTGCGCTGCTCGACGTGACCAGGCCCATCGAGCCCTGCTAACATTTCTGAAGGATACTGCCTTGGGCTCCCGTTTATAAACATTATTTGTGTTTTAGTTTTGTTCTGTCTGTGTCTCCGTCATTTCTTTATTTCCTGTTTTCTTTCCTCCTATTTTCATTTCCTCTATTCCCTCCTCCTGAAACAGTGAGCAGGCATTGTGCCCCTCTCGGTGGCAGTTGTCAGCTTGCTCCCTCCCTATTTCCTTCGTGTCCTTGTGTGTATATGTGTACAAAAGAAATAATAATAATAATAATAATAATAATAATAATAATAATAATAATAATAATAATAATAATAATAATAATAATAATAATAATAATAATAATAAATGAGAGTGTGAAACAATTAGGGAAAGTAGGGAGTTTAACAAAGGACGTGCCCGCTTGGCTATCCCACACCTGGGAAACGAAAAGAGGGAATCATAGGAAATAAAAGAACAAAGACGTAGTCCTTGTGAACACACTCGGAGAAGAATACTCACTAACAGTCACGAGCATCCGTACAGTCTAGTCGCCGTCAAGAAGTGCAATAGATCTTTTGGGGCCTTGTGCATGCAAGAATGCTTGGGCCACTGGCCCAGGATCGTTTCCTCCGAGAGCGGTCTGTCATCCAAGTGGCTTCATCTAGCTCTCCGAGCATATCGTTGGGCGTCGAAGGATGGGCAATGGCACAGGAGGTACTCCACTGTCTCGTCTCATCCCACCCGCAGAAATTGCATGCCACGCTGATAGGTCATTCCTATTAGGAATAATTAGGCATTCGTAAATGCGCCGCCTAACGAAATGCGATACAATAAAGTTGTTTCTTGATGAGAGAATCCGATTGGCAAGTGAAGTCACAAGTAAGGGCCGAGGCAATACAAGCGCAAGTTAGTGAAACCCGGTGAGTTACATTGTAAAAGTGTGATGTGGCGAGAAAGTGATTGAAGTTGTCGTGCATCGTCCGTTTTCGAGAGTGGTTTTGCCTCACAGATCTTGCTGATGAGCCAAGTGCGCAGCTTCATCTGGGGTGTGTCGACAATTCCGTAGTGGCTCGGCAACCACTGAAATATAATGACGTGTTTCTTCGGGAACGCTTGGTGGTTAGCGTGCCTTATTTCGTACACTTGCTGCTAGGGCAAGCCATGTCGTAGGACAAACGACAGTGTTTATAGGGCTGCCTTCGTATTCCAGAAATTGGTGCAGCGATTACGTGGCTGCTGTAGCGTGCAGTTAACTGCACTTTCAACAGCCACTAGTTCTGTTGCTGTCGATGTCGTAAAGTGAAAAAGTTTAAACAGCGAAAAGACGGCCTTTGCTGAAACAACCACTGCTACGGTGGAGCTGCCGAATTGTTGGAATCGCTGAGATAAATGTGTAAGTCGTCCAAATAGGGTTCATTTAGGAGAAGCAGACACAGCTGCTTCAGGACTACCGGTGTCAGGTCTGCCTTCTTAATAATCCCAGGAACTGAGAGGCACCCGTGATGTTGTCGGAGACACCACAATGCATATGTTAGGTGCTTCGCAGCCTTCAAGCCAGATAGTAGTGTCTCATGGTGTCTAATCACAATACCACAGAAGGAAGCCTGTGGTCTCCGTTGCTGCCATACAGGCTCAATGGTGCGATGGTAACGATGAAAGGCATCGAATGTGCGCTCTTAGCGTCTCAATAGGGATACGCGTGGTGACCGGGTGCCCTTGTGCAATGACAATTGTAGCAGCTGTCGAAGAATATCTCGAGAGGACAAGACATGTCCAAAGTGTTTTGGCTTGCACTCTCTGTAGTGCACGGAGATAGTCTTGTATGTGTTGGACAAGAAAGGAAAAGTCCATCACAGAAATCTCAGAAAGAAGGCAGTGTATAGCTGTGACATGTCGCGCACGAATAGTGCCCATAATTTTCCCAGATACGAATTTAAACATATTCAAAATGCAAAGAGTTTTTTTCTTCATGTGGGAGACATGGGGGCTCCAGGTGAGATCCTGATCCACATGAAGGCATAAAAACCTGTGAGCCTTTCTATACACAACTGAGTTACCTTCATAAACACCGGGTTACAAGAGATCGGGTTGTGTGAAAATGCCACTAATGTACATTTTGTTTTACTGCAACAGCAATTATATGGACACTGCAAGTGCATTTCTGCCATCAGCCTCGCCGTATCTGTGACGTTCCGTATAACTCCGTATAAAGTTTAAACACGATAATATCGTCGCCGCATACGGTACGCTGTATATATGAGTGAAAGCTTGCGAGGGTCAGGTGATAAACGCGGCTGAATCTCACGCGCGCGAGGGAGGAAGGGCGCCGTCTTCTTTCGCGCGCGAGGCACGGGAGGAGGGGGGGGGGGGAGGGGGGAGGAGGCTAGGGAGAGGGGGGTGCCATCTGCTCCGGCGACTGCTGCTCATGGGGCCTGTAAGGTATTTTGAAAAAATGAACTAAAAATAAAGGTGTTGCCCTGATTAGTTAGGTAAAAAAGTGTGTTTTGATAAATATAATCTTGAGAATAGGAGTCAATGCCTGCTTGCTTTGCAAGAATCGGTAACATTCTGAGAACTACTTATTATGATAGACTCATAATATCCTGCCCTTTGAAACAGCGTACTAACCGACTAAATTAAAGATCATCTAGCTTTATCGGGATCTTCATTAAAAGGGCAGAGGGGTCGGCATTTGACTTCATGTGAGAGAATCGAAAAATGGGGACTTGCCACCAAAAATGGCGCAAAATTCGCAAACCTTTTCATTCGTAATAAATGTGCTTGAATAACCTGCCACCTCCACTAATAATATGACCGCTGCCACGATTGCCTGTTCCTGAGTTTACCAACTGCTTTCGCGTACAAACTGCTTTTTTATGGGGTATGAAGAGTACCACAATTGTGAGAGTGAAAGCGGTTCACTTATTTACACTGCAAGGAACTGCATATATGTGGGCCTTGTAGCTTTAACACTTTTGTACCAAATTTATGTACTTTGTAGGATGAAATTAGGCCAACCAATAACAGAAACATTTATTTGCTTTAAGAAACGTCATTGTGTTCTCGCTCAGTTATTTGGGTATTTTTGTGATTGTGATACGTTCAATGTCTCTGCTGCAACGATGCGACTGTGAGTAATAGTCAGTGACAAGCCAGGGATGCAAGATCCCTCACACACAAAAAAAAGCATAATGGATTTGTCTTTGACCCCTTCATTTTCACGAAATACTTACATTAGATATGAGTGTGGCATAAATAAGATGTGCTCTAGTATTCGACTTTACAATGAGCTGTATGTACCTTAAGGTATAGCTCGCGATCACCCATCACACACACTGAGTCAAAATCACAGTGTGTGTGGACGACGAAGAAAGCTCGCAACAAACTGAGCTGTTTGAATAAAGAATAAGAAGTGCACACTTACAAAGAAAAGCCGTAATTTCCGCACTTAAGGATCCTAAAATACTGTCATTCCTTGAGCAGCAACACATATGTGGCCCCTAGACTAACGCTGTCAGTGCATCTCGCGCAATGAGGACAGTTTTAAACTTCCTCAGATATATTGGGCTTATTGAGATACTTTAGTTTGCTTAGTGTGTGTGTGTGTGTGGGGGGGGGGGGGGGTTGTATTGTGTACGTTGTATGCGTCTGTATCGTACAATGTCCATATCATTTCTGTTTTCATCATACCAATCTGGAGTAGCGCGCGAAGCGTTCCGCCAGGCAAGGCTCTCCAAGATTCATTAAATAGCCTCTTTCTCTATCAGCTCCTATACAAATACCTCTGCGCGTTACGAACTCCACATCCCTCCTTATTATCAGGACACCACCAATAAGATGCACACACAAGGTTGACTCCTTCGCGGACTCCTGCTATGACTCGCACCTCATCAACAAAGCTGAGTTTCGCAAGAGCCTAAGTAAAGCCACGGCGATGTCGTGAATACTAATAATATGGAAGGAGAGGGAGACCAGGACAAGAGGGCTCGCTAGCCGCAAGTATAAATGTTCCCTTCGAGGCGCGTTTACCGATACCTTTTTGACCTATCAATCCCTATAGTTTTCTTCATCTTGTTTGTGCCTTTTACCTGAGTGCACTGTTGCTCTACAGGCAAAGCACGCTTTACAGTGCAGTAGGCCAATTTGCAATTCCGTTGAAAGAGATAGTTTCCTATCAAATGAAAGCTAACAAATTTATTATTGCGATAGCAATTATATAGAGGCACTCCAGGCACATTTGTGCACTCTTCGTCACCATCGGCTTCACCTTGATATTCCGTATAAAGTCCAAAGGCGACAACATTGTCGCCGCGTGCCGTATGCTATATGTGCTAGTGAAAGCGGGCGAGGGTGAGCCGACGATGGTGGCTCAATCTCGCACACCAAATGAAGAAAGCGGAGAGGAAGCGCGGCGTATTTCACAGCGCGCAAAGCGCCGGGGGGAGGGGAGGGAGGGGGTGTGTTCACTTCGGTGGCGACTGCGTATGGTGCGGCCGCGCGTGCCCTGGCATGAAAGCGATCTGCGAGGGGGACAGAGTGCGCCGAGTGCCGAGTGTACGCTGTGTTTTAGTCGCTTAGTTCCTGTTGAAGCGAGAGGCAGCACGAAAGTCAATTCACTCTCTGCTGCTGCGCGATTTCTCACTCCAGCGTTTTGACAGCATGTTTCCGCGGTCATAGAGCGAGATGTGTTCACGTTTACTTCTGTGCGCGTGACACCGTGCTTGTTAATTTAGTTAGTAAGCGAATGTTTACAACTTTATACAGGCCGATAAAACTGCTATCCTTACTTCGCATAGCTGTCTACTAATTTGCTATCGCAATCCATGCTTCGCCTTTCGGGCGAAACAGCGACTCTTTTGTAGATATTGTCAAACCTTGTCGGCGAAGGTATGTAGATGTCAGGGTTGTCACTTTTGAATGCTTGCGCGCCCTTGAAGCGGTGTCACGCCGGATGCCCAGATGCAGAGATCATCGGTGTAGAGAGAGATACATTAGCTGTCTGTCGCAGCGCTTCAGTGGGCCAAAACCGAACCAGATTGAAAATAGTCGGGCTCAACACTCCGCCTTGTGTGGCATAACAACTGGAGAAATGCCTATTTGTCGGCTCATCTATATCGCGTCCGACTCAGCCATACTGCCAGCGGGTGGTTTCAATTTACCCGACTTGAAAGGGCAAGACGTTGTATGAGACGTAATGAATGCTAGCTTTGTCAATATAACAGTTCTCGCTTGTAGTGGTTCTAACAGCTTGTACGGGAAGCTACTTGACTGCATCATACCCCCGATCTTCTCTTTTTTATTTCGCCTAATCTAGTTTACAGTATTGATATCATGCCAGGGATTAGTTATCTCCAGGTCATGGCTGTACTGATTAGAACGGAAACTCGGTCATCATAAATTAGCACGAGTAGAAAAGTATTTTTCTTTGATGAACGTTTGTATTCCTCAATTTATGACAATCTTGTTGACTTTCTGCGTATTTTTGAATGCTTTACTGAGAATAACAATGTAGAAAACTTGAGCTAGTACATTTCGAAACAAGTTACTGGAAAACATGATTTTAGGGCGCAAAAAAGACACCCGCAAAGCAGAAACACACACAGACACACAGAGCATGTGTTTTTTTTTGCGCCCTAAAATCACGTTTTTAGAATCGCATCAACTTTCCCAAAAACAAGTTTTATTAGGCTACTAGAAATTTCGGACCACTTTATGCCAAATGGGGATCCCGCTAGGCTTAAAAGACGTAAGAACCACATATGTAATTCCGTATATAGAACTTAATTAAACAATGAAAGCGCATATTTGAAGGATCTAAAAAAAGAAATCGAAAAAGCAAATGTCCTTTTAAAGGCTACTTGAGTTAATACGAAAACTGTCAATGAGCATAGAAAACAATGAGCCTACAATGAGCATGACGATGAGCATAGAAAACTGTCAATAGATGCAAAGAAGCAGTATTTCACCCGACTAACTGATAAAATGAAAATAAACCCCAAACCTTATTGGCAGTACTTGAAGGAATCTGGGTCTCATCCTGTTTTAAAAAATAAAAGTACTTTTACCAAACCCACTCTTTTAGATGACGCGGAAAACGTAACGTGCTTGAATAGTTATTTACTATCGATCTCCCTTTCTAAATCCGCATGCAGCCTACCATCACCAACAGCAGCACTCCTCTTATGCAACCACTTGAACTTAGTGTTAGTGGCATTAACGCTCTGCTAAGGATTTTTGATGAAAGTAGGTCTACTATCCGTGATGGGATTTATTCAGGGATAATAAAGCAGTGTGCTCATCCCATTTTCACTCTATCTTTATCTAATAGTCAGAAATTCGTTATTAGCTGACACAGGACTGGGCAAATAGCTTATGTAGTCGCAATTCACGAAGCATACTGAGAGAGAGAGAATGAAAAACGAGAAAAAGCAGGGAGGTTACCCAGAGGGGCGCCAGATTTTCTACGCTGCACGGGGAAAAGGACATAAGGGATTCAAAGAAGAAAGGAGAAGGCGAAGGCGGAGAAGGGAGATAGTTCATTCGCATAGTAATATACGTAGACTGTCTAGAAGCGTCTTTTCACGTCCGTTAGAGATATAATGAGAGCACGCATAGCTTTATGGACTGACGTTGGACGAAACCAAGCACCCAGAATCTTTGTCTCCGTAAAAGGTCGACCTTCTAGTGGGCTGAGTGTGCTGCGATCCGATGAGGCTGACGTTGGACGTCAAAGCGGGCGTAGTGGCAGAGGAGGGGCTCAATGTCCCCACACAGTTAGAGTGATCGCATTTAGGAGAGTTAGCCATTCCAATGAGGAAGGAGTACGAGTTTGATAAAGCTGCAAGCAATCATAGCCAGCGCAGTAATGTAGTGTCACACCGGGAGAGGTTTGATGGAAATTACAACAACATTGATGGATCAAGCATGCTCAAACGACAATTGAAATACTCCGGTGTCTTTAGAAGAGGCGCTGTGATGTCGCGAGCAATTCGTTAATGTTCCCTGGCTGCGGCCGTTCTTGATAGTGGTATGCTCTTTATCTCAGGCGTTATCGTGGGCTGATCTAGCGGCTTCATCAGCAAAGTGATTGACGAAAGTACCGCAGTGACCAGGTAGCCACCGGAAAATACCATCATGTCCCTTTCCAAGTACGCGATCGTCAATTTCTATTATGTTTGAAATCATCTGTTCCCATGACGCAGTGCCACCTGTAGGTTTTGAAGAGCTGCTGAAGAATCACAAAACACTGCCTATTTACATGGTGATACTTGTTCAATATTGTCAACAATATATTCAATAGCGGCACGAAAAGTCTCAATTCTTGATTGCGGACGAGGTCACATGCGCTGTTCGAAATTTAGCTGTGATCATACAGTCCGGAACAACGACAACGGCAGTTGAATTCGTAGTCGTGACTCAACCGTCTATGTAGATGTGAATGTGACCCACACACTTCGTGTAATAGCGACTGAGGGAGCAGCTTTAAGGCCATTGTCGACGTCTGAGCCTTCTTTCTAATTACTGTCATTTGTAGGTGCATTTTAGGCTTCTGAATACACCAGCAGGGAGATGAAGATTGTGCAGCTGGTGCGAAGCTTGTTTGAATGGAAGGCTGGTGAGTAAAACTCGTTTTGAGAATGTAGCCTGGGGTCTCTTCCACTGCCAAGCAAGCGAGATGGTGGTCGGGGATCCGGGAAAACGCAGAATGTGCGCTTAAAGCGTCTCAGTAGCTAGGTAAGTCGAAATTGGGTGTTCTCTGGCAATTGCACGTCACTGCAACGGTTGAAGCCGACAGATGTAAACATAAACACGTACGAAGAGCTCGTCCTTGTTTCCTCTGAAGAGTACGAAAGTTTTTTTTTCTGGTGTTGGACAGAGCAGGTAGGCTGTATTGTAAATATCCCATAAATAGTGCTCTGTATAATTGAAGTATGGCTCTCACCGATATGCCGATGTCTTCCTGTCGAGAAATCAGAGTAGGTGCACAATTAACTTAGCTTCTTCTTTAAGTTCTTCTTTAAAAGTTCCGTGAAAGGTCTCTGTCGAGGATGACGCCTAGAAAGCGATGAGCTCTTCTATATGATATAGATCGCCCGTTGATCAGCATTGGGTACCATGCCTTTGACTTGCGAGTTAATGCCAGTAACAGGCACTTTTCTGTAGAAGTAGTCACACTTTGAGCGCGGAGGTGCATAATAAACACTGAGTTTGTGTAGCACCAACAGACAGGACATAAAGTAACTCAAACGACGTAGAAGGGCTCTGTTTGTGTTCCTTTATATTTTCTCTTTGCGCTGCACAAGATCAGTTCTCAAGATCGATGTACCAACAAACCCGTGAACGAATTCTTCTTGAACAAAAATCATAAAGCCGGTTCGAAAAAGAAGACGTTATGAACTATGCACACATTTCGCTTGCATCAATTTTGTGTCAGGTCATAGAGCAGATATTATACGTGAGCATAATGAAGCATATAATCAACAAAGTGTTATTATAGAACAGTAAACATGGTTTTAGTTTAGTAAGAGGTTATTATGTGCACACCACTTCTTGAGTTCTGTCATGGCTTAGTGTAGGAAATTGATTTGGGTGGGCAAATAGACTGCATTTTTCTAGATTTTCGTAAAGCATTAGCGACTCTTTCCCAAGCATACCTAAATTCTTGAGAAACTTTGCAATATAAATATAGATTGTAGCATATTTAGATGGGTTGGGAACTACTTGTCGCCGCACCGGCAGTGGGTTGTGCTGAATGGTGCTATTTCATACTATCTGCAGGTCCCGTCAGGAGTCCCACAAGGATTTGTTCTCGGCCTTTTTATTTCTTGATTGAATTGATGACATTAGCTCTAACAATCGTCTGTTCGTGGATGACTGCATTATAAATATAAAAATAAATAGGGAGTATGATCCCATCCAGCTCCAGGCAGATCTAGAACGTATTCGCGTTCCAAGTTAAATATGGAATTGAATACCGACATGTGTGTGCATGGGTGTTTCATTTCAAAGAACAAAATAACTGATACATGTTGCTATATTGGAACAAACATTTAAATAGGATCTTCGTGCACAAGTGTTTGGGTGTGCTGGTGTCGGGTGATTTTTCTCGGAATACAGATGTAGACCACGTGGTTGCTAAAGCAGGTATAGAGTTGAGTTGTATCCAAAAGAGTTGAAAATCTGCAAACTCCAGCCATATAAACTTGTTGCATCTAACATGTTTTAGACTTATTTTGGAATATGCCTGTACTCCTTGGGTTCTGTCTCAAATATGGCTACTCGCAAAACTTCAGAAAATGCGAGATAGAGCAGCCAGGTTCGTCTTGGGTAAGTATCGAAGGCACTGCAATTGTACTGCGATGAAAAAAGAGTTGAATTGGGAACCTTGTTCCCTTCACAAAAAAATGTCGTTAAAGTCATGATTTATGAAGAATTTATTAAAGTTGTAGTTATTATGAAGCGTCTTTGACCAAAGTGGGCAATTGTATCAATAACGGGTGTAATAAACAAAGAACAAACTGGCTCTTTGAGGGATAATTCCTAACCTATCGAGAGATATGGTCTCCAAGCACTGCAGCCCCGAAAGCTTCGAGAAGGGCTTCGTGACTTAGGTTGCCATGGGCACCTTCTACTTCTAGAAACGGTGCCACAGAGCAACGCTTTGTAAATTTTTGCTGCGGTATGGAGGTCGCAAGATCGATGATGCTGTCACGTGAAAATTGCCCACGTCTAAGGCCAGCCGTAGGATCAGGGTAGATCGTGTAATATTCTAGGAACCATTTCTTACGTGTCAGCAACGTCCTCTTTATGACTTTATTGAAGCAACTTGCAAGTGCAGTAGGCCGACAAGATGCAAGGTCCAGCGGAGACTTTCCAGGCTTCAGTAGAGGTACCAGGCGGCTGCACTTCTAGTCGTCGGGGACTATGCCGTGAGGACTTTATATGCTATGCCTCCAATTTCAAATGTACCAGAGAGCTGGAAGGCTGGAGAGATGCCAACTTTATATGAATCCATCAGAAGGAAGACGATAAAGAATTCAAGAATTATAGGCCAATTAGCTTCATTTCAGTATTGTATAAAATATTCACCAAGAGAATTTTCAATAGATTCAGGGCAGCAGTTGACTTCAATCAAATGCGAGAACAGGCGCGCTTCAGGAAGGGATATTTTACAATGGATCAACTCCATGTCATCAATCAGGTGATTGAGGAACCTGCGGAGTACCATTGACCTCTTTATATGGCTTTCATAGATTATGAAAAGGCATTCGATACACTAGAGATACCAGCAGCCATAGAAGTTTGCCTAATGAAGGAGTACAGGAGGCTTAGGTGAATACCTTGGGAAATATCCAGAAAGATTCCACCGGTACCTTGGTTCTCCAGAAGAAAATTTGAAAATTACCTATCAAGACAGGGGTCAGGGAAGAACACACAATCTCTCCAGTGCTATTCACTGCATGCTTAAGTATTCAATCTAGTAGACTGGGAAGGCTTTGGAGTCAGGATCACTGTCCAATACTTTAGCAACCTTCGTTCTGCAGACGACATTGTCCTATTCAGCAACACTGGGGATGAATTTCAACAATGATTCAGGACCTTAACCGAGAAAGAGTAAGAGTGGGGTTGAAGATTATTATGCAGAAGTCAAAGATAATGTTCAATAGCCTTGCAAGGGAGCAAGAATTCATGATCGCCAGTGGGGCTCTAGAGTCTGTACAGAAGTACGTTTATGTAGGTCAATTGCTCACAGTAGACCCTGGTCATAAGAAGGAAATTTACATAAAAATAAAAATGAATTGAAGCTCATACGGCAGGCATTACCGAATCCTGACTGGGAGCTTACCACTGTCGTTAACAAAGTGTAAAATCATTCCATTCTACCGCTGCTAACATATTGGGCAAAAATTTGGAGCTTAACAAAGAAGCTCGAGAAGAAGTTAAGCACCGCGCAAGGAGCGATGGAGCGAAAAATGCTGGGCGTAACGTTAAGAGACAGGACGAGAGCGGTGTGGATCATAGAGCAAACGGGGATAGCCGACAATGTAGATTACATTAAGAGAGAGAGAAAGAAAAATGGATCTTTGCAGGCCATGTAATACGTAGGGTAGATAACCGATGGACCACTAAAATTACGGAATAAGTGCGAAGGGAAAGGAAACGCACTCGAGGACGGCCGAAAATGAGGTGGGTGATGAAACGAGGAAATATGATGGCGCAAGTTGGGTAACAGCTAGCGCTTGGAGAGGCCTTCGTCCTGCAGTGGACATAAAAATTAAGCAGTGACACTTAAGACTGCTTAGGTGCGGGGATGCGAAAGTATTTTAATCGCTTAGTTTAAATCTTGTTGATTTATGTTTTTTACACATGCATTAAAGTACTTGCTGCTGAATCGGTGTGTGTGTGTGCGTCGTCGACAGACTGGATACATTCGGACCATTTTGCTGCAGAACGATGAATCTTTGTGTTCCATTGTTTCGTTTTCTGAGGCGTGCTTCCGTTGGCGACCACGTTTCACAACTGTCGCTGAGGTAGACGCTTCGAAGAGCATTCCAGTAGACACAGCACCGATTAAATCCGAAGAGCAAGTGACACGTGGCAGGCAGTGATGGAAGCAGTGACGTGACGTGTGCAATGACGCAGGCACTTTAGTCCACCATAACCGTGGAGCCACCGTCGTGTAGTGGAAGCATGCTCGTCTCACACCCTGGAGGTCCGGGTTTCATTTCCACCCAGACCGTAATGTATCCAATTTTCTTCTCAACTCCGTTAATTGACTTTGTTTACAGAAACTTGCCTGTAAAATTTGACGTCAGTCCGTGCTTTTTTTCACGTGTTTTTACTCTTCGTGCCAGCGGCCACTTTTGGTACCACGTTTCACTCACACCGCCGACGACAACGCCAGATTTTCGCGTAATGGGTCATATAATGCTTTTCGCATTAAAATAGGCTAATGATGATGATGTTGCAGTTATCTCTAGATTGATAGAATATATTTAGAACACGCCATTGTGCTCTAGAAACTAGGTGACTGTAAGACAACCCCGTTAACACCTGGTGATGACGGGCACCAACACGTAGCCAAAGCCGCTTGAAGTTCTTGCATAGAAAAAGGCACTTCTATACTCGCACGACTGGATCATGATGTATCGAGAGGCTGGCCAGTAGAACGACATCGCCAGCAACTTTCGCACAAAAATCACCAGCGATCCCAAGCTGCTCTGGACGACTTATGTAGGGCCACTGAAGTGAAGGGGCAACTTTGTTGTAGAGGTGAGCGAACACCCTGAAGAGTTCTCCACACGGGTTTTACCGATTTGCGAGAGTCCAGAGATTCGCAGAATCTCTGCCACCGTTGGTCTTGAAGTCAAGTTCATCTGAGGCGGGACTTTTATTTAAATGGGACGGGCACTCTTTAGCTCATAAATGAATGTCGTGCGCCTACACCATCTATCGGCCCACCTGGGGATCACTCTAAGCATCTTCATTTCTAGGCCCTGTCGAAAGGGAGCTTAAATCGCTGCATTTTTATTTTGTTGTACGAGTACGGCTCTGTATATCAGACGAGTGCATCATGGATGTTATTGTGTCATCAATATAACGGGTAAGAAGTAGCTTTTCTGCACGCAGGAAGGATCTAGAATATTCTGCTGGCCGGGGCAAGCTCGTAACTTTTCTGTGTGAAAACTCGAACTGTGACTGATAGCGGGGATAATGTTAGATGAATTCTTCAGGAAACGCCATTCATAAGTAGCCGGGAAAACGAACTGAGAGATATTCTTTATAAAAGTAACAACAAAAAGAAAGAAAATCTCGGAGAAGTTACAGCATAAAAAAAAAATCTATGCGACTAAGGCAACATATGAATGACTTGTAAGGGACGCTAGTAAAAGAGAAAAAAATAGTTGTTAGTAGAGAGAAAGGACTTCTTCGCGACGTTGTCAAAGATGAAGTCGCAGAAAGAGGTACAAAGAGCAAGAAGAATAGCATATAGCGCTGTCATCCCGAATAAAAAGAAAGGGTAGAAGCAATTGCGCACCCTTTTATTTGTGCCTTCAATTCTGTCGAAGTTTACAAGAAACGAAGAAACAAATAACTACGAATAATGGTCCCTCCCGTGGGCGACCACTGAGGCCCCTGGAATGCGCACACACATGCGCGCCGTAGCATCGGTGTCAGGAAACAAAAGCGCCGGCTTTGGCGACGTGAGCGACGACCGCAGGAACACCCCCTTCCCCCACGAGACCAAACAGAGCTGGAGGGTGGGAGGGAGCCCGAAAACCGCAAGGCCCCTGCCGACACAAGAAGCGAGCGTCGCCAAAGCTCAGCGGGAAGCGAAAAATCAAAAGTCACAGTGACACTACGGGGAATACTTTCTGGAGGTGACTTCAGCAGAAAAACAAAATGAAAATAAGAAAGGCAACGGAGAAATGTTGAGCGAACCGAATAGAAAAACAGAGAAAGATTACAGCCACCCCTCCGGCGATCGGCGGCTTTAGAGCAAGCAGCGAGGGCTAGTAAAATAAAAAAAAATACAGGGATATACTGGCTGATTTACGCCACAGGTTCCCCGGACGATGTCTCCATCATTTTACCGTCGGGAGGCATACGCTTCTCTTCCGACCATAAATGCAGCCGCAGGGAACGCCGCACAGCAGCGCAGTTCTTCGAAGTGCTGCTGTCGCCTCGAGGAAACAAAGCCCATGAAAGCAATGGGGCGGCGCGACGTGAACGATGCTCGCGGACGGGCAGAAATGGCAGCTGAACGGCGAAAAGGCGGGCATCCGCATAGTCGATGTGTTTGGAAAGGTTCCGTTGCCGAGGCAATGAGTCGTATACAGACGTATGCCGCGTTTTTGTAGGACGGGTGCAGAATAAGACGAGAGTAGATGATGGGCCCTCAAACTTTGATCTACGAAATAAACATAATCAAGCAGAGTGTGACTGTGGACTGACGTAACACAAAAGTTAAACGCCGCATTTTGCATTCCAGATGTCTCTTGTCGACCACTGTTGTAGGGCGAAATGTTTTCCCGTAAGATATGCGGAATGAGTTGCCAGGCACCTTTCTATCAAACCAAGTATACGTTTTACTAAGTTAAATGTGGTAATATGGTATCATGTGCCGTGTTGTGGTAACTTGAACCGGATTGGTTCGTGCAGTGTCACCCTGAATGAGGAGGTCAACGCAGCAGTTCTTCGTATGCAATTATTTATCGTATGGAATCTTCCAAAAGCTTTTGGAAGGGGGCCTTAGGGAAGCATAGGCCTGTTCTTTGTGTTCTCTGTATTTGATTGTATTATAAAAGCTGTATGCTGTTTGTAGGTTATTGATTTTCTATGTCACTCAAGAAGCACTTTCGCAATTCCTAATAGCCTTGCTTGTAACGAGTTTTTCAGTTTAGCGTGCGATCTTTCGCATTGTAATAACTATGTTACATGACAATAACGTGCTCTGATTTGTTTTTACTGCAATGTATAAATATTTATTTAGCGAGAGTTAAATGCCTCATGGTTGTATATTCTTGCTGTGTTGAATGAGCAGGGTTGGTACTTACCGTCCTTGACTTGTACTAGGATGCACTGCCGTTCTGTTGAACGGCGATATGCGGAAGGTGCTTTTGTAAATTCATGTAACAGGGAACTGAGGCCCCGTTAAGCTACTTCCCTCTTTTAAACATATTCTAGGGAGTTAGAGAAAGTAAAAATGATAAATGAAAGGCAGGGGAGAAATAAAGGAATTATGTATTGATAAATAGATACCACTAACTCTCGCAACCAAAAACATTCTATAGCGATAGAGATTTTGCAAGCTCCCAGTTGACGTGGCTTTCTTGAAAGGGTTCGAGGGTTCCGAAACGATTTGGAGCACAGAACGAGCAAAGAAAATAACATAATTGAAGAAACCGTAAGCGAATGGAGAGGATAGCAATAGCACCAAAAAGGTGAGAAAGGTTGCAAGAAAACACGTAGCCGTAATGAATCACCGCGACCAATGGGCCGAGGTCGGCTGGCGTACATAATGGGTTGGAGCGGGCGCGCAACACTCGGCTGCCTGCGCCATGTTTCCCAGGAACGCCACAAGCATCCCGCGCAGTGAATCAGAGTTTTCCGGGTAATTGACTTTACAGCCTGTCGCGCCTCCCTAAATGCCGCAGTCTTCCTCATCGCACTTGAGGCCCAACGGGGGGCTCCTTTCGAGAAGCGCGCCGAGCACGTTCAACCAGCCGCATAGAAAAGAAAAGATCAAAAATACCAGCGCTGCTTACGAGACACGTGTCTTGTTGTTAGGGGCTGGGAAGGGGGAGGCGCAATCGCCGAGGCTGAAATGGGGTGCGGAGGAATACAAAAAAGAAAGAAAGAAAAGGAAACGGAAAGGCCAAGCATACAACATATGAACAAGTTTCATCGTCACCGTTCAGGAATCTCTCGAAGTTGCCTTCTTTCTTTTTCGCTGGAAGCAGCTAGACGTGAGCTCGAGAAACTGATTGCTCCCATCGTCTACAAGAGGAAGCTCGAGCGCATGGACAGCGCGAGGGATTACTCTCTTACCTCGCGTGCAAAGCTGCGCCGCGAAGAATAGGCTTGACTCCATTCCTCTCTCACGCCCCAGCGTGCACCAAAACACTCCTTTCACGGATAAAGTGACTGCATTTGTTCCTTATTACGTCTTCACAATCTCCTTTCCGCCCCTATACGGCTTCTGTAAAGACTGATTGTGTAGGGACAAGGCTGGAACGAGCGGCTTCCGCCCGCACGCGGTTTCTTTCTTTTTCTTCTTTTTTTATAACTGACAGCGTCGCTCGCCACCTTCATTCCGAGTGAAGGCGTCTTCGTTGAGAGTGTCTTCGCAACCTTTATTCGCTAACACACTACCCGTGCTGCTCGTCGTCGGCGGTGATTGGCTTCCTCGCACAGTTATGTGCATACGATTTTCGCAAACCGCTGCTGAGAAGCATGCGAGAGCTTGACGCATCGGACCCGCCTCTGGACGTTCAGGCGCGTTACCTTTGTTTTTGCACACAAACGGCCATCGCCCGAGAAACTGTACTCGACAATACTGTACTCGTGGCTTTAACGAGTACTCAGCACAAGAGTACGTCGGCGTAAACAACTTTTATTATCGATAGGTTATGTCTTGCGGTTTTAACAAAGGTTTACTTTTTTCCCGAGAGATGCCTCTGGAATCGCTGAGTGAAGTGAGTGTAGGCCTGGAGTTCTCGACGACCAAAATATTAGCCCTTGAGATCACCTTCAGCCGTTATTTTTATTCATGTTTACGTTTGCGGGCATTTTCAAGATCCCCCGATATTTGTTGTCGGCGTTGCTAGGGCAGGGCCTTCATTTTGTTTGTCTTACCTCATTATCCGATGAATCACATTAAATGTTTGAGGTAGCACTTCTCCTATTTTCTTTAATGCTCATACTAGTGGAATTATTAAAAATTTCCACCGATGTTTCAGAGAGTTAGATGTGAAATTTGGGTACTGCGGTCATTCAAAATGTTTTAAAGATTCAAGCACACTCAGTAATTTCTCACCTGCTCCGTAAACGGAGTACATTAAAAATTTCACCCTCGTTTTTTCCTTTGTTTTGAGCGAAACAGTTTGTGTAGAAAAGTGTGAGGTTTGAAATCATTTGAAATTTAGCAGGCGTTTCTCAGCGTACAGATGCTTTTGGTGGTCATCAGCTGAGTGGAGGATAGCAGAATAAACAACTTGAATTGATAAACGTTCCTGAACGCAAATCTACGTCCACAAACCTGGTTCATAAACTGCATGTCACTTTGGCGAACATGTCACTCATGATTCTGAAGGGCAAGTTGTAGCCAATAGGCTTGTAGGGAGGCCTAGATTATAGTTCCTATGAATCACGGAAATCAGCACAAGAATTTGTTTGCTGGTCGCCCATTTCGTCTCATTAGTTAGGCAAAGCAATTGGGGGCCTAAAATATTTCACAATAATTATATCGGCACATGCTAACTTCGATAATGATTGTCTTCATCTATGATTATTAAAGCTTTCATAACGCAGCCGAAGCGCCTCTTACAAAGAGTTGCGTAAATTTATTCCAACGCAATTTCGTACCATGCAAAAGTGGACCACGACAGTCGTTATGGCGACGTAAGTGGGTACTCTACTCAGAAGCAGCCGGTGAAAACACAGATATGCACGAAGAAAACAAAATTAAAGGAAAAAAGATTGAAACACGCATGAACCCGAAAACAGTTTCTGTGCGAACATCGCAGTGCAAAGGCCATAGGAACAGGGAGGTTGTATAGCACGGCGGCAAAGTGGGTGCAAATTCGAGCGATTCCCGCGCGTATCACCGCGAGGCAGCCGCCTGAAACGTGAATATTTAATCACCGTCTCTGTTAGTGGCCATTACGAGTGTCATTACGAACACCCGCGGGAGGGCTGCTCCGCAGGTCGCAGCAAGCGTTTAAATTACCGGACACGTTGGGAAGACAATCAAGCTGGTGAACTGCGACGGCGATGGGCCGAAAAATCTGACAGGGCCAAATTGGTGTCTAACTAGGGCACGAGCAGCCGTGGCCGGTGGCCCCGTGGATCTATGGTTCCCGGTGTTCGGAGGTCGTGGGCTGTCGTGCGTAACCACGCTGGGCGTAAAGAGAGTAAGCGGAGTTGATGAAGGTCACCGGCACTTCGCTTGAGAACGCAATCATTTGCTGCTTCTTTTTTTCTTGAACGCTAGAGAACGGTGGAAATGATAACGCAAGATTATTAAGGCGAAAGCCGTAAGTGGCTCATACCACCGATAGCTTTGAAAAAAAAAAAAAACGCGTCGTCTGTTCCAGTCGTACAAAAAAAAAAGAGAAAAGAAAGAAAAATCGAGAAAAAGAAAACGCGTCGTCCAGTCCATTGGTACAAAACATGTTATCATCAGCAATGGCTCATACCCCCCTAAGGAAGCAAAAATGCAATGACTCATCTCTCTCGTAATGCAAAGGCTGCAAGCACTCAGCAAAGTGAAGCGAACAGTGCATACATTTATTGGAATCACGCATACAATGTACAGAAATGCGGCGCCTGGTCGAGTGCTACAAAAACAAATCAACGTAAATTTCTCTATGGCTCATACCCCGTAAGCAAGCAAAAATTGAAATGGCTCATACCCCCGTAAGGATGAGGCTATAGAGGCGCTCAGAAAAGTGATGCGAACAGTTCATACTTTTATTGAAATCGCCCATACAACACACAGAACAGCACGCGTTTCAAACCCCTGCTGAGAGAATGCAACTTAAAGTCGAAGAGAAACGTTGGTGGTGCGAGTCTGACCCCGCTGTACGAGCACGCGAACCCCCCAGCTAGGCGTCGAAAACGAGCCGAAGAAGCCGAACCGCGAAACAGCAGCGTGACAATGTGAGACGGCGCATTACCAAGTGTGCAGCAGGCTTTCGCCTTCACGTGTTAGAAGAGTCTAACATGCTGCCAAACCTCTTGGTACACCCCGGACATATTTCCACATATGTACAGGCAGTGACCGACATCATGTCTTAAGTTAGCGCCTCCTTCTAAATCTTTCTTTTATTTTAATTTTATTCCAAATCGATTCGTGTCCTTACTGCGGTGTTTTGTCTCTTGTCGATCCGCTTTCCGCTCTTTTCTAAATCTTTCCTCACCACCTTTCGCCGCAACTCACATCGTAACATGACAAATGATACTCAGCCAGGTATTTAACATTAACTCACGATGGATATATTTTGTGCACGATCTCTTGCATTCACATAGGCTTATTCGATAAGAAATTTATAGGCTACATTGGTCCTTCATGAAGCTCATGTGCTTGTTGTGTAGTCACCACATGCCCGTTGTTTGCTTTATCTCCCTTTAAAGCGCCAATATTACCCAACACCTACGCCGTCACGCCCTTCATCATATACTAGACTCAACTTGGGTAGGTAGGATGTAATGGCTCCTATTGCTGGTAATACTAAAAAAAGGGCTTTATTTGGATACGTAATTGGCACTTCGTATATTTGTTACTAAATTTTAACAAACGTGAATGGGTCATAATGTTTAGACGGAGACGTAATAAATTACATCAGAGTGATTATGTCTGTATTACTGCAGTAAAATGCACAGCTTGGTTTTTAAAGGGGTCCTGAACCACCCTTCGGGCTTGGTGAAGTAACATATTCCGCGGGTAGCATATGCTGCTGTGAACATCTCAGTCAAGTTTTGCTGTCGTACGCGGTGCATGGAGCTCACAAGCGGAGCCTGAAGTCATCTTTCTCTCAAACGCTTGCATTTCAACAAAATCCATGATCCTCACTCTTTTCTGCGAGCTTTATTTCGTAATAAAGCACATTCCCATACGCGGCTGCTATTGGTCGCTGCGGTCGGCTACATCGCGGCCGCCGCGGGGTGCCGCCACGAGTCCTCTGGCTAAGCGCACTGCGGCTTCCCTGAGGACAACCGCGTTTGGCTTACGTTTAGCGCGTCGTAGGCATCAAAATCGGGAGTCGTGGCGTCTATGTTAACATCCCAAAATGAAATTTGAACTGCACCCCACGGGTGACAGTTAGAAGGCAGAGCGTTGTGGCCACG
The DNA here is from genome assembly GCF_013339745.2 of Dermacentor silvarum. Classification (NCBI taxonomy): domain Eukaryota; kingdom Metazoa; phylum Arthropoda; class Arachnida; order Ixodida; family Ixodidae; genus Dermacentor; species Dermacentor silvarum. The sequence goes on along the minus strand of NC_051157.2, from coordinate 67,880,341 downwards.
CCCCACCTCGTCGTAGCCTTCACAGTGCAAGGCATCGAATAAAGAACGGTAGCACAGCAGAGGCCGTGTTTGATTGTCAATAACTCCGCTTCTGCTGAACGCATTGAAATACTTTTTTTGCGGTAAAGTGTTTCTGAAATAGTCCTATATTCAGTTCAAATGACTTTATCTACTTCGATAAAACGAGGTTCAGGGCCCCTTTAAAGAACTAGCACCAATTTTCTATCACTTATACCATTCGAAGTTGAAAACGTTTCTATACCCTAACCGTTCGGTGAATTTAACGGGGAATGAGATAAAAAGAAGCAAGTGCGAGCAGATCATGCTCTCAGTGACCTAATTTGTGAGCTATTTGATTTATGGTGGAGGTTCTTGGGGAGGAGGGGGGGGAGGGGGCTATCGACCTCTCCAAGGTGCCATTTTTTTCGACCACGTATACTGCCCCTTATAAGTAATACGCAGTAAACGAAAAGTAAAAGCGTTAAATAAGTATTTCATAGATAAGGCTTCCTGAAGAGACAAATACCAAACAATCGAATCAGGTTCATTCATAAGTCCTAACCTCGTCCCCGCTATGTTGGAGTGTTGGGGAATCACAGAAGTAGACATAAATAAACGAGAAAAAAAAAGGTAAGTGATGAAATGGATCTACAAAACAAAGAAAAAAAACACACAATGCAGGAGTTCCAAAAGCAAATGAACTTCCAAAGGGTGCAGCAAGTTGCTTGTTATACTTTTTATGCGAACGTACTTGCGCCCGCAAGAAAGAACGCTCATCCATTCGAAATGAGGAGGACAGGCGCACTTTGGTAACTGCAAAGTTTTTTTTTTCATCTACGCAATATTCAAGAGCAAACGAAATGCAAACTAAGGGACAGAAGAGCTGCGCTGGATTTTAGCATGCGACTAAGGCGAGGCGATTTCTGCCCTATGCGTTGTCGTAGCCTTCTCATGTATTCCTTCTCTTTCCGCACTAACATTGCCTTCTTGGAATGAAACACGCAGGAAGAAAGGAAATGGAGGACCACGGATGCCGACAGCGGAGACGCTCTTCCGGAAGCATCGTCCACAAAGCGGATTCCGTCACTCGCATCTCGCGGAAGAACGAGTTGACTTTGACGGATTGCTACCATCAATGAAAGGGCTTCCGCAAGTTAGGAACAATAGCCATCTATGTCGTCTGCGCTTTCGCTTGCTGCAGCCTACGCAGCCTTTTACGAGTTGATGAGTGCTGCCGCGCCATCCTAGTAGCGTTATTTGTGTTTATTGGCGCTTTAACTTACTCGTGAGAGTTACGTATCGCATAACGTCGGCATCCGCTACGCAGGCTGCTACGAAACAATGGTGATTAGTTTTCTTTCATTGAGGTGTCGTGTGGACACAAGGCGACCTATTTCATTGTGCCTGACGAAAGTGTTTTAGGCGATCCGCGCCTCTTCTGAGAGACTGTTTGCATTGTCGCATGCCTAGAAATTGACTTTTCTTAGTAAGCGTTCATGAAGAGAAGAAATGGTCGGTAGGTAGGCTACCGGAAGCTCAGGCTACACGAACACAACCAAAGATAAAGATAAATTGGCAGCGCATCCATGCTTTGGAGATGGCGACGTTTATGCAATTACCAATCTTTCTTATGATAGATGTGTAATTGGTGATGTTATGTTTTCCACAGTGCCCAAATTTTCTGTTGAGGCAGGCCAACAGTGGCACATACCTAGGGACGCAACTTGTATACTAGGTCCGACAGCAGAGATCAGCAAGTTGTGAAGACAAAACCGCAGCCAGCCCCTACCTAGGGGGCTAAACTAGTAGACAACTTGGGTCATTGGGTTTGCGAAAAAGGTTATATACATACCACAAACTTGTTAAGGTTCCCAAAGAGAGCTTACCACTTTAAAATGTCGGCTTCTATGAAGACTAGGAGGAGTGGAGGGTTCATAGCTATAGTTGGATGAAAATTAAGAAGATATTTATTACAGTAATAATTTATCTTCATTAGACGGGGATGGAAGGGGGAGGGAGATTCATAATCATCAGCAGCCGATTTCTTTTTTTGTCCACTGCAAGACGAAGGCCTCGCAAAGCGATCTACAATTACTCTCTCTTGCATTAGCTGTTTCCAAATTGCACCTGCAGATTTCCTGAATTCATCACCCCACCGAATTTTATGCTGTCCTCGACTGCGCTTCTCTTCCCTTGGTAACCATTCTGTAACTGTAATAGTCCACCGGGTTATCTACCATATGCATTACATTTCCCGCCCCGCTCAATTTGTTTCTTCTAATGTCAACTAAAACATCGGCTATTCTCGTTTTCTCTCTGATCCTTACCGCTCTCTTCCTGTCTCTTAACGTTACTCCCAGAATGTTTCATTCCATCACTCAATGCGCAGGTCCATAACTTGTCCTCGAGCGTCTTTGTTAGCCTAGAAGTTTATACCCCATATTTTAGCACCGGTAGAATGCAATGATTGTACACTTTTCGTAATGACAGTGGTAAGCTCTCGGTCAGGATTTGGTAATGCCTGCCATATTCACCCCAATCCATTTTTATTTTTCTGTAAGTTTCCTTCTCATGGTCAGCATCCCCTGTGAGTAATTGACCTAGATGAACCTACTCCTGCACAGACACTAGAGGCTGACTGGCTATTCTGAATTCTTGTTTCCTTGCCAGGCTATAGAACATTACCTTTGTCTTTTGCATTTCTATCTTAAACCCTACTCTTATACTTTGTCGGTTAAGGTCCTCAATCATTTGTTGCAATTCATCCACAATGTTATTGAACAGGACAATGTCATCTGCGAACCGAAGGTTTTTGAGATAGTTCGCCATTGATCCTAACTCCTAAGCCTTCCCGGTCTAGTAGCTTGAATACTTCTTCTAAGCATGCAATGAATAGCATTAGAGAGATCGCGCCTCCTTGCCTGACCCCTTTCCTAAAGGTTATTTTCAAGTTTTCTTGTGGAGAAGCAAGGTAGCTCTGGAATTGTTGTACATATTCCTCAAGATATTCACGTGCGCCTCCTGTGCTCCTTGATAACGCAATGCCTTCATGACTGTATACTGGTATTTTTACTTAATAAAATTCTTTTCATAGTCTATGAAAGTCGTAGAGAGAGGTTGAGTGTACTTCGCATTTTCTCAATTACCTCAGTGATGACATGGACGGGATTCCTTGTAAGAATATCCCTCCCTGAAGCCAGCCTGTTCTCTTGGTTGATTGAAGGGAAGTGTTGCCCTAATTATATTGGAAATTATCTTGGTGAGTATTTCGCTGGCAAATTTTTCAAGCGAAGCTTTCTGTGACTCACTGATTCGTCCGTGAGCGCCGAAAACGCACTGCAGAAAAGCCACACAATAGAACAACAGCAGCGCATCTGCGCACACAATAGAACAACGGTGCACGACATACGTATCGTAGAACACTACTTTTCACATTCGCAGTTGTACCGATAAGAACAATGTGAACTGCAACGCCACGCTACCCAGACGAACTGCATATATCTGCATTGCATTACGCGCGTAACACAATGCATTCCCGGCCGTCACAATGGGTAGACCGCGGGTGCAGCGCACCGCAGAAGAGGCTGCCATGCCCAATCGTGCCCGTAAGGCCGATCCGGTGTATCGGCAACGGCAGAGCCTCTGACCGTCTACCACAGCGATCACAAGGCAATACTGTGAAACTGTAGAGTCGTCCGTGAAAGTCGGAGTGTGTACTTGTGTACTTGAAACATAATAAGGAGAGCACACTAACAAAGAAAAGCCGTAATGTCCGCACTTAACATGCCTTGAGCTGCAACACGTATTTGGCCCCTAGATTAACGATGCTCCTACATTAACGCTGTCACGCGAAGACGGCAGTGTTAAATTTTCTGAGATATATTTGTGTTTTTGAAATACCTAGTTTGCTTAGTGGTGTGGTCTGTTTTGTGCACGCTCTATATATGTGTGTCGTATAATGTCCATAGCATTTCTTTTTTCATGCCCTCGAGCGAGCGGAGCTCGTGAGGCGCAAAACGATGATGAACGATCGTCTGCTAGACGTATGAAAGACAAAGTTCCAACATCTTCCCGCGCCCAACAGATGGCGCTATTCAATTTCCAACGGGTAGAGCAGTTGAACAGGGCGTCTGACTTCGGATCCGCCCGGCAAACGTAGTCAACAGGAGGAGACCTTTGCATCACGTCTGTTATGTAGTTCCCCAATATATCGGATGTCTTCACAAAAGTGCGGGCATTGTCACTGTACATGACCTTGCATATTCCTCTTCGTGAAATAAATATCCTGAAGGAAAATATGCACTTTTCGGCAGTCATGTCTTCGACCAACTCTTGACGAATGACGGATGATGGTCCAGCAAAGTCAACTCTTATGACCAAGAAAGGTTGTGCTTTTGTAAATCTGTCTTCTGGTAAAGGAGGTGTTTCTTGCTGTACTAGCTTTGCTTGGCTACATGATCTAAAATAAAGGCTATGCAACTTAACAAAATGTTTCTTCATTCCAACTTCCACGTTCAATAATTCAATCCTAAACAAGTAATCGAATCACATATACATCACATTGGGTCGCTCAGCATTTCTTGGTTCGTTGCGTGGCCGTTGGCTTTTGACTTTGACTTTAATTCAGTTTGCATGGGAGAAAGCTTCGCGTTCAACCATCTTTCTTTAAGAAAGAGGCTTTGATGTTGCTATCGAGGTGGATTAGTTAGGTAAAAAAAATGTGTTTTGGTAAACATAATTTTTTGAATAGGTATCTATGCCGGCTTGCTTTGCAAGAATCGGTCGCCATTGTGGGAACTACTTATATGCTTCACTCATAAGATTGTAGCCTTTAGAACAACGTATTAGCCGACTAAATTAAGGATCACCTTTATCTTAATTTTTTTAAACGGCAGAGGGGTCGGTATTTGACTTGATGTGAGGTAATCGAAAAAAAATGTCACAGTTTCGCCCTAAGGGCGAAGCAATGAATGCGATAGCAACACAGCAATGTCATACGAAATAAGGTGAGCGGCTTTGGTAGCAACAACAGGCAGAACTGTTGTCGACGCCATCGGCGTTTTGCCCGCGTTAACTCAAAATGCGTGCGGCGTTGGTGACTGTTGCCGGAGCCTCTGATATAGTAGTAAGTGGTTCGTGAGGAAAGGGAAAGGTTGACGCTATCTGATATAAATAGGCACTTGGTGCCGCAGCTAAACGTCGCTTCCCTTCCCTCCCCCTCCCCCACGGCCTCTCGCGCGTCTGAAGAAGGCGCGTTTGCTCTACATATATGGTGATTGTAAAGGAGAAAAGAGACGCCTACTTCTGGAGCTCTTAAGCGAGCACGGCGCAGAACGCGCGTTTGTTCTCCGCCATGCGTTCACTCCCCGTGAAAGACGCGCCCCTCGCGCCCTTTCACTCGCACATACAGCGTTCGGCGCAATGCGACGATTTCATCTCCAAATGACGTCATACAGGAACCTCACGGCGACGGCGACGGCGACGCCGACGGCAGAAATCTGCTTTTGAGTGTCTATATAATTGCTATCGCAATAAAATAGGAAATTGCCACCAAAAAGTGGCACGAAATACTTCGATTAGAGATGACTATGGCACAAATATGAGGTGCTCGGGTATTCGACTCTACTATGAGGTGTATGTACGTTAATAAGTATACCCCGCGATCACCCATCACACACACGCAGCCAAAATCACAGAGTGTGTAGACGACGAAGGAAGTTCAAAGCAAAATTGACTGTTTGAATACAGAATAAGGAGAGCACACTTACAAAGAAAAGTCGTAATGTCCGCACTTAACATGCCTTGAGCTGAAACACGTATTTGGCACGTAGATTAACGATGCTCCTACATTAACGCTGTCGCGCGAAGACGGCAGTTTTAAACTTCCTGAGATATATTTGTGTTTTTGAAATACCTAGTTTGCTTAGTGGTGTGGTCTGTTTTGTGCATGCTCTATATAACTGTGTCGTATAATGTCCATATCATTTCTATTTTCATCATACCTATCTGTAGTAGCACGCTAAGGGTGCCGCCTAGCAAACCTCTCCAAGATTCATCAAAGAGCCTCTTTCTCTATCAGCTCCTATACAAATACCTCTTCTCGTACAAAGTCCACATCGCTCCTTATTTGAAGGACACCACCATCAATAAGACGCACACACAAGGTTGACTCCTTCGCAGACTCCTCCTATGACTCGCACCTCATCAACAAAAAGGCTTGCCCTCGCAAAATACTTTCACAAGAAAGAGCCTGAGTAAAGCGAAGGCGATGGCGTGAATACAAAGAATGTGGAAGGAGAGGGAGATCAGGATGAGCCGGTTCACTAGGCGCAAGTATAAATGTTCTTTTCGAGGCGCGCTTACCGCTGCCTTCTTGCCCTGTCAATCCCTGTAGTATTAATCATTTCTAGGGGTGTGCGAACAGTGACTTTTGAGACCAAATCGAATACGAATCTAATAGTGCCAGAAGCAAGCCGAATCAAATATCGACTACTTTTCGAATAGTTTTCTAATAATGAGCAGTCGTTATCAGAATAAATACAAAACGATGTTCCCATTCCAGTATTCTTAAAGTTAGCAAGCTTCTGTCATTATATAGTACGTTACAAAGAGTTGTTTATTAAAAGCACATCTGGAGCATTAGAAGCAAACAAGTGCTAATGATCGCTGTACAGCCCGTAAAGTGTGGCTTCCTAAGTGGCGTATCCTGCTCCACTATGCAAATTCTTATGTTTTATGTCTATACTACGCCAGCGGGGCTGAAAATTTACCGTACTTTTGCTCCGGAATCTTATGTTTATTTGGGTGCAGTTGACGTTCTGAAACAATCGAAAAGTATGTGAAAAATATTCGCATTTACAAGTAGTGACTATTCGATCGGACGACTGAATCGAATAGGACACTATATTAGATTCGATATTCGAAAGTTTCGAATATTCGCACACCCCTATTTCGTTCGTGCCTTTTGCCTGATTACATGGTTGCTCTACAGGCAAAGCACGCTTTACAGTGCAGTAGGTCCATTTGAAATTCCGTTGCAAGAAATAAGTTCCTATAAAATGAAAACTAACGAATATTTTATTGGTATACATATTATGTGGACACTCAAGATGCATTTATGCTGTCGCCGTCGGCGTCACCGTGAGGTTCGGTGTAAAGTCCAAAAGCGATAACATCGTCTCCGCGCGCCGTATGCTGTATGTGCGAGTGATAGCGTGCGAAGGTGTGCCAATGATGGTGGCTGAATCTCGCGCCCGCAATGGAGGAAAGCAGGGAGGAAGCGCGCCGTCTCTGATCGTGCGCAGGGCACCGGGCGAAGGGGAGGGGCAGGGGGGGGGGGAGCGTTCTACTACGGCGGCGGCTGAGTATGGCGCGGCCACGTGGGCCCTATCTTGAAAGCGATCTGCGATGGAGACAGATTGCACCGAATGCTGATGGCTCCATGTGCGCTGTGTTCTAGCCGCTTAGTTCGCGTTGAAGCTAGAAGACGCACGAAGGTCAATTCGCTCGCTGCTGCTGCCACTCTTTCTCACTCCCGCATTTTGACAGCGAGTGTGCACAGTCATCGATTGAGATGTGTTCATATTTGCTCCTGACACGACACTTGATAATTTAGTTAGTAAGCGAATGTTTACAAGTTTATACGGCCGATAAAATTACTATCCTTACTTCGCATAGCTGTCTACTATTTTGCTATCGCCATCTGTGATTAGCCTTTTGGGCGAAACTGCGATTTTTTTAAATAAAGATATTGTGTCGAAATAAAGAAAGGGTGACTTCCGTTTGGAATACGCACTTGTTTATTATTTTAACGAATATCTAGCACACGGAGTTCACAGGAAATTTTTCTCCCGTGCAGCGATATTGGTGTTCCAGGCAGGTCGGCCGTGAACAACTGCCTCGCTCTATTTGCTCGGTCTAGAAGACCTGGACTGCAGAAGCACCAAATTTGTCTTAACCTTCTTATTTCAGCTTGTAATTGGTCTGATTGATTGTACAGAAATATTCGATAACATTATTATACGAATTCCGCGAAAAATAACTAGGGTGTTTAGACATTTTCTTGTGTCGACTTGTGCCCTCTCAAATAATCATTTGGCCAAGATTCTGTGGGAAGACTCGAACGAAGACTCGAACAAAATTGAGATATTTTACAAAGATTTGTCCACTATCAAAGCAGCGCTTGAATAAGCTATCTCCAGTAATGTCAATGTTCGTTTTGGATGTTATTCGGTAAGCCATTATCGTATAACATGCCTAATCTTTCTTCCTGTTTTGAAGCGTATACCGGGTGTTTCAGCGAACACTTTCAAATATTTTTAAAGGTTGCATGTGGTAAATAGCACAATTATAGTCCATGAGCTGGTCTACTCTAAGAGGGGGACACTAGTTGCATAAAAAATTAAAATGCATAAGCGACTAATTAGCAGAAATTTACTAATTGTGTTTTGCCCAAAAACCTTATGGCCCATATTGAAATTTACAAATTCTAGCCGGGGAGTTCGCAAGACGGATCCACTTGGAACGAATGCTCAGGATGACACCTATTTCGAGATATCAATTCCCAAACTTTGCGGAGAAATACATCGGCGTTCTAGTTACTTTCTTAACAAAACGTCGTTTTATGCATTGAAACACAAAAGCATGCTGAAACACACCATGCTTGTTAATTCAGTTAGTAAGCGAATGTGTCCAAGCCTATGCAGCCGATAAAATTACTATCCTTACTCCGTATAGCTCTCTACGAATTTGCTATCACAATTGATGCTTCGCCTTTCGGGCGGAACTGCGACTTTTTTACACTTATTGCAGGACTGAAGGGTCGGCTAGGCACGCGCGAGGTGCATTTGAGAGTTCTTTTAGTATGAAGAGCAAATTTACCCCAAGAACAGGAGCAGCTGATTTGGCCTGCCAGTGGGCGTCATACGTATTTACATCCATTCCATTCGCGGTTGCGTTCCATCTCCTTTGGTAAGTGAACTTTTCATTTTTACTTTTTTTACAGCTCTTTAGGTAAGTGAACTTTTCGAATGGCAAACTATGGCATCAAGAGATGCCATGACAAACATATCTAGCTTTCATTAAAAAGTACGTCTCTCGCAGGTCTTCTATACAACAAATTATTGGAAATCATTTTTCCGAGCTTCATGCCCCACTGAGTTTTAGCCCTAGCACATGCCTATCACACAAGCAAAGCTACATGTAAATACTAGAACGACATCGTTCAACTACTTGTTTGCACGCCACGTTAAAGACGATTACAACTGATAGGGCTAAAGCTGTCGCACGCCTGTCAGCCTTTTATAAAAATGAATTTACACGCTTGTGCAGTGTGGCTGGAGATGTCGATATTTTGTTCGCCCAGATTGCTTCAGGATACTGAACACGCTCGTATTCGCTTCTTCTAAGGCTCGACGATATGTCACAGCTTCAAACAACCACTGCTTAAGGGGGTCTCCCTGAAGAGTCGATGTAAAGCCTGCCCACAAGACTTGGCGAAAAACGATGTTCACTCGTACGTGAAATGTGCCGAGATAAAACCGCACGGCGAACCAACCATGGATATCACCATCACGGAGACGTCAGCGACAAGACGAGTTGGTTTGCCGACGACGAATAGCTGGGCAGCCATCCATGCCGCCGTAAATCAGAGTACAGACAGCAGCGGTTGCTAGAAGATGGTAATTACACCAGTGAAGAACTCCCGCCTTTCGGTTTCACCATGGAAGAGAGGACATGGGGGTCAGCAGTCTGTAATTACGAAACCCTAGAGACGACCCTACGTCTCCTACTTGTTCGTTTTCTTTTCACAAGTTTCTTCCAGTTAAGCGCACACTGCATTTTTTTTCTCTACCACTTCGGGTATTCTTCCAAGTGGAGTGTGAAATTATATATCCGCAGCAATTCTGTGTCGGTCCGCCTTCAGAACACAAAAAAGAAAGGAACGGATGTGGAAGACGCCGAAGGCAATTACAGGATCTTATAATAGACGAAACACAACCGGAGCATGAGAGACATCGGAAGAAGCAGGGCTGAGCGCCGAAATAGCCATACTGGACCAAGAATGATATATTACTTCGAGAACACTGTCCGCGAGATGTTCTGCTATGTGTGGTAAGGGACAATCTTTTTGCTTTTACGTTGCTTCTGTTTAGCTTGCGATATATCGCGTGTCCACCACAAGCTCATATATTTATTTAGAATATTTCCACACTTCGTAATCTTCGAGTAAGGAAATCTTGGTTGTAGGCATGACTGATTAATAATGTAGACCCAAAGTGTGAAAAAGTTGTAATAAGGGGCGCTTCTACAGAAATATCGTGCAATTGTAATCCTTCTTTGACCACTACTGAAAATTGAGAATATGGCGACCGCACGTACACCATCTGTATTTAAGGTGAATACTGTCACGAGAAGACTGTCATAAGCGACTCTGCATATTCCCTGAGTTCCACCGTGAATTTGTTTAGGCGAAGGCCAAGAAGAAATAGAGAGACTGCGGTACTAAGAACAGCATGGTCACTTTCAACACGGCTTGTGATTAAAGAAGACGTACTTAGCAAATTTGCTGCATAAATATCGAAATAAGATAGAAAGAAGGGCATGTATCGTGGGACGAAGCCAGTCAAATAAACCAGTCTCTATGCTTATTAGGTTCTCAATAAGTTTGCGTAAGTGAATCTGCTACTGTTGAAAAAAAGACTATTTCACCAAAAGGGCACCCCATGCTTTCAGGCCGTTGAATATAAATGTAATATTTCGAGTTGCTTTGTTTGTCCCCATGCAAACACAGCATTTAGGATAAACATTTTCTATAATTGTTCCAATCACTATGAACGAAACTAACAACGTAACCACAAGTATTTTCGTAAACGCTTTGGAACTGAGGAATTATGCAGCTCCTTCACCAAGAATGATTTCACGCATGAATTTAACAATATTATGCCGTGTAACAAAACGTGCTCATAAAAAAAAGCATGTGGGTGGTAAGTCACAAGGAGTACCCGGTCCCGCCACAAATGCGCCAACCTCTCCTATTAATAATTGAAAAAAAAAACAATCAGTAAATCATGGGCTTGCGCCTCGAAACTTCACAGTGGGGTTTAAGGGGCGCTGTGACGGAGGGCTACGAAGTAATTTTGACCGCGTGATGTTCTTCAACGTGCACCCAAAGCATGGTACACGATCGTTCTTGCATTCTTTCATCATCGCAACACACCGGCGGCCGCTGGGAATTGCACCCGCGACCTCGCGCTTCCCAGCAGAACGTCACAACCACTATAAGTCACCGTGGCGGGTATAAGGAGAACGATAACCGCGGGTAATACTATTGATTATAGCAGAATGGGGCAGACAATACAACCAAGGGCGAGACAGCTGCAGAAGGCGGGCCCCCCGCGCGAACGAATTAGGACATTCGTCGCGAAAGTCGCAAGTAACAGACGTGAGGCGGGGCAAGAAAGGTGATTTACGGACGACCGCCAGAACGAGCAATTACCACCAGTGTCCGGCAAAAAAAGACGGCAGCGACGAGGACGGGCACTAGTTGTGATGAACGAGGCGCGAGCCGAGAAAGGATAGACGTAAAAGTGGCATCGACGAGACGAAAACGAAGCTAACAAAGGCCACCCAAAACGACGCAGAAAGAAGCGGAGAAGGCACAAAACGACGCGAGAGATGTGACCGAGTGCAAGCGACTGGAAGCGTCGAAAGAATTCAGATATTGATTAGTGTCCTTATTGTGTTCAGCGCACTGGCTCTTTTCTTCGCCCCCACGAAAATCCCCGGGTCCTTTCGGTAGGCTGCCCCAGAACGGCCGCTTCCGTAGCTTTGCTCGGCGAGGGAAGAAAGCAGGCAATAGACAAAGCCGCACGAAGAAGCGCACCCGAAACAGAACGCGCGTTTCTTTCCTTCTCCTCTTTTGTCCCTCTATGCTCGACGACGCTGTTGTCCGTCCCTCCCTCATCTCTTCTTACTTGTGTCGAGGGGGATTGCGACTACGTTGTCACCGGCAGTTCCTCTCCCGAGAGAGTTTCTTGAGCTCGCTTCTGCGGCGACGCGAGCCCGCGCGCGCGCGCGCACGCCTCTGTCTGTGTCTCTCTCTGTGTGTGTGCGTGTGTGTGTGTCGAAAGCTCAAAGCCGCTTCTCGTACCGCCCCCTAGCCCCTTGAACACCCTCGCCGTCAACCACTTTCCCGCACTCCTCAAGGAGGAGGACGACAATCCTTTCTGTCGAAGCTGCTGTGGCGACAGCGGAAGGGGCCGCGTCCCTAGGGGTCACGACTACAGAAGGCTCAGCGAGTAACCGCACGCTCGGCTGCTGTCGACATCGTGGCTGGCCGTTGGTCTTCAGTGTCAAAGACGCCTTCTTTGTCCACTCATTTCTTCTACCCGCCGCGCTTTCTGCTGGCTCCACCCCTGCGTTGAGAATGTTCGGACTATGGTGACCAGCGTTCTTTGTTTTTTTTTTTTCATTTTGTGTGTGCCTTGTTTCTTGTGCAGACGTTCACTATGTCGTAGATAATTACAGCCATTCCACGGCCTTGCTTTTAACACGAATGGGCGTCTAAAGACATATTTAATATGAGTTGCGAAGCATCGAAACACAAAATTTGAGACATTTATTTGCGAAAAATAATGCCGAAGGTAATAGAGATTATCTTTTTAGGATGCAAAAACGGGTGTTTTTAGACCGAGGCGCTTGATAGCGTTTCTGAGCGAAATTTTGAGTTACAAGAAAAATACTGTATTTTTCTCGAATATGGGAGCTCGAACAAAGCGATTTGCATACGTGTTATCTCCAATACTATTCAGTGAAATATTCTCTAGAAATGTTTCAGGTAATGAATGTTTCAAATACTTAATGTAATGACTGGAGGTCAGCTTTTGCATAAACTGGGTTGTGCGCGCGAACAAACGCCGCAAAACGTAATTGATGCAAGTACTTTGCAGATAAGCGCTGCTGGATTCGATGGGTAGGACTTCACAGCGACACCCATGTCCACTCGCCAACGAGCTGCCTTGAATAATGCAAGAATTCTATGCCTCCGGAAGAAGCAATTATGTTAACCTGGAGCTATTGTGTTGTTGACAGCGACTTACGAAATATAACGTTTCGGTAATTGTTAGTTGACCAGGTATTACGATTTTTTTCACATAATGCGAACGAATTTCTTGTAGAACCTTTTATATCTACAATACTTTTCTGTGTCTTTTTTGGGCAATACATTGCAGGGAAAATATGAGCAAGAATACAAAATTCCTGCAAGATGTCGTTTTCATTCTTACAGAATGTATAGGAAAGAAGAATGCGCTGTTATCGCGACTTATGGTGGGTATAAAGCCCAACACTAAAAAAACAGGAATACAAAGCGCCAATAGAACGCGGTGAAAAAGAAAAAAAAAAAAAACCTTGCGTCGCCGCATCTCGCGTGATTACTCAGTTCCCAAAGACGAAAAACACATATGGCCGTAAATGCTGAACCCGAACGACTCCTCTTTATAGCTTACGCATTGCAAATTAAGTTCGCTGCGTCTTCCGGGGAAAGGAAACATAAGTGGCCTTTCGCCACTAGCGATTTGGGATAAAAAGCCAAGAAGGGAGGCTCCAACGTGATGCGCATAAAAATTCTCCGAGGAGTTGGGCGCTGGACATTTTGTAATTATAACGAGTCTGCTCTTTGCGTGAAGCAAACATCGTATCTGCTTCTCCTTCGTAAAAAAAAAAAAAAAAACGAACATAAGAAAGAATAAGGAACGAAAGAAAACAGAAAAAAACGAAACACTGCTGAGATCTCGTACGGGACAGCTCAGTTTAGCATACGACGATATCGCTAAGGTCTTTAACGTATAAATAGCCGCTGAGGGATATAGAACGCGTCGAACGCTCCACGGGAACCCAAACAGAGCGCGGAAGGCGACGCCGCCGGGAACAACGCTGGCAAGCAAACACTGTCAAAGCACACAAAGTCGGTGCTACAATCGCCATAGGCTCAAAGGCCGTCCGTAGTCTTCGCGAACCGGCTCGCTTCATGTGTCCCCGCGGAGGACGCGGCTGGTGGCAGCGCGTTCGCGATAAGAGAGAGAGAAGGTTACGAGTGGATGCGGCTGCATAAAACGACGATTGAGTGGCGCCGGTCGGCGTAAACAAAAGGCGCGAGCTCGATGACACGCGGCCATACGTTTCGCGTTCCCTTCGACGGTTCGCGCCATCTGCTCTCGTCACGTCTTCTCGCCGTATAAATGGGAATGCGGACGGCGCTGTGCCGAGGATGCGTCTATTGGGAAGGTCCTGGCTCTGGGTGCTGCGGGCAGACGCTCTCGCTACGCTTCGCAGCAGTGATTTACGACGACGCGCAGTCCTTCTCTCAAAACGTGTCCGCCCGCCTGCCCGTCCTGTCGACTTCGCGCTCGTCGCGCCAGGCGTCCGCATATTCCGCAAGGTTTGCAGTGGACAGGACGAGGCTTAGAGAATCCAGCAACAAACACCCAGCTGTGGCGCATGATGCCTGCACTGTGTTCGCTATATGTACGTCTTTTGAGACTGTCTCAAGCACCACTCGGCGTCTTGAGGTCCACCAACTTATACGACCGCTTGTGACAGACCACACGAGGGACGCCTATGCGCACGTGCATGCTGTGAACTTTTTCTTCGCTGCTTCATCTCCGGTTTTAGTTCCCTTTCACCGTTTCCATGTGCAGGGTATACCCAACTGCGCTGAGCCCGGTTAACCTGCTTGCGTTTCGCTTATTACTCTTATGTCTCTCATCGTCCATTGCCGTGCCTCCTTCCCCTCTTTTCTTCCTTGAGATGTGGGTACGCGCATTGGTCAGACGAGGAATGCCGCTGGAGCCAACGTCGCCCTGGTGAAAAGAAGATCCAGGCATATTTCTTGTTCGACCACTATTCTTGAATTCAAGCAATCTTAATCTAAGCGCATTTATTGTGAAGATGGTTAAGGCGTGAGTCCCACGTACCTGCAGTCAGTCGGCCGAAACCAATACTTCTTTTTGTTAGCGTCTATGATGCGGAAAGTATTGCATTGTAGTTGTAGGGTGCAACTGGTATTGATGTTAGTGAGCAAACGAAACCAAAAGCAAGGGTGAAAGCGTCTCTCTCTCTCTCTCTCTGTGTGCGTGTGTGTGCGTGTGTGCGTGCGTGCGTGCGTGCGTGCGTGTGTGTGTGTGTGTGCGTGTGTATGGTCATTTTGGCCATGAAACAGACATATATTATTTGCACTAAGGTTCGATGTTTCCCAAAGACAAGAGTTTGCAAAAACATCAAAGTCATGAAAACATATCTTCGCAGAACACGGATAAAAGATCCTTTTCAGTTGAAGTACAACCGCAGTGCTAGAGGTCTTTATTTCGGGTACTGCATGAGCTCCGTATTCTTGAGGTTATTATAAGTGAGGAACCGAAACTATTCACGAGGAAATGGTCAACAAAAGACCTGTGCGCAAGACAGAAGTGCTTGAAACCCTAAGACGTATTTTTAATTCAAAGCACACGTGGGCTTTTGAACCAAGTGGTCTCGAGCCAAACTATCCAGTGGGATGGAAAGAAGGGGCTAACGTTTCTGCATAACTGCGCAAAGCCTTAGGAGCAATAGTTATGCTTCTAAGTTTTCTTGTATTTGCGGCTTTACTGGCTGCCCGTACTGAGCAGGATTCGCCCGCGTTCTCTGATTTTGCTATTGGGACGGTTTGCGAAAGCATTAATTAATGCGCCAGTGATATGAATTCTTTACGAAGGCGGCAGACTTGGCATCAAGCGAATTTGAAAGGACGAGCAGCAAGGCTGGACCGATCTGGGCTCATTAGTGATTCTTCGAGGAGCATGGTAAATCCCAAAAGGCGCGAGCGTAGTGTACTGCTTATTGTATTCATTAACCGTCGTTCGTTATTTCTTCTGCGTTTAGGTATCTTGTCGGGAAAACGCGAGACCACTGCGATTATTCCAAATGGCTGGTCAGCCGCAGTTTCCAACTAATCCAAGCGTATCAAGTGTATGAACTACCGATTGCAGCGTTTACCAGGGTGGACGTTGCTCTAAACATAGCGGTACAAGAGAAGCAAAATCCAATTTTTTTTGTGTGTGTGGTCTTCTTTCACCAGCGGGATATTCGATCCCTCGACGTGCTTTAAATGGAACTGAGATTTCAGACTTGAGAGTTGGAAGAGCCTGCTTTCAGTCGACTGTTTTAAACATCCGAGAAAATCTGTGCGTGCGGAATAGAAAACAATACAATCCCGTCTCTTGAAACCGCGAAAGCTTGCTAGGAACTAACTTACTAAAAAAACGCGTGATGTTGCGAAAGGTTGCGATATACAGAAATATCGCAATAAAATCAAGTGCTATGCATGCGTTCTTCACTTGATGCTGTAATGGACATCTTTATTTTTACAGGTACGCTCTCTTTATGTTTGTTTTTTACAGTACCTTACAGGCCCCGCGGACAGAGCCTTGAGTAAGGGGGTTACATAAAGAGAATATAAAGCAGGAACACATTACATCAACTAATAAACGTAACAAAATATACGAGTGGTAATTAAGACAGAAAGATCAAGGATGCACATAAAAGCAAGAAAACTGTCGTCACTTCTACATTAGATAGCGAAAACGTGCCAGAACAGCTAAGGCGCACAATAAAAGTAGGAATGAGCGCCATTTATTATACATTTTAAGGAAAGAAATGCTGCTGCAGCATTTCCTGAAAGGCAACTGGATCGGGCAGTGGAACTATTCCACCGGGAAGGCTATATTAAAAGCGTACAGCACGACAAAGCGCAGATCAATTGAAAGCCAACCTGCAACCCGATGTGCGACTATAGATTAAACGATTGTGAAACCGGCTAGACATGCACGATGGGGTTTGTAACGGGAGACTAAATATCCATGATTTATGGATACACTTATGAAAAAGACACAATACGGCAAGAGAACGGCGCATTTCTAAAGAGTCAAGGGAATATTTGTATATTTCACCTTCTGATTACTCAAATTCAGTTTATGTCTTGGCTTGTTCATTATTTCATTAATCAACATCAGCCTATCTTTATGTCCGCCACAGAATGAAGGCCTCTCCAAGCAATCTCCAAGTACCCCTGCCTTGCACTAGCTAATTCAAACTTGCGCCTGCAAATTTCTTAATTTCCTCACCCCACCTAATTTTCTTCTGTCCTCGACTGTGCTTCCATTCCCTGGGTCCCTATTTTGTAACTCTAATGGTGCACCAGTCATCTATCCCACGCATTACAAGCATGGCCACTTTTTCCTCTTAACGTCAACTAGAATATCGCTACACACGTTTGCTCTCTGATCCACACCACTCTCGTCCTGTCTTTTAAATTTACACCTAACGTTTTTCATTGCGTCGCTCATTGCGTGGTCCTTAACTTGTTCTCAAGCTTCTTTGTTGACTTCCATGTCTCTGCCTCATATGTTAGCCTCCGGTATAATGCAATTATTGTACACTTACTTTTCTTTTCAACAATAGCGGTAAGCTCCCGGTCATGATTTGATAATGTCTGCAGTATGCGCTCCAACCAATTTTTGTTAGTTTTTAAAGGTTTCTTCTCATGACCAGTAAGTGATTGACCTAGATAAACGTACTATTCCAGAGATTCTAGAGGCTGACTGCCGATAACGAATTCTTGTTCTCGTGCCAGGCTTTTGAACATTACCTTTGTCTGCATATTCGTCTTCAACCCTACTTTTAAACTTTATCGGTAGGGGTCATCAATCATTTCTTGCAATTCATCGCCATTGTGGCTGAACAGGACAACGTCATTTGCAAACCGAAGCTTAGCAAGGCATTCGCTGTTGATCCTCACTCTTAACCATGCCAGTCTAGCAGCTTGAATACCTCTTCTAATCGTGCAGTTAATATCATTGGGGAGATTGTGTCTCGTTGCCTGGTCCTTTTCTCCATACGTGTTTTTCCACTTTTCGTGCAGAGAATTAAGGTAGCTGTGGAGTCTTTGTAGATATTTGCCAATTTATTCCCGTAGGGCTAATGTACTCCTTCATTACGCCATGCATTTGTGACTGCTGGTATCTCTACTTAGTCAAATGCCTTTTCATGATCTATCGAAGCCATACAGAGTGGTTGGTTGTACTGCGTAGATTTCTCAATCACCGAATCTTTGACATGAATGCGATCCATTCTAGAATACTCCTCTCCGAAGCCAGCCTGTTCTCGTGGTTTATTGAAGTTAACTGTTCCCCTGATTCTATTGGAAATTACTATCGATAACTTTTATACAATACTGACAGTAAGATAAGTGGCCTCTAATTCTTCAATTATTTAACGTCTCCCTTCTGATGGATTAGTATAATGTTTGCATTCTTCCAGCTCCCTGACACACTTGAAGTCGTCAGGCATTGCGTATAAAGTGCCGAAAGCTTTTTAAGTATAAAATCCCCTCAATTTTTGAATAAATCGACTGTTATTCCATCTTCTGACTCCGGGACATGCCTTTCACAGCCCTTCCAACGTTATTGCTAGAGACAAAAGGCCCTTCGTATCCTGTTCTATATTACTTTTAATGAAGGTTGCGTGGCTGCTCTGGGTATTGTACAGGTCAGTATAAATGTAATCGGCTGCCTTTACATGTCACCAACATTTCTGATGAAATTACACGCTTATTTTTCAATGAGTACATGTTACTCTTTCCTATGCCAATTTTTCTTCTCACTGGTTTCATGCTGCATACGTTTTTTTACTGTGTCCTGAATTTTCTCGACGTTATTATTTCAAATATCACTTACTTTCTTCTTGTTGATCAGCTTTGACAGGTAATATAATTCTATCCGATCTCTTGTTTATTGAGTACTGCTTGTACTTGAAGTTGTATAGCGCTGCATGAGTGACATCCTTTGATATATTATACAGTATGTTCCTGAAGAAATGTCTTTTATGTGCCAAGTCAGGATTCTACCTATCTAGAAGCTTATCCGCATGCAGTCGCTGGTTTTAGATATTACGTTAACATTCTCACACAAATGTTGTCTTACTGTAATGATGTGTGATACACTGCTCCAGAACTCGTATTCAAGAGTGCTGAGAAACCTGTCAAGCTTCACACGTTGAGGGCCAAGCTCCCCTCATTTGACTGGAAGAGAAATGGATTTGTTGAGGAAGGTAAAGCTATTTGTACGTCAGAATGGATCTTGAGTGTGTCTCACCTGAGCGCAGTCAGCAGAAAAATACGAAAGTGAAGTATTCTTTCAGGCAAGAAAAGGTTGTACGTGCATACAAACTTCTGAATTCAATACATTTTCGCTGTACATTGCTATAGCTTGCCTAAAGCTAGAAATATTTCTGTGGAGTTGCTTTATTGCAGTGTCCAACAGCACCAACAAGCCGTAGTTTCACTTTCAATGGTATCTCAAAGGCAACTGAAAGCTGTTTTCAGCAAATCAAAAGGTAAATGATGAAATAGCTCGCATCATGTTTGTGAGCGAAAGGTAAAAAAGAAAACCTAGTGGGTGCTTAAAGACGTTTCATGCGTGTGACTTCTTAGGGCGAAATACAGGGTGATCATAATTAAGTTTTATGGAATTAAAAAAATAGCCTGTTGCAGATAACATAATTCTAGTCCTTTGCATGAATTATTCAGAGAGGAGGATATTTCTTGCACGAGAAATAGAAACGCATAGCCAACAAATTAATAAATTCCACTAATTATCTTTTCATTTAATTAGTTTACGGCACATATTGCAATTTATGAATTGTAGCCGCCGGTGAGCTTGCAAGGTGTATTCACTTAGAATTAATTTCCGGAATGATGCCAATGTGGAGATATGCGCCATCAAACTCACCGTAAAAATGCACTGTTCCATTCACTTTTTTAACAAAACGCTCTTTTTGCATTGAAGCACAAAAGCAACTGGGGCACCCATGTATATCGCTCCCACTTTGGGAAATTACACCTGGAAACTGGGTTCATCCTGGTAATTCATTTCAAGTGTATACGTCCTGCAAGCTCACCGGCTACGATTCGTAAATTGCAATATGTGCCGTAATGTAATTATTTAAGTTAATATGCTATTTTTTGTTAATTAGTTGAATATGCGTTTAGATTTCTCGTGTAGTAATGACCGACGCTTAGAATAATCCACCTCAGGGGCAAGAACTATGCTTTCTTCCACAGACGATTTTTGAAAATTCCATAAATCTTAAAACTGCTCCCCCTGTATAGTCTCTTCAGGGTGGCATCACAAAACATAATAACATGACTGTAGATGCCCACAAGCTTAATGATACGAAAGACTGCTTCAAGTGTGCACTTTCAGAAATAGAGAATCACAAGGAAGAAGCACTGTGGTTCATAAGATGTAACTTTCAATAACCTGAATAAGCCCCATTTAGGGTCACAACATGTATACTTATCAAATATTAAGCAATAGATATCGAAGAAACATTCTTATAGAATATCACTCGATCTCTTGGTCGAGGAATATAGGTAAACAGTTTATCGCTGAACCAAGTAACTTCACATATGAGATCCTGCTAAGCGACAGCAGTGCGAACAAGTCACAGCGTCGCGAACGCACTGATTTTTGTTTAATGACTATGCATTATGCGGCCACGCAGGCTGCGACATATAGTGGCAGTACCCATCGTAAATCGCCAAAAAATGGAAACCACCGCAGGGTAACGTGAACTGTCTTGTTAAAATATGTGGCGCGACAATGAATCATCGTCCTACTCGTTTTACAGCATTTCGCAGGTCATGCCGCCAAGGCGTACGAGAGTGACGAGAGCGAAACGTAAACCGGGCGAAACGTCGATGGCGCTCGCGGCCTGTTAGCCGCTCAACGGCCGCCGCAGCCACGGTCGTAAGGCCATGAATACTTAACCAACGAGCCCGTATAGGATGTCGGCAATGGCCTCGGCACGCCATAAAGAGCGACGTAACACGCTAGACGGCGCGCGCGCGCCTGTACTGCCTCGGCAGTGGTTTGTTTACAAGACCGAGCGCCATCTCATAAACCTCCCGGGAAAGAAAGCCACGGCCGGCCGGTCTCCAGTCCCCGCCTTCGTAAATAGTTGAAGAGCGGCTCTTGAGGCGAGACGCCAGGGTGGCGTCGACGGCGTTGCGAGAAGAGCAGAGGCTAGAACAACAACAACTGCAGTGATTCATCGACCGTCTCTTGGTCCTCTTTGCATTTCGTTTCTTATTTTTATTCGTTTTCTTTCATCGATGGCATGCTCGGACGGTTATCCCCCAAGCCACTGGTGCGGAAACCTAATCAGAGCCGCACAGGCCGAGGTCGGGCGAGCAGGATCTGTGTTGAACGAGCGCTGTTTTACGCTGCTTCCTTCAGCCGATGGGTAGGATGAATGCTCGGAAAGAAAGTTTGGTGATGGAGGGGCACGCCGAGTGCCTAAACCGCGTCTGGCCAACTGCTGACTTGCGTTATTCGTTCGAAATTCGGCCACGTGTAATTATAGTGCCTGCTTAAAAGTTCTGGAGGGTTTCGCCGCAGTTACCGGAATAGACGCTTTACCGGCCAGGTCTCTCGCAAGCTTCCGGTATCAACAGTTCTATAGATTTCTGTTGACTCCTAAACATAGCATTAGCTATCGGCCCTGATCACGTGGTGGCCAGAGAAACTTTGAAGATGTTCAGTCTGGGCTTTTGATTTCTAAGCCGCAAGAAACCTAGTTTATTGGTGTTTCACGAGAGCGCACTCTGGGTCCGTCTTGACCAAACGATGCGTCAACTACAAATGGCTCTACGGGTCAAGTTAGGTTCAACACTGCCTAAACAAAGGTCAAGAAAAACAGTTACCTTACTAATTCAGCAGACAAGTGTCATTGCAAATATCGTGCTGCATGCACACCTCTTGCTGAATACTCTCATTCATCCTGCAGTGCTCACTATTCTTAGCTACGGCTAACAATTTGGATCTTCAGACACGTAGTTTGTCCTTAATAGCCCTACATTTCTTTTGTGTGTGGGGCTAAAGGGTCAGAATTGAATTATAGTCATCAAGTTGGCTAATGGCTCGCCAACAGTTGGGAAAAACGAGCGAGAACACGGTACTCATTCTTATGCTTGCCTCTGTGTGCTGAAAGTTTTCAGTGACTCATTGAAAACCTACAGTTCCCATGCTCGCCGAATGAGCACTTCGGCGCGACCGCATTTGAGAATAGAGATTCTCCGAATTAGAGATAAATAAAAGGCAATTGGAGGTTTGGTGGCAGAAAAGTAGTGAGAACACATAAAAAAAAAGATGTTCCCAATAGTGGTTCAGAAAGTTTGATGCTGGGAACTCTTTGTGTGTTAATTAAAAAAATGATAGATAGGACATTACCAAAATAAGTGCAAGAGCCTGGTGGCGCAACTCACCGCCTCGTTTCAAAGGGGACGCTCATATCGTCCATCCGTCCAGTCATCCATTTAAAATGTGGCGCTCCGGCGGAACTATTGCGGGCAATATTTGGAAAGCTGGATCCGCCTATTGACTGCTGCTGCGTAGCAGTGATGGAACTGTAAACTTAAAGTTACAATGGTTTCGCTCTGTATGATTTACGCTACATAATTCAATATCTTCACACCGACAAAGTAATGCGGCGTTTCAGAAAAGGCACAGCACTGCGAGAATATGAATAGTTGCAAAACTTCTAAAGTAGCAAGCTTACTGCCACTATACAGAAACACAAACATTTTAAATAGAGTGTGACAATAAATTCATAAGTAATTAAAGTAAGGAACAGGAATAAGAAGGAACAGTTATTTCCGGATCTGAATTTGAGGTGTCGTGAAGATATACTGAAGTTGCTGGCTGGTGTACTAGCAGTAATAACTCGGAAGAATTCCCACTTCTGTGACATGTAATCTGTAAAAAAAAAAAAAAAAAGAAAGAAAAAGAAAAGAAAAGAGAACAGTGTTGTCAAGAAGTACAGGAAAACTTTTACTGCATATAGGCATAGTTTCGTCGTTAAGGCTACAAGTTTGATGACGGCGTCGAAACGCACCTACGCCCTGAAATTAGTCTTAGCACGAGCAACTGAGTGCTTTTAACGACCATCGTCTCATCGCGGCCATCCTACGGGCGAAGGCGCCGTTGCCAGGGGGGAGGGCGGGGCATCTTATTTTCCGCACGTATAGAGTTTGTAAGCTGGTTACGTCGTGCGTGCCTAAACAGCCGAGACCCGCTCTGTTACGAGAGGCGCCGACGTGGATAACGGCCGAAGCGACAATAATGCCGCCAAAGCCGACGCCTCGTGGGGTGTTACGGAGAAGGGTGGAGTCGGGCGGCCATTACGATGGCGCGGCCAACGACACATTCTGGTCACGTAAGGGTGCTCGCGTCATAGCCGTTGCAGCGGCAGGATTGAGGAGGGGAGGGGGGAGGGCTTTGTGCGAGTGGCCTCTGCGATGAAAGTTGAGAGCGGGGGTAAAGAGAGCAGCGGCGCGCGCTATAAACTTTCCGGCAGTTTGCAGCCAAACGTGAGCACGGCCCGCCTTCGTCGTCTCCGAGCCCCCCAAAAGCCTACAACGTTTGGTTGCGCAGTACTTCGAAAAGTGGTGTCTCGCCGGCGATGCCGTCGAGCAGGCCCGAGCCATTCAGGATATCTCCGGTAACGACGGCGATCGAGCCGTCGCCACAAATCCTCGCCGCTGCTGCCCTGCGTGCGTGCACCGTGCCGAGCCTGCAGACAGGTCTACGCACCGCGTTGTCTATAGCCCTCTTTAGAGGAGGAGGAAGTGAAATGAACGGAACGAACAAAGAACCAAACAATAGGTGGAGATTGTTGAAGCTGCACCGATAGATCAACTGAATTGGTCGGACGTGTCGTGAAAAGTAGGTTGGCTGGCGCTGTGCTCGCCACCCTCAATTATGGTCGCTCACTGAACCACCGGATCCTGCAGAATGTCTTTGTCACTGCTTTTTATTCTTCTGACCAGTAGGGGCTTTGCAACGCCTTTCACCGACTTAGCTATTGCTTTGATTCCTTCCAGCTATCCCGCTATTCGTCTCCGTTCAACATTGCCGCCGCGCTCCGTCAGGCCTCGTGAAGCACATGCAGCGCTCGTTAACCTCGGCATCTCGTGATTATCCGCGCTTCGCCTTTTGTTTGTGTTGCTTTTAGGCCACCAGTCGGCGAATGCGAGCCGTTGAATATTTCCAAGAAACCCGCCAATTTCGTCATTCATTCTCCAGCGTATGTCGTTAAGCCGTAAAAAGAACGAGGTATCAAGAAACTTGAGACGCTGTTAAGTCTGAACAGCAGTGTTTAAAACAGGCGTATTGTGAAACATTTTAAAACTTGGACTTACTTGAAATTAGGAAACACGAGTGAACGTTTATTGTTTGCTCTTTCTGGCACCCCTTGCCCTCGTTAAAGCGAGTTCGTTTAAAATTGATTAATTTTCTTCGTTTGGGTTTCATGCAAACGTCGCAGGCCAAATAGAAAAAGAATACCCAATCTTTCTAGAGAAATTCTGCAGGCTATAGACCGGAATAGCAATCCCGCAGTGCCGGATTCAACTTACTTTACAGTGTCAAAGTTCTTACTCTATACGACTTAGCGCAAAGATATAAGCTCAGGCTGAAAGACGCCGACTTACGCAAGGAAAGACTCAAAAGTAAACTGAGGATTTGCTGCGACATTCACAGCGCTCGCCGGGTTTGCCGGTCTTTGCTTAGCGCTTAAAATACACGCTTCAGAAACCTTTCGCGACTGCCTTGTCGTTCGGAGAAAATAAAAAAAAAAAATGACGCAGCAGAAGTTCACCAAACAGTTAGGCAAGAAAGGGGTAGACCTACGCGCCTTAAAACACGTGTTGTATTTGGCAAAAATAACACCACGGACTCAAAGCCAAAAGAGAAAACCACGCCGAAGGCGCTGCAGCAGAGAGAGGGGAAAAAAATACCCCGACTCCAGAGAGTATACTCAAATACTTTCCCCTTCGTTTTTCATAGCTGCTGCATATGCAAGCGCACGCCGAAACGATTTCTAAAGTGAAGAAACCCTTGCGTCTCCAAAAGCTTTCGAAGCCTCCGATAGTAGGTTCTCGGTAGCGATTGGTCTGCGTGATAGGCGACGTAGCGAGAAATGACAAAAAAAGAAAAGAAGTACGAGCACAAGAGCAACAGCGCTTGGTTTCTTGAAGCCAGCTGCGTCAGCTTGCTTTGCATAAGCGCGTCTCACGAAGTTGTGCCTTAGAATTCCGTAAGTTCGCATCGCATTCCACTGGAACTTGGTTTGCAAAAAAAAAAAAAAAAAAAAAAAAAAAAACGTTCTGCCTAGTAGGAAACTGTGCGAGGAAACGAAGGTTAAGTTGCAACCCTGGCAAGAGAATATACGGCACTGCAGGGAAAGTAACAGTGAATAATATCACCATGCGAAATTCTCTGGAAGGGGGTTCGAGTTATGAGTGAACTAATTGGTCGAAAGGGGCAAATGAGATAGAGATGTTTGCATATACCCGCTCGAATACCGGTCAACTCCTTTCGCGTTGACCGTACCCGTTTCGTTGCGTTAGCAAAAAGCGTGGCTATTTAAAAAAAAAGTGACATTTGGCGCGGTCTTGTATCAAGTGTATTAACAATATTCCGGCCTCCCCCCCCTCCCCCCCCTCCCCCGATCCCTCCAGATGATTGAATGAATAATGAAAGAGAGAGAAAAGACCTTGCGCTGCTGAGAAACAATGAACAGTATCGTTACAGTCTACACGCGCATCCTCCGGATGTTTCAGTATTTGAAATATTTAAGGAGCTCGGGAGTCGCTATCTCGTAGACTCGTAATTGCTTACGCATTTACTAATGTATAATTTCAAAGCGTATACTAAGACGTTTCCGCTGCCTCTCTGCACATCGGGCTCAAAGAAAAAAAAAAGAACAACGAAATAGTAATAAAATAAACATTAAAAAGAAAGAAATAAAAAATAAAATGATCGGTGCTCTAGCTCAGAACGTCCCTCTAGTTGACCGGAACTCTCTGCATCTCTGGAGCTGTCGCTTGGGCGTCCTCGACCCGCCGATGATTAAAGCTGCAGATCTACCACAGGCCTCTCGCACTGCGATGTAGCATTGTTGTGTTGCTTGCGCCTAAATGTGGCGTTCACAAATGCTTACTTGTTCCTCATCAAAATGAGCCGACGTGTATGTGCCCTCGTGCGACAGTGGCGGGTGTGAGAAATCCGCCCAATAAGGGCTCATTCGCACCGGCAACTGACAGAAGTCGCGCGACAAAGTTGGTCGAAAGTGACCGATTGCAAACGGTCGTAAATGGTCGCTTCGGTAAATAAGCGACTGTTAAATCAGTCGCTCAATATACTCGATTTTTGAGTCACGCGACTGCGGTCGCAAGGGCTTCTGAACGGATCAGATGCATAGGAATCAGTCGGTATACGCTGACATTTACTTTACGCGACGCTAGTGCTACGAACAGGTGGGAAGGCCATCAATCGATAGAAAACTTGATGGTGACTGATAGGCAGCGCTTGACGGTGTGAACATCGGTCGCCATGAATCGCTTCTTGATTGCCAGCCGTGTGAATAAGCCCTAACTTCAAATCCATTCACTTTGCGTCAACGAGCGCCTTCTACTCTGCATGACGTTCAATGACCTTCACTTTTGGGGCTCTTTAGGTGACAAAAGTAATCAGACCAAAGGTACATGCGCCGTTAGCTAAAAAAAAAAAAAAAAACCTGACCTCCTGCGCCGGCGCCTGCTGTCCAGGCAATTAATGTTCAGTTTTGGGTGCACCCAATCCCCATTCCCGTGTGTTGGGTGCACCTCGTTTACCTCTCTGCATTGCCTCTCTCTTT
Organism: Dermacentor silvarum; assembly: GCF_013339745.2. Taxonomy (NCBI): domain Eukaryota; kingdom Metazoa; phylum Arthropoda; class Arachnida; order Ixodida; family Ixodidae; genus Dermacentor; species Dermacentor silvarum. The sequence continues at coordinate 67,853,548 of NC_051157.2, read as the reverse complement.
GTCAAATCATATTTTCAAACAAGCGTCATCCCCACTTAGTGCGTACGGAAACAGACGTACAAATGCACAAATGCAACACAGGTGCATTCAAGCACGTATAGGCATGCGAGCACGCAAACACGCATACAAGCGGAAGTCTATACGCAACATTGCGAATAGAAGGGACAGCCAACGCAAAAGAAGTCTGCACACTCAAGATGGTGCCAAGTGCCGCGCTATTTTTTTTTTACAGAGTGTGCCTGTAACAGTGCAGTGCAATTTTCGGTGTTCTTTTACTGCATCATAGTTTATACTCGGAGTTTATCCTCGAGCTGTTCCAATTAGGGCTTGAAACCTGTAGTATAGGGCCATTTGGATAAGCAAGCGAATGCCTACTTTTTTTTTCAATGTTAGGCTGAACGACATTGCTGAAACAAATGGCCTTGAAACCATCTTTATTTCTACGTCTCTATAAACTGAGAAAAGGATTAATCAATGACAAACATCGGCATGCTATGAGGGCATAAAATGACATGAATGCGCTTGGATTTTCTTAAGGTGTCATCGACGAATACATAATTTTTTTCAACATACAAATGGTCTTGCATTACAATTTGTTAACTCTATACCAGTGTTGTACGGAACGGCGTTCCTGGAACTACTTCCGTTTGGGAGGAACAGGGGAACGCCACGGTCCCGTTGAGGGTCGGTGGAACTGTAACGGTAACTCGTTACATTTACGAAGGAATGGCAGAGGGAACGGCATTCCTTCTGTAAACGTTCCACGGCACTGAACAGACGCACGCACGTATGCAGCGCATCATGCAAGGGCGGATGGGCGACCGCGTGATGCGCAAAGAACTAACGCTTGCCTGTCACTTGACTATGGTGCATTTTCTTTCGTGAGTTCTGCGTTATGACGTTTTTATGACTAGGCTTCAGGATTGTCACGTGACGCTCCCTCCTGTAGTTTCCTTCCTCCATGCCGGCCTGTCGGATACTAACGTGATATGTGACCCTTGCCGAGTTCAAACAAGGGTTTTTACTAAATTGCAAACATATATTCTGGACATTTATTTTTCCACTCATACTGCAATATTGTATCAGCATTCATTAAACCCCTGTGTATTCTGCCTTTCGATGTGGTTTCTTGTGTAAGAAATTTAATTATATCCTCCTGAGACCCCTTGTAGAATACATAACACATTGCCTTCAACTTTTTTTTCTAAATTCACTTGGAAGTGATTACACAAAATTTACACTCTTGATATGAAATAAGGTGCATGTGTAAATGTAAAGGAGTGGTTTACTCATGTTATTGTCATCCGCTTTCGAGAAATTTGACAATAAATTGGTCTAGACCTCCGTGTAGTGTGAAACGGCCGAAATCAACCTCGAGGCTTGTATTGAAGTCACTACGATTGTGTGAAAATATCGGACGGGCAGCAACATGGCAGTGTACTACACGTAGTTCCATCTTCATCTCAGCGTTTAAACAATGAAATGCAGTTTTTACCACAGCTAACATGAGGAGATGATGGAGATAGTAATTTTTTTTTCAAGTACATGGAGACGAAGCTTTTGGCATCTATCTGTGGTATTCAAATTATAAAAATTGTTTTTCAAGTTCATGACATAACAGTAGACAATAAAAACCACATTTTGGAGCGATTAAGTCCTGTTGTTGTGTCCGGGTCTCAGGAGGATATTGCTGCATGGGAGTAACTTTTTATTTGCAGATCTGAAGCGCAGTATCCTGAGTGCGCATTTGAAGACCGAAGTGAAAAGTGCCATATGTGTTGCACTTGTAATAGACGAGCACCAAAGTTGCAGTTAGACATCTCTGGAGTATGTCCGGTGTTGCCTAAAAAAATCGTCTAGGAGCGTTTCTTTGGATTCTTTTTATCTCCAGATAATCTGCCGCCGGCGATGTTCAAATTCGTATAATATACGTAGTTCGATGTGAGTTTTAAATTGCTCACTTTATTTCGCCGCGGGATTATCCGACACCATATTTCAATTTAAAAGAATAAAGTGTAACGTTATTGTAACGACACGTTCTAATGTTAGAAGTTTAACTGGAACGCGTTGCTTCCGCATTAAAGTAACTTGTAACGGGAACTCTTTCCAAGATTGGGAAGGAACGACGAACGAGCTTTCGTTCCTGTTTTAGAGGAACGTGCACAACACTGCTTTATAGCATGGCAAAGAACTGGTTTCACGTGGCGGTAAGTTCTTCTTACCTTTTTTTTTTGTGACGCAGTGCAGTGTTACTGTAGGTTATTTCGTGAATACAAGCAACAGAGTAAGCAAATGAACGCCAAAGCGCACTTTCAAACTTAAGTTTGCCTCGAAGGTGAGGAAACGATGATCACTACGGACGGGTTTCTTTTTTCGTGGTTTCGTGATAACGCAGGTCATAAAACAGTGGGTATACTTAAGTGGTTCTCAGCCCACTATCTATAACTTTTGAAGGCTGTGGTATTCGAGTCTTCTCTTTTCACGTGACATGGCAGAAAGCTCTGTTCGTTTCCAGTGCGATACTTCTGTTCAGAAGGAAAAAAACTCACGCCATGTGAAGAAATAAAAACGCCAGCATACAACAAAACGCTCGACTGGCCTTGTTTGCAGGAAGAAGTTTTAAGCCGTCACCGTGCAACTCCGGTTAGGCCTGGCTGCAGGAAGGGGTATTTGACGCTGTAGAATTAACCAACGTGCAGCAGCTTTCCAAGGCTGCTTTTCCATGCATCGGTGGCAAAGGCTCCGGGGTCGAACAAGCCTTCCGGCGTCGCTTCCTGTACTACGCTGGTGTAATAATGCGGGTTTCAGCACGCCCGTAGAGACTTATAGGAGCGGCGACGGTGCGAACGCATCTGCATTGCAAATCCTATCATACCCCGGAGCTGTATAGAAGGATCAAGTTGTATAGCTAGGAAAATAGAGATTAGGAGAGCAGGTCAGTAGTTACACGAACCTCCAAAGTCCGCTAGTCCCAGGATACTTAAAACTCGGGCGCGGTCTGCGCGCAAGTGTCACGTTTTCTAAACTACACTAAACGAGACATTATTTCGCGGGCATGTTGACATTTATAGAAGGCATTGCCCGGCTAACTTAGCACCCCGGTGGCAGATGCGTATTCGCGTGATTAGAATTGCTTTAGGTAATGCTTAAGGAAATTCACAGAGAGTGTACTCATGTCATATGATCGCTGCTTCCGCTGAGCACAAACAGGGGGGAAGTCAGATTTGGGCGAAACATCTACTTGCTAAATGTAGACAAAAGGGGAAAGCCATGCAGTGTTCTGAAAACAGGGACATACATTGTACTATGTAATCATAAATGAGATCAGTACTTGTTTAAAGCACGTCGCGGTCGCAGTAAACAATTTCGTAAGCAATAAATATCATGCTAAGACCACAGTATGCCTTTTGCGGTAAATGACCTCTTTTGCAACGGGAAGAATGTGGCATAGATTTGATACGAAGGCCAAAGAATGTAGTAAAATCCCAGTGCACACTTTGTGGAGTGTGAAATACGTATAATCAAGAGCATCGAGCTCCAGGTTTATCGAGTTGTGCTTCGATATGTTTTATATTGAGAAGATCAGTAATAAACATATCTTTATGAATTCCAATCGCGAGGTGAATAGTTCTATTGAACAGCGCAATCAACGCTGTTTAGTGAATCAGAATTTTTAGGTCCATTTAGAAGCGAGTAGAACAAAAGTATTGTGCGCCTAAAACTTGACCCGTGAAATAATGAAGTCTCATGACAACTGAAAATTGCAGCCATCTTTAGCACTGCCAAACCACTTGATGCTGTGGCAGTTCATTTTCTTGCGCCTGTATTTGTGATCAAACATTTAATCAATGATCATCTAATACTTGCCGCCCAATAATTAGTACTCAATGAGCAGTTATTGTTATTTTTCCTAAATAATGTCACTTACGCACTACGGAGTTTGACCGAGAAGTAAACGGTGGAAGAGAGGGATAAAAAAAGGAGCATTTGGAAGGTGCGTTGTCTTACTTTACCTCATCTTAATTTGGCAACTGTGCTCCTTTTCGTTTCTTCATAATCAAGTGATCGCTTATTATTGGTATGAATGAAGTGCTCCAGAATATTTTGATTGGGAACCCGCCGTGGTTGCTCAGTGGCTATGGTGTTGGGCTGCAGAGCACGAGGTCGCGGAATCAAATCCCGGTCACTGCAGCCGCATTTCAGTGAGGGCGAAATGGGAAAACGCCAGTGTTCTTAAATTTAGGTGCACGTTAAAGAACATCAGGTGGTCCAAATTTGCGGAGTCCCCCACTGCGGCATGCCTCATAATCAGATCGTGGTTTTTGCACGTAAAACCCCATAATTAGTTTTTTTTATTTTCATTGGGATGCACCTAGTACTGACGTCAAATTGCAGTATACGTCAGACAGTGACCAGCCATCTTTATGACAGAATGGAGCTCTGATCTTGTGGCGTACGCGCTGGCCTTCAGTTAAAAATATCGGGCTAGAGGAAGAAAGAATGCATAGGAAAGAAGGGAACTTAACCAGAGAAAGTTCTGGTTGGCTACCCTGCACGAAGAAAAACAAACAAGGAGAGCTAACGAGAAGATGGGAGCACCAACGAAGTAAACCACATACTCAATCCAGAGGTAGCAGGCAGCGTTCCCAAAATCGCATATGTGTAGGCCAGTAGACCTTGGGAACTTGCGGAACGCATATCTACGCTGTGTTGCTTTATGGAGCATTGAGCGCCGAACTTTCCGCTCTGGTAGTGGACGATTGTCCTGTCTTTCGAGTGAAGCGCTCATCACTTGCCTTTCGGCCCTATAACGGGGGCATAAACAAAGAATGTGTGTGAATGTTTTTCATGTATCGCTATATGTATCACATCTGGGGCTGTCTGCTGTTCCACCGAGGAAGCCATAGAAAGTGATAAGGGCGACGCAGAGGCACAAGCGGTACAACATGGTACGTTCGTGTCGTAGTATTCCAGGTGTCGCACGATGTAGTTGTAGATTGGGGGGCAAGGAACGTAAAGGAGAGAAGGCATCCTTAGACGCATTATGCTATGTTGATTTGTCTTAGATATAAACCGAAGCAAGCTTCGGTCTGTACCTCTGCCTAGTCCTGTCAGCAAGAAATATAGAACATGTCACAAATTACTTTTAGAAATGTCCTTTGAATTAGATATAGAAAAATATTGACGTTTACCGTGACATAACCAGAGAAAGGCACAGCGGCGAAAAAATGCCAGAGGAAGCTCTCAAAGCTGATTGAGCAGCTGTTTACGCTCTCTACCACTAACCCGTGCAATGGAAGACGACAGCACGATAACAGCACGATAACAGCAGATGCCTGACCCTCTCAATGCGCGTATTCGTTGGCGAGCTTCTAGACTTGATGGTGTGCTTGTAGGGCGTCGCTACTGCGAGCCAGCTTCCGAGAGCAGCGTGAATTAACGCGCTGCGATCTATTTTCTCGACATTGGTGTTTGCAAGCGCTGTAGTCGTTCACAAGTGACTGTGCCGCAGCGCAGCCTAACAAACAGTACTCTTTTTCTATCCGAGATACTCCGTGCTTCTGCGCTCGTCTTTAGGCTTTAATTTTACTTTTTGTCTGCAGTCCCTTTGACGCCAAGTGTGCAAGAGAATATGCTGCTGAGCGTATTGATCAAAATGCAGCAGCGTGATCGAGGCTGTAGATACCATGGACGGCCTTATAGTGCAGTATTAAGGCGTCCTTGTCTTAGATTAATTATTGATTTGATTATATTGAATGTTCTGGGAAATTTTGTCACGGGTTTCTCCACAAGGTATGATTGTCGAATGAACTGGCAGAAATGACTATATTAACTGAAGAAACTAACGTTGCTCTCTGCTTCTCCGACTTGGAAAGAGGCCCAATTCATGTCACCTTGCAGAGTTTCAATTGGGTTTTATCGTAGATATACCTGTGCAAGTCGGTCCACCGCCGACGCGAGTGAGAGAAGTGCTGCAATGAGTCAAGCACATTTGTGTTCCTCATATTTGGGAGCATATCTTGGTCTAGGAAAAATCTCGGAGAAGTATTGCAAAACAAGCCAAACAATGGCGTCGAAAATAGCATTTCTCGCAATATTCCTTGAGGAGCCCGGTGAACTATGCAGTTTTAAATGTTTCCGTGAAGTGTGCGAATGCTTACAGTGTGGTGTTACAATTTAGCACAGATTTCATTTGTTTATAAAACGACATTTCGTGTCGTCGCTTTCATTTGACGTTTACTAGTGGGCATTTATCTCAATAACATGAATGAGCTGGCTGAAAAGAAAACCTTTGTGAACCACAAAAAAAAATGTTTATGCTCAAAAATTGTAAAGCCAGCAAGCACACGGAAGGAGAGAGGCGGCTCGAAAATTGATGATGACATGCGCTGACTGACGGCTTAAAGATGAACTGCAAGATGAATCATGAATGTATGCACACCCACAGGAAATCCAAGTGGGTTACGAGAAAATTAAACAAAGGAACTTTAGAGAAATCTAAATTAATCAAAACCAACAAGGATTACATATTTATATGGACTATTCATTCTATTAGTGGAAGTGAGGGACTGCGTGGTTGTACGTTTATCCGTCATTATGTTGAAGCCCAGTGCGAATTCCCCCGTATGTGACTATTACGCCTGAGAACGGTGGAGACCCGCATTGATATAACGGAGCGTAACCTCATTTCCTGACTGAACAATGATGGGAGAAAATACGCTACTAGGTATTATTTCACTCTCTTCTTGTTTTTCCTATCCATCACCCTTTCATCTATACGCACTGGTATGTTGGCACGATGGATACTTTGCTGCAAGGAAAGTAAGTACAGACAACAGCCTATGACAAAACCGACGGTCTGTGATTACCATGGTCAATTATTTTTGTTTTAGTCCAATCACTCTGCGGTGCCCAATAATGCAGAGATGTGCGTTACAAAACAAGAAAAGAATCTTAAGCGGTGCTCGTATAGCGCAGCGTGCAGCAAGGTTTTCCCAGCCTCTGTAACGTGAGCAATCTAGCGCAGCATCGCAAAATGCCTTTGTGGTTGTTTTCTCTTTGTTTTTCTTTTTTTTTTTGCGAAGTGTGCTTCTCTTTCGCTTTGATACCACGTGCTCGTAAATTACAGGTCAGTTGTCAGGTAGTCAAAGTTGGGCTTGACTCACTGGAATACTTTCATGCCGTTACTTTTAATCGAGTTGATGCGTTTGAGTAAACAGTATTTACGGATCGCGTCACCTCAAATGTCTGAAAGCATTTAGTGAAAAGCGTGGGTGCATGAAAAACTGACAAGCAGTAAAGGTCACTTAGCGCTGCACGTGTATGGGAACGCGAAAATAGCTCGAACACATGGCGGCTCGTTAGGGCGTATACGTTAGAGGATGGCTTCGGCTTGAAAGAAAGAGATGTAATGAGGTGAAAGCACGTGTCGCCGGGTTGTGGTAAATGACCCGTATTACACATGCCACGAAAACGTTACCTGCACGTTGTACGCTGCTGTGTAGGTCTACCTTTAGGCGGCCTGCATTATCTTTTGTTCCAAACGCCATAGTGGGCTCCTATTTTCAAAGATGGATCAGGCGACGCCGCAAACTTTCATCGCTCTAGTTGGCCCCAAACTGATGGAAGGTTCGTAATGAGGTCGAAGTATCACCACTATCATCAGGGGCCCAATCATTTTTTGGTGACGCCAAAGGGTAACACTACAGTTAAATTCCGCTGTTTGTATACTTTTGCCTTAAGTGAATGTGTTCTCGGCGCACGCTTATGAAAGTGCGTCACGTGCTGGTTTTTATTTGTTCCCTTACATTGCAAACGAATGATATTTGTGAGATAAATGCAGGAACATGCTCACTTTGTTGGAATCCTTTAATAAACTAATTGAATTTCGGAAACCTTGGTCGGCATAATATAACCATTCTATGCCAAATGCTCTTCCTTCTCGCGCTTCATGATTGGGCCGAGCGGCGCGTCGGCCACGTTATCACCACGACCAGCTGGTTGTGAACGGTGGACAATAAGAAAGGAATAGAAATGAACTAAAGGAATGTTCCCACTATACCGGCTCTTATATATGGAATAACACTGACATCCGGTATATGTACATGGTAAACCTTTAAGCTACTTAGCATACTATTTTAATCTCTCTTACGCAGTTTTCTGCTTGACAAGCCTAATAATGTGCGTAAATATACCCTACACGTGCGGGCTAAGAAATAAATTAGACTGATCTGATGGTTCACGGTTAAGTGTCTAGTGCGATGGAGTCAAAATGTCCCATATAGAAAAGCGGGACGTAAAAAGCGCTCACGTCACAACCAAACCTTGGTAATTCTGCAGAACTACGTGTCATTGTGGGCTGAATTTTGTATGTACGTGCATATGTAGAGAAGAGAGAGAGAGAAAGACAGAGAGAAGGGGTGTCCTCCGGTATGTATTAGTGCCCGTGCCTCCTTCGACCACTTGGTTGACCTTAAGGTGTACCTAAATCTAAGAACTCGAGCGTTTCTTGCAGTCAGAATGCGTCCGCATTCTGATGAATTCCTTGATCAGAATGCGGACGCCTCATGCATGGCCGTAAATCAGACCCGCGCCCTCAAGCTCAGCTGCTAGATGCCATAGCTGCAGAGCTATCGCGATGGGCGTAGGTTAGGGATACGTAAATATAAACTTAACAGGTATACGTGTATTCCTGTTAGACAATAATTGGGAACAAGGATAACAACAAAGATGTCAACAGAACAATAAAATTACAGCGCATTGACACGTGCTCCCAGTATACTCGAAACAATTTTTATGGATAGTTGATTGGATCGCGCCAATCGTGCTGCATTGCACATTTCGGAGCGACAATAAAGAAGAATCCAGCTGAGAAGGAGAAGTTGCATTTCGCAAACAAACGGGAAAATAAATCCGTTCTAAGTACCTTTATTCCCTAAAGTGGTTTTCGCCTCTTCAAGAGCGTTACTATGGCAAAGCACGCTTTACAGCTAAAGAACCTGGGTTGTGGATTCTGTATTGGGCAAACACTAGGAGTGGAGTAAGCATATGTTATGAATTAGTACAGCGGTCGTCTTGAGTCTGAAAAATTTAGTTTCCTACACTATGAAACATTTACAAGGATCCACGGCTAATCAGCCATAACGAATCGCATAACTTTCAAAAACTGAGAGTGGCAGAAAAGAAGCCTTCAGAAGGGGCTCGTGTTTGCGGTCTTTAATAATCTCATAATTTTTTTTAATGTGCAAAGCTAGAAATATCCATTGCAGGGACAGTTAATTTCATTTCTTATTTTTTCCTTCGTTTTGTAACTGTTTCACATAGCTAAATTGCGATTTTGTCGTACAGTGTGTTGCTAACAATGCTATGTAGTGTGAAAGCAGGTGGAATTATAGGAATTAGATGTCAGGTTATTTTCTCGAAGCTATGAAATATTGTTTTTTTTTGTTGTGGGCATGAATAGCACGACTTCTTGTAGCGATGCATCAAAGGATAACGTTAGCTGTATATCTCGTTTAGTTGAAGATATACCCTTGGACTACCCGAGGGTACAAGGCCCAAAGCTATCGATGCTGCACCAACACAGCTGTTAGTCAGGGCATAAATACGTTGTGCTGTGTCCATCTTTAAACGCGAGTGAAAGAAGGAACGTGCCTTATATATATATATGCAAAAACAGCTAATCGACAAAAACACCTAATATTGTAGTAACGACGTGTATTCTACTTCGCTGCTGGTGTAAATTTTCGGTAGTGGCGTAATCATGTTGCTGCCGAAAATTTACACCAGCAGCGAAGAAGAATACGCTAGCTTACTCCAATATTCGCTGTAATTGTCTGTTCGAGCTCTGCGCCACCAGGTGAAAGCACCATACAGACCGCTCACGTTTACGGTTCCGCCCCAACGAACCAACGCCCAGTCCGCCCGCGTTTACCTGATTACCGGACAAGCTAAACCTCTCTAATATGTCGACATGAGATCGCGCTTGCAAATACACTCCTTGAAATTTGTGGTTTAAGTGCACCAAGGTAACTGAGTCAGGAGAAGAAAAGAGAGACAAGTAAATTTCATTAAATATCTGTCTACGCATGCGATACAATTAAGAATGGTGCGAGACTTGCAGGAGCCACCGGATAACATTGTCTTTATTCCTATTTCAACAATTCATCTTATACTACCACTCTTCCGGAGCAGGTATTATGATCAGTACTAGCGACAATGTTATGCTCTTGCGGGAAGACACAACGCCCCAACGCCCGGTCCGCTCGCGTTTACCCGATTACCAGACAAGCTAAACCTCTCTATTAACATCAATGTTATGTATTGCCCGTGTGAGCATTGCTTTCTTTATACACTGATTATTTTTCGATCTCTCCAAATTTTCCTCCTGTCCTCTTCATCAGCTATGCAGTCCGTAAGTTCAGTAAAGCACGAGTCGTGTCTTTCATTGCTCTTGCAACCTCGTTACTCAAGATATCCCGATGTCTGAAGTAGTTTTCTGCGTGCTAAGAACCCTCTAGTGTTTGTGATTTCAGCTCCATGTGTGGATAATATAACAGCCATGTCTGTGCATGACCGTAAATTTTTAAACAGTGCCATTTTCATAAGAACAAGAATAAAATCTAAAGGCATAAGACAGACCTTGCGAAGAAATTAATTGCGATCTGTCTGATTTGATTCGAAAGTTTTCAAACTAGTTTCTCGACTGCGGGAAATGTGCGGGACTACGAGTGTCTCGAAAGTACCCGGTAGCAAGGCAATTTACTGAACAAACCTGCATATTGTATCGGATGAATTACACATGTCGCACAAACATACGAGGGGTTACGTGCATGAATAGCGATACCAGAAGCCAGTGCTTCAGCGCAAGGAAATTGTCTTTTCGAAAGAAGAAGCCCTAGATACGAATACATCTTGTTCTTTTGGGATGAAATATGAAAATATACCTTCTTGCTTCGTTCTCCGCCCTCAAAAGTCTCGCTGCTTCTAGAAAATAACTTAAGCCAACAAAAACCACAGCGCTTTAAATGTTTTGTACTCGCTTAACGTGCCCGATGACACAAACAACCCATTTTGTCGTTTCACTCCCCACGTGACGTTGCACAGTGACAGGCCATTACCGGCAATTGTGGTGAGAGGGAACATGTTTATAAACAGTACGAGAAAAGAAGGCATTCTAATGTAGCTTCCACCTTAACAAATCAACGGTGTCACCAACGCCGATACATGAGCCGTTTCGACATTCCACGCACAGTTTCGATGAAAGAAAAACAAAGGAATTGAAACTGCGCGCACACTGCAACGGAGTGATTAATGAGCCACGCCTTGGCCGTTTCTTCGGGCGTCCTGCCGGTACACCCTAACCACGATGAATACCCGCAAGACTAGCCACCAGCGGGAGTGTGTTTTCGCGAAAGCCAGCGAAAGGAATCGTTCAGCATTGGGTTAAAAAAGAACGGACGGTAGCACGCAGAGCTTAATTCATCGCAGAACAAACCAACCGCCAGATTGAAAGAATGCAGACACAGGGTTCGTTTCTTGCTTTACTTCTTCGTCCTCGTGTGTTTTTCGAACGAAGCATTTCAGGAAAAAAAAATACTCGTTTTCAGGACCCGTATTTGCGTTCATTTCGTTGCTTTTTGTGGGGAGCTGCGGGGAAGCGGCCGGTCTCTTGTTTAGTCCTATATTTCTTTTAAGTTCAATGCACTGACGCTGTTTCGATGAGGGTACGACAAAAGCAGACAGAGCGGCAGCGCGTCCGCCCACACCGACGACCGGTCTCTGGTAAGCCGGCGCTGACAAACAAGGGTGCCCGCGCAAGCGGCGCCTGTACTGGAAACAAGATTCCAATCAGGGCCGCTTGTTCCGCCGGGTAAACACAAAACTTTGTTCACCGTGTTTGCACCCGTCCTTTTGCAGTATTGAGAAAACTAATCATTTTCTTACGCTCTTCCTTATGTTACTAACACTGGTTGTACTTTGATACTACGTGGTGCATCCACGTTCTTTTTCTTTTCCGAATCAGCTTGTAGATGCTTCTTATATGTCGCTTTCAGTATTCGCTTCAACAATTGTACTGATATTCTATTAACATTTTTACGTAGTCACCTAAACTGTGATTACTGGTCTCGACGTAAAGTTACCCTAACGTAAGTTACCCTAAAGTTAATACCCTAACGCACCGGTGGAGTGAGCGTACACGCTTGTTGAAAACAAGACTTTTTCTGAGCACGAAGAGGAAGTTTTCTTCGAAAAGTGACGCGGCTCTTCTATTGAAGAATGACGCAGCAGCCGGCGGTAAATCTGCGGCAGTCCAGCAAAATGAAAGAAAACAAAGTAAATGGTAGCTAGAGAGATAAAGCGCAAAAAGATCAACGTGCTTTCAGTGGTTGCATACTTATGCTGCCATGCGAAGATCTTTCGAGGCGCGGGACAACTCCAGACATTGTGATGATTGGCTAATTCTATTATTCATATCTTGCTTGATTTTTGATACAGCCATTGTGACTTTGTTTGAATCGCGAATAAAGGGGTGCAGCCTGTGGTGGGGCATTGCAAGCTTGCGCTGTTCCGCGCATCATTGAATTAGCTATGAACACGCACAAATTACGAAATGCGGTGCAACTGCCACAGCTTCCGCATATCGTTCTCAAAATAAAAGAAAAAATTGGCCGCTATCTAGCCCTGCGAACGTGAATGTCCGGCGAAGCTGCAATATATATATATATTCTGTATGCCTCATTTCAAACAAAGATATGCCGATTGCCTTCAATAATTGTGAACCTGGAATTTTGTGTTGACGCCACGAAATTTTCCGACCAGCGAGAGGTACACAGCTTCGCTGAAAAAAAAAAAACATTCAATGGCAAATGTGACCCGAAATTCTTACATGGGGTCAGCAGACAAACATGCGGCAGACCATAGGTTATATCGCAGAATCAAGTGTCATGTGTTATGCCTGGCAGTTCGGACGCCTTGTATTATCAAAACTATACCCAGCTTAGAGCACCATTATGAAGACGCTACGAAGACAAGTACCTCTGTCGCGTCAATCGCCCGATAAACATCCTTTCTTCAACCATTGTTGATCACTTCGAGTCTCCAAATTCCTTTGATCTTCGGTCGTGTTTGGCATTACTAAGTTGTGTGTTGTGTAGTAATCTGGGCGGCCAATACGTCACCACTTCAAGCACGTGCACAATTTTTTATTTTATCATTCTGTTTCAACTGCTCATGGCAATGCATATTAATCACCTTGTCTCAAGCCGAATCAATGGGGCGATGCAGAAGGAAGCAATAATGCTATTTCTATTTCGTTTTGTGGGGTTGTGGGAAAGCCTATTTGCGAACGGTGACATCTAACGAGCAAAATAAAAAAGGAAAGAAGAAAACAAATGCTGTACTATTCCGCGAAGCCTCTAAGCGCGCCGGTGTCGTTTTCTTTTCGTGCCAATGCAGCAGCCAGACACAGGAGGCAAACAGCCAGAACAAGGAAGAAATGGGGGAGGGGTGGGAGAGGGAGGGGGCGGGTGCCGGGAAGGGGTCGGGGCTGGGGCAAATACATTTAGGATCCCAAATTGTGTCTACGGGACATTAAGCGTCGACAGCGCGCGTTGCTCCCGCGGGATGCTTTAAGAGACGATGTTTCCCAAAGAGAAGACATGGTTGGGTAAAACGTGGACACAAAAACGGATAGACGAGGCATGTTCCGCTGAAGAACATGGCAATCAAATGAATGGTAATAATTCTGCTGCCTTCCTTCGGCACGTTGGTGATTACCACTTCTCTCTTTCTCGGTCGCTTGCCTACTCTCATGGGTCCCTTAACAGAGCGAGCAAATTTCTCTTACGATGCATTGTTCCCTGGCGCGCACACCAAATGCTCTGCCAGCAAACTTGCCAGCGTAGTAGCCTCCTTTAGTCCTCCATCTAAGTATCCCCATACTATGATATCTGTTTTGACGTAACGTCACCCTAAAGCACGTACATCCTCATTATGTCAAATGACTTAGGCAAAACATTTGCAAAAAGAAAAAAACAATGTAACAGTCTCTAAGTACGGGAATGCTGTGTGCACCGTGCGAAAATCTTCTTTTGCATATGCGGCCAGTATAAACCTTGATAAAAATCGTTATAGGCCTTATTGCATTGTCACTGCTATTTTAATTATTATTAGCTTTAACGATACTAAAAGTATGTGAGAAACAATGAGTTTCCAAATCGTCTCCGAAAGTATAACTGCGTTAGATAAAAATTACACGTGTGTTCGACGCGTAATCAGAAAATTTGATCGCATTCTGAGTCGATTTCGTTTCCCTAGTTGCTTTGTTTGTAATAGCAGAGATCCAAGAAGCTTCCGATAAAATAAGCGCATGAGCAGGTAACGCTGTTCAGCACAAGGCTCTCTTAAGAGAAAGCAGCGATTACGGTTCCTGACACGCGGGTCATGAATAATTCCTGAGGCCACCGTTTATGCGACCGGGGCGCATTTAAAACCTCTTCTCGACCCGACATCTGCGCTCTCTGCGCGAGAAAGTTGCGAAGGCACGGGTAATTAACAAACGGCAACGTTGGCAGGGGCGATTCTTCGTACTCGCACGCTTTTCTAAACCTTTCGCCCATACGAAAATGGAAGGGAAGGGGTGGAGACAAAGTAAATCGTTCTTTTGTGTAATCGCCGGGAAGCTCTTCGCGATGCGAGGATTATGCGGGCATGAGCGAGCCCAGCTAGCAGGCTCACTATTTGTCAAGCGTGCGAACGCAAAGCGTTTTGCTCCACGAGCGTACTGCGCGACGCCGGTGCGCCTTGTCCGAGGCAGTGTGCTTCGGACACTCAAGCGTAGTGTGCCGCGTTTGGCAATAAGAAAAAGATGAAGAAGAAGTAGAGAGAGAAAAAAAACGCACAGAAAACAAATAGATGATTCCTCTGTCGAGGCACGCTCTTTGCCAGTTCTTCTCGCTTTTCTTGAACGCACTACATTGAAAAATTTTCGCGCGGCTGGAACCAAGCAAGAAGTCCGAAATGCGAAGCGCCGGGTTATACGGCGCCCCCCAGCACCGGGGTCTGTTCTACACTCCCTCGCTTTCACCCCTGCGGGCCCATTAGTTATTCTGTCGCAGAGAGCAACTCTCGCGCGCCTCGTCCTTCTTCGAGACCATTGGCCTTGCCCCACTTCTCTTCTTGGCTAAGCAGTTTGCAGTCTTTAATGTCCTCCGGCAGATGGTTCTGGCAGGCGGGGGAATATGAGAGTCCGCGCTCCCAAGTGTGAACGACTAACGGCCTCTGCGTCGTGCGCCGTCCTCGCAAAATGTTTCTTATTCCTCTGGTTTCCTTCAAGGCGGCCCAACAGGCGGGCGGGGCGTATAGTGTTTTCTTCGGTAGCTCGTGGGTCAAGACACGTCGCGCTGTTGCGAAGGGGCTCGAGTGGAAGATGTCCCGACGTACGGCTTCCGTTCGTAGCTGAGGGAGAAAATAGTCGCGCGTGTGTGCTGCCGGGTTTGGCGAGTATGAGGTGTTAGTCCGTCCCTCCACGGTTTTCCTGTGTGTGTAAAGTTTATCGCCGCCGCTGCTCTGGAAGTTTAGGTGTAGAACTTCTCGAGGAGCAGACTTTTTTTTTCTCTCTACTTTATGATGAACCACGGCCTTTCGTTTCCTGCGGAAAGGGCAGTTTGTATAACATATGCTCGTGCAAAATAAATAGAAAATCGTACATGGAGCCGCATTTAGTAGGGTCGCTTTTCATGCTATGCTTATGATTACGATTCTATTCATTCATTGAACGCTACGGCCGAGATGGCTGATCCGTCCGATGGTAGGGGTCCCACTTCGTGTGAGCCAATGACAAAGAAAAGAATTAATTAAACATTAAAAGAATTTAGAGTTCTTATGTCATCGTTCTTCGGAACAGTCTTTGAATATTGTAGTAATGTTTTGAAATACATAAAGTACGGACGCTGAGGATGGTGCAAAATGCCGAACCTGACTCTAGACGCACAATCTATAACGGCTACCGTACGTAAGGGGGGCATTTTGAACGAAGGTAACCCCATATATTAGAAATGAGATCCCGCCATTCTAAAAGCTGCGATACTGATTGTTGAGATAAAATGTTGCCCTCCAATATTCACCTGCAATGTGGTCGTGACACTTCGACGATAGAACCTTAAGAGAGGACAAGAGAGAACGCAGAAAGTTTGTTTTGATGTCAAGCCCGCGGAAAACATGCTGCTTTGATTTAATGTGCGAAAGGGCAGCGACAAGAGACTAAAGAAAAGTAAAAAGCCTTTGGCAGTCGCGAGGCCACCGGAAAGGAAGACGTCCGCTCAACGAAGAGCCAGAGTACACTTTCGCGTGAGCCAGCCAGTAACAAATTGTGCCAGTCATAAGCAGAACTTTTCGGAACCCACCATAAGCTTCCTGTGTGTTCCTGCAAGATAATTACTGTAGAAACAACATTTACAGTTGAATGCAACAGACAAAGAAGCTGTTACTGAGAAAGAACTCAGAAAAGAGAACAGAAATGGGGGTGCGTATTGAAATTCCTACCGGGTCTGCTACGGCAGACACCAAACTACCCGGTATACGGCATGCTTTTCATGTACGGACGCCCTTCTCTGCAGTTGTGCCTCTAATAATTAAAGTGTGCTAGCAGCACTTAAGTGTAGTTCAGCCAAAAAAAGAAAAAAAGAAAATTCGCGGGGACATTGCAGGCAGGGCAACCACCCGGGACAAGACAAGCTCCACACAGCAAATTTCTTTTCGCTTAGTATTTGTTGCTAGCCACCTTTGAATTATACGACAAAAATATCGACATTGTAGTATCATAACATCATAGCAAGAACAATAACATAAAGTATGCTCCCGAAATTTCTGACAGGGGATCAAGGAAGTAATTAATGTTAACGGTTTCCGGGCTTCTCCAACCCCTCTGTGCAAAACCTTCTGACCCATCTGGAATAAGCCGCCGTCCCTTGCATGCAGTCCATGGAAAGCTGGAAAAGGTCTTTCTCCCAGCCTTCGGTCGGAAAGCAGGCTGGCACATGACAAACGCAGCGCTCGTCACATTGTTGACCTATGCGTATTTGCACCTTGGTCACCTTATCTTAGCGACAATGCTTATCCTCATCTGCAGTCTGTTTATCCTGCCTCCAAGCATTTTTTTTTTCAAGCCAATTTTCATTGCCGCTTTTGGCGCTTCAACGTGTATTGTGGATCGGCTTCTCGTTTGTCGTTCGTACTACTAGAATCGTTGCACAAATTTTGACGCACAAACTAAAGAGAGGAAACATCATGCAAGTGACACATTTCAAGTGATAAAGAGCAACTGAACCTCTGACATAAACGTGCCAAGCCTATGAACGCGCCACGCCCAATGCTTTCTTTTCAGCTCAAGAACTCGACATGGCCGAGGATGGATGCAATATATGCTAACCCTGAAGTGTATAGCGCTTTACATGTCGTTTGGACTTCCTAGCTCCAAATATGCACTGGGGTCTGCACTGGATCGAATCCGAAGTGTTTAAAACGCTCCAAGGCTTTCCAACCCATATAGTTTGCATATCATGTGAGTACAGTAAACGTAATCCGACATATTATAATAGGGTGAGTTGAACAGAAAGAGTAGCGTGTTTCGTACAATGTGTGTATCAACGGGTCAAAACGTCGAGCGAAGTAAATAGTAAATTACATTTAACGTGCATTTTGCATCAATCAGGTGCACTTTTCCGTCTTAATCTTATTGCTAGTAGAACCAGCAGGTCGAATCCTGCAGTAACCGTGGCGTGGCGACGTCCGAGCTCTAGACTCAGGGCGAAACGAATCCAGGGTAACTAAACCGTCACCAAATCAGGCAACAGAAAAATACCTGGTGCAATAAATGCCGATTGTGCTAATGTGCGGAACCTATTCAAGAATGGCAAAGTGAGAGCGAGAAAAAGAGTGATACAAGTGGCGAACGATGCATAAACGTTCTTGCGGAAAGGACATTGCAGCATAATGTAAAAAAAATAATAGTGGCATACCCATGGAATTTTAGCAAGCGTGTCATGTTAAAACACCAATGCCAAAAACATCAAAGTAGAGTTTTCAAACAACGGCGCACGGATGCAGAGTCGCAGCATTAAAATCTGGCCTGGGCACAGAGAAATCTAGACCTAGTCACTGAGAAAGATGGACAGAAAGGAAGAAAGAACGAAAGAAGAAAGGAAGGAAGGAACGAGAAAGACAGGGAGGTTAGCCTGTGTAGACCAGCTGGCTACCCGGTGCTGGTGAAAGGGCTTAAAGCGAAATAATTAAGTAAAAAAAAATACTCTATATGCGTGTGCACCAAGAAAAGTTTAGCAGGACATGGTAGTGGTGGCCTGGTCTGCCGTAAACGACTTCAAACAATTATCGAACGTGTTTTCAGCGTATTTTGACTGGGTTTGTTCTATATTTATTCATGTTGATTGAAGGGTAAACTTAATAAATGAATGAATGATACTCCTGTCGTTCCTCATTTTTGCGCGATCGCTGTTAAGCGTCACAGAGATAGCATGACGTTTAGCTTTTTAATTATTCTTTGCAATAAGCTAGGCTGCCCTCCGGTCTGAGGGCCTTTGTTTTCATTAGCTGTCACGACCTGTCAAGAACTAGACAGCGACAGTACTTTCTTGTTTTCGCTAACGAAAAATATTAAAAAAACACGCGGCGGTTTGAAAAATTGTCATCTCCCGGGTGGCTGAGCACTGGCGACGGGACGTAATTTAGTGTGCAAATGTGAAAGATCGCCCGCATCCTTTTATCCTGCGGCAAAACACCCCTGGCCTTAGCGAGAGCAACGATAGCCAAAGGTCTGTTTTAACGAGCGCAGTGTTAACAGCAAATAGAACAAAGCAAGAATTTAGAATGGCGTTATAAGAGAAAAAAAAGAAGCAGTTTAGGAGTTTTTGTAACATAAAAAAGTAAATTCAGTGCCCCTGTTTTGACTTACGCTTCATAGAGCCGCGGCGAACCATGAAATCTGATTTCTTTGCTCACCCTTGCGAAAAGGAAGCGGCTAATTTTCTTCGCTCCGTTTCAACCGTCTCTCTCCCTCTCTCTCTGGGAGCTCAAAAATGTGGACTTGTCATAAACTGGTGACGATGGCTTCTCCACATATCTTTGTTCTACGCGCACTTTCAACAGAGCGCTTACGTCTTGAGCAGGTGTTTGATGCCAGCTGGCGACGTACGCGAATACATTCACGCACTGAGCATGTTTTGCAGGCTTTCATATCGCACTTTAAAGTTTTCAACTTTTTACTTGAGATTGCACGTTGTGGAGAGAGCATTGCTATATATGGAGCTAAGATAGATTGAGGGCACATTAGTTAAGCACTTTTCTTAGCTATTTTAGCGCAAGAGACACAAGTAATAAGATAATGAAGAGTAGAAAGCTAGGCACCGTAAAAAGCTATGCTGGCGACAGCTATTACTGGAACGATTTCGCAGCATTCGCGGCGTCGTTGTAGGCCGCTGTCGCACAGCGGCCTACAACGACGCCGCTGTACGACAGCGGACTGATGATTCTCCTTTACTGGAGAATCATCAGCCCCCCTCTTGTGTCGTGCGTAAAGAATGTTGCGCATCACCTTCCGTTATCGTGCGCTAAAGTTTACATTGGGCAGACTGGGAGGTGCCTGAATCATATGTTAAGAGAACAGAAACAAAAATTGAGCCGATACCGAGATGGTCATGTTTCTGTGCATTGCAGTGATTGTGGGTGCAAACCCTTGTTCAAGAAGTGTTCGGTTTTGTATAGAAATGTAGATAAAAGTTACGCGAGAGGTTGTTCAAGCCACTCTGATAGCCAGGGCTGGTGATAGCTGCATCAGCTCCCCTTCAGTTGCTCTGACTACAAATGAATTTGCGTTCCTGGATGCGGCCTGTTTTCATGTGCGATGATTGGGTCTTTTTGTATGCGAGCCTATAAATACGGTTCTTTCTCGAAATGAACACTCATTTGAAAGTTAGCGCTCGTCCTGTTCTCTCGTTCTTGTCCGTGTCTTCTAGCGCTATGACCACCTCTGATGTATCTAACTAACTAGCCCAAAAAGCCACACTTGTAGACTTCAAGGAAGGTTTCCGGTTTACTGACTTGGTTCATCGAGGCTTGCGTGTTATTGTTTAATGCTTGCCGTTTCGTGGGAAGGGTGCACTTACCTGCCCTGACGTGGACGTCACCGCTAACGACAGAGCCGACGCTGTTGCGCGCGCCACATCGGTACACTGCGGCGTGGATGTCCTGGCGAAAGTCCTCGGCGCGGAAGGGTGAGAAGACAAGCGCACCGTCCTGCACACGCACATGACGTAGACCCGGAATGTCCGGTGCGGGACCCTGGGAACCGACGCGCCACCACCAGACGTCGGGCCGAGGCACGCCCTGCACGTCACATGGCACCACAGTCTGGGACGAGTTGAGGAACTCCACTCGGCCAGGGGGCGCTCGGATGAACACGGGACCATGACGTTCTTCACGAGCGGCCCTCGCTGCGTGTACAGAAGAGGAGAGCAGAGATTAATATATATATATATATATATATATATATATATATATATATATATATAACCAAGTGATCGTTAGGTCTGAATTGCACATTTAAAGTTATTGCAAGTAATAGAAATAATAGAAATTTTATGCAAATATACAGAAGGAAGTTAGTTATTCATTATAATTAGTTAATCATACCTTACCCCCAGTGCGGTTGTGTAAATCGGTGAGTTCGTGGCCCTGAAAATACAGCTTTCATTGCATTAAAAGATTTTGCTATTTGTATGAACTAGTGGTCAAAACAATGCGGGTGATTTTATGCGCTGTGGCTTGCGGTCGTTGGTGTTGTTTTGTCTTTTTTATTCGTGTAGGTGATAGCGTTCGGGCGTGCTAAAGTGTTCTTCTTCTTCTTCTTCTTCTTCTTCTTCTTATTATTATTATTATTATTATTATTATTATTATTATTATTATTATTATTATTATTACATCTTAGTCATGCTTTAAGTCATGCTTTATTTTTAGTAATGCTTTAAGTAGAGTTGCATTTCTTTGGTTAAAGGTGAAACGAAGCACCCGGCCGAAGACTGCTTGAAACCTCTTAAGTTGGACCCTATTTATACCGACCTACACCGAGCGAAGTAAGTTTTCGATAAAATCACACCAAAATAAACAGGGCATGGTAGCAACTTTCGCTATCCTAGAACAACAATGCCAATTTATCGTTGGAGAGAATAAAAATTCAATATCAATAAAAATGCATAAGTTTGTATAAATACCCACATTAAAGAGAGGTTGTTTCTGACAGCTGCATGAACTAAAGGCTCCTCGAAAAATTATGACAGAGCGGACTTGCAACAGCACATTCAGGTCACTTTTGTGCACAGTGACGCTGTGCTATCTATCTATCTATCTATCTATCTATCTATCTATCTATCTATCTATCTATCTATCTATCTATCTATCTATCTATCTATCTATCTATCTATCTATCTATCTATCTATCTATCTATCTATCTATCTATCTATCTATCTATCTATCTATCTATCTATCTATCTATCTATCTATCTATCTATCTATCTATCTATCTATCTATCTATCTATCTATCTATCTATCTATCCCCCCTTCACACCCACCGTAAGCTTCCTTCAAGTGCCCAGGGCAAGAAACCGGACGTACGTCTGGCTAACCTTCCCGTCCTTCCTTAACCTTTCATGTTAAACTAGCGCATTACACATCTCCGAAGCATATAAGACATAAATCGGCTTGGGGCAAGAGCCTTCATGAACCCGCGGAAAAACTGAGTATAATTTGCCATCGCGAGTAAAATGCATTTAGATGCTCCGTGATAAACAGCATCTCCTGTCTTGAAGCACTGGCGCATGTGATCGACGAACTTGTGTTGAATGCCAGCTCTCAATGCATTTCTAGATGATAAATACCTCCATGCCAAGCCGTCCATCATCGTTCGTTCAGCTACGTCTTCCGACTTTCGTCATGCCGTCGTCTTCAGGCCATCGTCGTCACACAGATTTCGTGACACAGTCTTCTTCCCTATATCCCCTTTCTTTTCATCCCTTTAACCACTTGCCCCGTGTAGGGCAACAAACCGGACATGCGTCTGGTTGACGTCCCTGCCTTTCCTTCTTTTTTTTCCTCCTCCTTCTCCTCGTAATACAGTCATCGTCGTGTCATTGTCATCATACACTCGTCGTCATCCCATTGACCTCGTGACGTTGTCTTGCCACCGTCGACACTGCATCGTAGTCACACCGCTGTCGTCATGCCTTCGTAGCCACGCTGTCGTTTCACCATCGTCATCACGTCAGTATGTTCATCCTATTGCCGTCATGCCGTCTTCGTCTCACCACCATCGTCAATCTATCGACGTCATTCCTCTTTCATCATTCTATCGTAATCATGCTGTCATTCACTCGTGACTATGCCATAGTTTGATGCCTTTGTCGTCATTGCATCGTTCTCACACAGACGCTATCATGCATCCCTTATCATACCGTCGTCGTTATGGTGTCTTGGTCGTGCGATTATCGTCATTGTCGATTCTTTATCTCATCACACCAATGTCGTCATTTTATTGTGCTCACGTAGTCGTGTTGTGGTTGTTATACTATCGTCACAATTTAAGAATCGACATGTAATTGTCTTCATGCCGTCGTCGTTATACACGCCTTTGTGGTTTAATCGATATCATTCCTCCTTCCTCAGTCCACCGTGAATGTGTCAGCGTCATGCAGTCATAATGCCTCCGTGCTCATGGGCGAGCTTGGCCAGCGAGTGCCATGGAAAAGTGTGACGATATCGGAGTATGTAGCGTATTGCTTAATTAACGAAAGTCTCAGCATTACGACTACACGTGTTAAATAGGCAGGACGTCAGGAATATTTTCTGTCGCAACATTGCTCGATTGCTATTCGCATTGCTGTCGACAGTCATCGTGAGATGAGTGCTGCTGTAATTTTTTTTTTTTGTGCCATGAAATCTGCCCAGACAAATGTGCCCAGAAAGTGTGTTGGAGTTACCGGTTCTCGAAAGCACAATTGTGTGCTCAGCAACAGAGCAACTATAATCCATCGTGTCAGGCACAAACTGCACATATTTTAATGAAGGTGAGTCGACCAGCATTTAGAACATTGGAGCGATCAATCTTGTGATCCTGTACCACTTGAAAGTCTAGCTAGTCATGTTTAAAACGAACAGACGTCGCAGTTCACAAAGCGCAAAACCACATGAGTTTCAGGCAAGCCGTCCAGCATTCTTTTGAATGCGCATTGTGGCGTCTTAACAGACCCGCTGAAAATAAGAAGTCTCGAAAGGAAAGTTTAGATTCCCCTCCAACCTCATCTTAATGGAAAAAAAAAACAACAACGTTAGAGTACTCTATTTAATTTTTACAACAACATGCGTAGGTTGGTTGCAAGCTAGTTAACATAGTTTTTCTTTGTAGTGCTATATACGACCGTGGTACAAGATATGCTTCCACAAATAGTTCATGGCAGGAATAGAAACCTTTAAACTTAAAACAGCTCAAGATGTTTACGCTTATGTTTCATAGAAAACTCGAAAGTTGCAGCTCGGGAAAGTGCGAGTTTGGAACGGACGTTCAGCAAGTTTGCTTACGAAATACAGAAAAGCCGTACTTCACTTTCCTCAGGTTATATGCGTAACGCTCCTTCGGCAACTCGTATCCGGACGCATTCGACACACGGCTCCATCAAACGTCACGCAAGCACATCCGTCTATATCGGCGCAAGCTTTCTTGCACAATATTCTCCAATACTCACCGCCGCTTCCTCTCTTCCTAGCTGCAGTGAATGCAACCGCCAACGCTTTAAGTGGACTGGAAACCCATTGCAGAAATAAGTTTCGCATGCATCTACTTTTGGCAGCTACGAGCCAGATCTGGACAAGCAATCCCGATGATGGTGATTGAAAGTTGAAAGAGAGGAAGCGTATCACGCAACATTTTCACAACAACGGCACAGCAAAGATTTTAGTTTGCCGCATGAAACTAGCCGCCAGGCGCCTTGTGTCTGCCATTGCACAAGGCATATATTTATAGTTTTCTAAAATAGCTTCCAGTTTATATCACGCAGAAAACTCGCTTTCTCTCGACTTCTCTACTCAGGCTCGCTTATCTGATGTGCTTGTCTCAGGCTGAGCAAACGCAAGGTGGAGAGGTGTTCCGTTTTTATCGTAGCAAACTGCCCAGCTTCATTCTCGTTCCTGGCAAGTATTCTTTTTTTATATATTCTTCTCCGCTTGAAAACACGCCTGTACAAGCGTTTTCGGACGACCGGAGGCGTTTTCTTCGAGGCCTGGCCGCAATATCCTCCAGCGTACCCATGGGGGTCGATTCAAGATCAATACACAAACAAAGCACTCTCACTCAGCTGCAAGGGATCATAACTTTGGGAGCGCTAGTTTCTCCTAAGCCACCGAGTTTGCAAGAGCGAGAACACCCGCTAGTGCACGCAAGTGCACATACACAAGCGTGCACAACAGTACGCACGCAGACTTGCGGGGAAGGCGAGGAAGGTCGTGGAAACAAGGCGACCATGCTGCAAGGCGCCGGATGTTGTACGAGATGTTTAGGAAGGAAGGAAGGAAGCAAGAGAAAGGCAGAAGGCAGGGAGGTTAACCAGAATAACGTCCGGTTGGCTACCCTACACCGGGGGAATGGGAAGAGGAAACACAAAGATGACAGGGAGGGAGAGGAGGAAAGGAAAGAAGGGAAATGAGCGGTTAGTTCGCTGACGCGTGTGTTAGTGCACTAATAGCCACAGACGTTGACACAAGCCCGTCGTCGTCAAGAAGCACAAAAGTGCCTTCACCGCTTTATGGGCCGACGAGCGATGGGGGCGGTGTTCCAGCAGCATCTGCACGGAAAGCGTCCGATTGTCTAGTTTTTTTAGTGCGTTAGCAAGTTCTTGTCTTTCTTGGGGATATCGTGGGCAGTGGCACAGCAGGTGGTCAATAGTTTCGTCGGTGCCGCAGGCCTAGCATGCTGCACTGTCGGTCACTCCAATTAATGTATAGTATGCCTTTGTGAAGGCAACTGCTAACCAAAGGCGACAGAGAAGCTAAGCTTCACGTCGAGGAAGTCCGAATGGAGGTCGGAGTTGCAGTGAGGGGTTTAATTGATGCAGTCGTGTAAGTCGTAAGTTTGGCGAGTTCCACTCGGTCAGTGAAAGACTGCGTGCCAGGTGTCGAAGCTGCCTTGCGGTGTCTGTCCTCGAAAGTGGAATTGGAACGCTGATCTCTTCTTGGTGTGATGTGCGTTAGTTCTGCCGCCATTGAGGTCGTGACATGCGATGTCTTGAACCACAGTGTTATTCCTCGCGTTGGTATAACCACCGCACCACCAGAACTGGACGACGTAGTCGAACCATCGGTATAGATGTGCACGTGGTTGACGAGATGTTTTAAACGAGATGTTTAAAAGAATGAAACACACAAGTATGTTACTCCTTTGGATTCTAGCGCGCACGCATGCACACATTTCTACGCCTTCGCTTATCGCGAGCTTGCCTAATTTGGCACGAGACAGGGGGTTATTACCTATAAAATAGAAACGCTAATTCATGTTTTATTTGTCGCCCTAACTATGCGTTAGATTTTCAATTCATTGCACGCCATGCTCGGAACATTGGACAGTTTGTATCTAAACGTTCTGGCGGTTCTTCTAAGAGCGGTGTATCCTAAGACGGTGCTCACAGCTAAAGAACCCTCCATGACGTTTAGCTCGGAAGAGCGTCGATCACGGGTATAAGCGGGTTCAGCGGGTACGCGGGTTCAGTGAGTACACGGTTTCAGCGGGTACGCGGGTTCATCGGGTACGCTTGTGCGCGTGCGCACGACGCTCATGCCCCGAATGGGATGCGAAATGCAGGCCTCGCTCCACTGCCGAGCCGATTCAGTGGAAGCGAAGTTCTTTCGCTGGGCTTCTTTGTTGTTCAGCATCCAAGTTAACCGCGTGTAGTACGTGTCTATGGGAGAAGCTTTTATAAAATTTCGAAATCAGTAGAGTTCAAATCAAATCAAATTTTGAAATCATGTCATCCCTATGTGTGTATTGACAGCTGCTGAGGATATTCTGCATGGAGCATAGGGGAGGGGTTTCTTTCTTTCTTTTTTTGGTAAAAGCGAGCCATGAAAATCAATCAAATAGGGAGGAGCACTAGATGCGGCAAGCAGCAGTACATACTCGATGCAACTTTTGAACAAGCACATGGCGCAAACGTATCTCTCAGCAAACCGTTCCCGCGCAATAAATTAATGTCTTGGAAGACGTAGGAGTTTGTGCCATATATTTGGTAAAGTGATCAGCAAAAGAAAATTGAGGCCACATAATATTTCTAAACACCTAGTTTCGTTGCGTTATATTTATAATTTCCCACACAGATTAGCGATTGTTTTCCGTACCTACATGACTCACCCATATTTTCATTACATTGCACAAGACGTGACATGTCACCACGTCTACGGCTGCAGAACTCACGGCTCTGCGCTGTGCACTTCAGTTTATTGACGCAGAGAGTGCTGGTATATGGGCCGTGTTTTACGACTCGAGACCGGATTTACACAGTATGCAGTCAGTTCTCCGACGTGGATCTCACGAACAGCTAACGTACGAAATTGTCAAACTTCAAAACGACGTCAAACAGAAAGGCCACGAAATTATTTTCCGCTGGCTCCCTGGCCATTGCGGAATCAGTGGAAATGATCACGCAGACACAGCTGCCCGAGCAAGACCAACACAGCGTTTCCATTCCTCGTACCAGGCCAAACGCTGCAAGGCAGTTTCTTCACCTGGCACGCAAGCTCTCTTTAACAGAGTGGAACACCCCAAATATAAGGCGCACTAGGCTACACTAACTGAACCCTTCGCTCCAACTCAGACCTCCGCCCGGGATTCACTGACGTGAGGCATCGCTTCCATACCGGCTGTGGTTGGGAGTGGCTTTCCGAAGGCGTACTGTGCTTTGATTGGAATGACCGAAAGTGCTCCGTGCGACGTCTGTGGCAGCGAAGAGAACATCGAACATTTATTGTGTCACTGCGATCGATTTCACTCGGAATGACAAACATAATCGAACACATTGCGACGACTGGACGATCGGCCGTTGTCCGTGCAGGTGCTACTTGAAGACCGTCCCCATCGCTCGTCGGCCCACAAAGCGGTGAAGGCACTTTTGTCTTTCTTGAGGGCGACTGGCCTATGTGAACGACTTGGACTTGCTAAGCCCTCAGCGTGCGTGCGTGAGCTCACCGTGTCCTTTCTCCCCTCCTCTCTCTATCTCTCTATTCCTCTTCCGTCCCCCAGAGTAGGGTAGCCAACCAGACGCATTTCTGGTTAACATCCCTGCCTTCTCTCTTTCTCTACTCCTTCTACCATTACTTCGCATATTAAACCTCATGCTCACCAACCATACACCAACCCCGCTATCACACAGAATGAGATAAACGAATATATTGGGGATCCCCAATTTAGTGCATACAACAAAACGGGTAAGTACCAAACAAACGACTTTTAAAAATGTTACTGCGGATCCAACGCACCTTGTTGGGATATACACATAGCGAAGCTTTGTTTAAATGTGTAAAAAGTGCTGAAAGCTGGGTTAGTTGCTGTGTCATTTCAATGCCAGTGCAATATCATAGCCTATGCCCTCACCCAAACCACACCATGGACGTTACAAACTTCACAACCGACAGCCCCCTTTGCATATGCTCGTGTTCGCCCATGTTCTCTCACCAATCCTTGCTACGTATTGTGACTCACGCGAAGATCACCTCAAAGAGCTAGCTGGCGTTGGAGCGCTAGAAATAAACGGGCGATTACGGCCTAACTGGTTAGAGCACCGGGCTGCTTTACTGGATCCTACCTCAGGCACGTAATTCGAACTTTTTTTAAGGCGAGCTTATAGGCAAGATAGCAACAGCATCCAGCAGCCATGGCCAGGAAAGTCTGAGAGCGTTCGCAAAGAAAACTTCACTTTAAAACTAACGACGATCGCGAAGAGTGTGGTAGTTTTTTTTTTTTTTTAACGACTGCATGGCAGAAAGAAGAAAATGCAACTCAACGAGGCTATCCAGGCTCAGGCAGGAACTCTATTTCCCGGTCGTATAATTCTTTTAAATGCGAAGTTTAATGTAAATATTACTGCGCTCAAGATATCCGTTATATCGTGAGTTGCACGCAGGTGTTGTACATTAACGTTTAAGCACAACGCTTTTTTTTTATTTGAGGCGATCTGAAAAATGCAAATGAGCAGTGCTTTTCTATTAATTCGTGATATTGCAAGAGTAACAGGCTCGAGGCAAGCTCTTTTTAGACATTTCATGAGCGGGCACCGACTCCGCAACCTACAAACGTGTTGCGAAGCCGTGACGCTGTCACGTTTGTGCTTTCTCTTGGGATTGATGTTTAGAGGCAGCGGTTTTCTCACGTCACCACTTTACTCGTGCTAACTTTTCAAAGCGCACGTGTACGGGGCGGTGGTTTTCAACAGGCCGCGTCAGTGCAGTGATTCGAGGCAGCGCGCGTACGTGCTTCCAAGTCCCGCGAAGCGGCCTGCTACGCCGGGGCGTTAAATATTGAAATCGCAGCGGCGCGCTCACTCGTCGTCGAGAACAGCGGAGCGCGGCCTGCAGCTTTGCGCCGTCGCTCATGTGCGGCTCAGCCAGATAACGAAAGCGCGTACGCACACACGCACACACTCGCGGCACAACGTGCAGGCGCGTTCCGAGGATATGATTGGACGCGCCCTCCACGAAACGTCCGGGCTTTCCAGTTTGTACGTGGTTATGCTATAGGGATGCAATGCAGCGCTTGCCGCGAATAGAGAGATACGCTCAGAACAGGCCCGCTGGGCCTGAACAGAGGTTCGTAGAGAGAGAGAGAGAGAGAGAGAAGAAAGAGAGGCGTGGAGTCGCTGCATTCGGTATTAACGTCGCGCCCCATCGCGCTTGCATGAAACGCGGAACAGACCTCTGGAAAAGTGTAACTTGAACAAGAACAAGAAAAAAAAAAAAACATGCTGCGCACGAAACCTGGATAATGTGTTTTTTTACAGGGAATATGGCACCCGTCCGCGCTGCCCTTTTCGTAATAGCATCGACGACGAGGCGGTGGGGGCGAAAAGCCGCGCCACGATTGCGCTATCAAAATGCGCGTCAAAAACGAGGCGCGATAATTTGCGCGGAGCCATTCGAACGCGGAAAAAGTTTCGCGCCGGCAATTCGAGCTGGTTAGTTCCTGGGGCGCCGCATTAGCCGTCGTTGAAGAAGGTATGTACCAAAATGCAAGAAGAAGGTACGCCGTGTATTATCGGGACAGCCGCGTTTGTGGGTAGCACACGCTCTCTCATCACTGGCTCGTATACCCTACAGTTTCAGCTGCTTCGAAATAAAAGTGTTATTATGAAGGTCGTGTAGCGGATAAGCCTTCGTTTCCATCGGATGGAATCAAGTCGCTCGTAATGACATTTCGTAAATGTTAAACGCTATATTTCTCTTCCCCACATCAACATTTATGCTGCTTGTTGCGGCTGTCACGACAACTTTGTTGGCAGCATTGGCTCAAGTCAGGAGGTGAAGTGGAGGTTATGTACGATTTTTTTATTAGGTGATGTATGTCGCTTAACAAACCGCCTCTTCCTCTGAAAAACTTATCATGATAGCATACTCCAGTATATAGGGTTTTACAGAGAGAAGAAAGAATAAAACAACGAGGTGAGGTAATAAGTAAAAATTAGGCTTAAGCACTAAATTTCAACATGAAAGGCGATTGCTACTTTACATTGTAATTTTTATACCCTTGTTCGGGTAAATAATTAATTAGTGGTAATAATGACGTCAACCAAGACAATCACACGGCCCATATCTGCAAGTGGTTTATTTAACAAGTCGATTAGAGCAAATTACCTTTTAATAGACATCTGCGCATCCGTGTACGAGTAAGCCGCGCAGGAGCACTCATAGAAAAACGGCGGCCATAGTTTGTGCAACAAAATATTATAAATACTTCCTATTTAAAATTGAACATATAAGATCGCCCCTGTTCCCTGTATGCAACACACGGTAAAACACAGTTCACTTAATATTCGCTTGCAGGCGATGGCTGGACTATAAAGTGTGAAGAAATTCACAACAAGCTATCTCTGAAAGCAGGTGTAAATAAAGGCTTATTATATAGCTAATTCATTGACTAACTTTTCCCTAGAAAGGATTGAAAGACCGGCGTTGCTGAGACAAACCCAGATCGACACAATAACGTTAACTGTTGCTATCTAACGAGGTGTATTTGTTACAGCGAAGAATAACTGAGCCATCAAATGTGTGTAAATAATCATAATGAAGCAGAGAATGTGGGGCCCGAAATGAAAGAAAGCAGAGAAAAAAAAGAAGATAGGAACGCGTAGTGGCCAAGATAAAAGGGGGAGCTGTCGAATAACTGAGCCATCAAATGTGTGTAAATAATCATAATGAAGCAGAGAATGTGGGGCCCGAAATGAAAGAAAGCGAAGAAAAAAAAGAAGATAGGAACGCGTAGTGGCCAAGATAAAAGGGGGAGCTGTCGGTGATAATCCTTTCTTTGAGCTGACGGCAAACGTCAATGGAATTGGAAAACAATAAGACACCGACGAAACGAGAGAGCCCTTTGTAATTGCAAAATCGATGCGCGAGAAAACATTAGACGGGTGAACGGGTTCGTTGAGTTCGCTGGGAAAAAAAGAAAAAGAAGAGAGAGAGAGAGAGAAGGGGGAGGGTTATTCTTGGGCAGCATCGCACCGCGGTCGTTTCTTAAAGTATGATGATAACTGCTGAGCCTACCGAGCGGGGAAAAAAGAAAAGAGGGAGTGAGAATGTGAGAACGTACGAACTCGAATCATGCAGCTTTTGCTTTCGAAGACCAACTCATATACGAAAAAAAAAAAGAAATTATGGAAAGAAAGAACGCGATCACCGAAGAAGGAAGTCTCGGAGAGAACTTGTAGTACGTTCTTTATCTTTCTCGCGCAGAGTGGTTGGGGTCTATGACGCCAAAGGCGAATAGAAAATAATAAAAAAAATAAGAATAGAGCGTCAGCGAACGTGGTGTTGGCCGTCTTCGAAGGCGATGGAACAAATGGAAAGAGCTGCTCGGAAACGCAAGTTCCGTCGCGAATGGTGGTGACGGCCCGCCTACCGAAGACTTCTCAGTTTGCCACGAGGTAACGACGCGAAGCGGTGCGCATATGCGGGCCACGTCTGCGCACTGAGTGCAGTTTGGAACTCTGAAAGAAACTTTTGAGGCGAGCCCGTCTAACGTACGTTGAATGAATCCACCGAGCAGCCGTAGCATACGTGTATACGCAATGTTGAAACTGTCTGCTATATAGCCCACGTGATAGGCGCGCTGACTGTATCTGGACTCCATTTTAAAAGCCTCGCAAAACTTTGCAGGAGACCATTTCTGCGTGCGAATCTTCTCGCAGCTCCTTACGAATATGCATATCTAAGTGAGATACCGCTCCTGCGTGTTCTGAACTTCGTGGCCGTAAGGGCATGCGTCTTTAGAGATCCAGCATGGGAAGGCACAGTGTTCCTGTAAAAAAAAGAAAAAAGAAAAAAAAACCTTAACGTTATTGGTGCAATTACGTGTTTGTCTAGGTTAACTAGGGAGCGAGAAATATATCCACCGAAAAGTGAGTGGAAAGAATAAGGGATTCCGAGGAGCTCAATTGTTTGATTTTCACAGTCATACGAGGTGACAGACAATGAACCCACATGGATTTGGTCCCCACCTGCGGCAAGTTGATACTATCGTCCACTTTCTTTTCGTTTTACCTAAATGTTTCTACGTTTCAATAAAACATAACAATTAGCTTCCCTTATGCTTTCTTTGGCTTTATTGCCTGTTCTTTTGTTGTATTCCAACGAAAAGTGCGATGTGTTGCACCGAATGTTTCATAGGTAATTCTTCTTCTTCCTCAAAAGTTGAGCGATCGTTGGCAAGAAGTGTTGCCTAAATAAATATCTCGAAACATATAGGGGAAGGCTAAGAGGGGAAACGCTCAGCGCTGTAAGTCGGCCTTGATCATTTTCCTGGTTTCTTTCGGTGGAAGAGCTTACGGATGAGAGATAAGGAGGAGGAAAAGAGAGAGGCAGGAAGAAAAAAAAGCAGCAAAACCAGAAGTGTCTTCACAGAAGTAGTGTAATGTTTATTGCACATTGATATATAATGTCTATTGGTGTTTTGTGGCTAAAGCGCCCTTAGGCGTTGATGCACCCACGCTGACGCCTGGTGGCACGTCTCCTCCATCACGACTACCAACGTCGATGACCATGAGCAACCGTCGTGCATATGGAAGCTGCACTACGCTGCACACGCTAGCACAACGCGAAAGACGAAGCACGTAACTGACACACTAATACAACGCGCAAGACAAAGCACGTAACTGAATCGTCACCGAGTCAAATCAGCGCGTACAGCGCGTCGTAATTGCAGCCTCCGCGATCAACTTCAGAAACATTTTCAGAGCTAATTGCGGAGGCCACGCTCCGCTGTGCTGAGTACGGTGAACGCCACCTAGTAGTGCTTCTGCGAGAACGCGTTGGTAGTGCTTCTTGATGCCAGCGTCCCTTCGAATGCTGACATCGAGGCGTCGTAGTGCTGAGACCACCGAAGCGTTCACTGTCGGTGCGCGTTAGTGTCATAATGCAGTACTTCTCTTTTCTGCTCGTAGGCGGCGGCACCGCCCCGAGCAAGAGCGCGGGTACACGGAGGAGTGTTAGATATATAAGGCGCGTCTGTGTAGCTCTCTGCAAATGCGTTTGTGGCGCAATGGGTTAAACGCTCGGCGATCTATCGTCGCGGACCGAGAGGTCGTGGGTTCGATTTCCAAATTTTGCATGTTTGTGGAACTTTTTCTTCTGGTTTCTTTCTTTGTATTATGTTCGTGTATGTTCGTGTGACGTATTTCCGTGACGGAAATACGTCAGTGAAGTCTTGGTGGACCCCGGCATAAAGCACTTTCGTGTTAAAAAAAGCAGCAAAACCAGAAGATTAAGAATATTTCTACAAAGGCGCGAAACTTTAACGCAAGATTTCATCTTTCAATTCTTATTGTTTGACTTATTCTTATTGACAATTCTTATTATTGACAATTCTTATTGTTCAATTCTTATTGTTTGCTGAGACCACCGAAGCGTTCACTGTCGGTGCGCGTTAGTGTCATAATGCAGTTTCTCTTTCTGCGGGCGGCGGCACCGCCCCGAGCAAGAGCGCGGGTAACGGAAGTGTTAGATATATAAGGCTTCTCTCTGCATTTTGTGGCATGGGTTAAACGCTCGGCGAATCGTCGCGGACCGAGAGGTCGTGGTTCGATTTCCAAATTTTGAATGTTCGTGTAGCTAACACTTGTGAAGTCTTGGTGGACGAAATAACGAGATTGATTATTTATGAGCGTTTAACTAAGGGTTTATATTGGGCTTGGCATTTGCTAGCTCTAACAGCACTAACCGATCCTCCCTCTAAATGTAGTTCCATAGAAGCCATTGTTTGCGGTAACAAACTTCATTCATAATAATGAAAGCTAACACTTGCCGTTATAGACGTTGATTTAATGCTGCCGAATTGAACCAAGGCAACCCTATAGGTTCACACAATTTCTTCTTCTCCGAGTGAATAACTTTTGATAGCTTGGATAGAACGTAATGCGAATACTAAAGAAACGTTTATAAGTGAGCATTTCTCATCTCTTTTTGGCCGAATCGGCGTCAGTGACAACGAATACAATAACATGTATAACGGTGCTTGAAATTCTTTTCCCCCTAGCCCTACGTTTGAAGCAAAAATCGAACAAGCAATCTTTGCCCAGCAATAAACATCCCAGCAGCATACGGCCAGGGCAATTGCTTCACGCCTTAATTTACACAAGGATCCGTAAAAAAAAAGATCAATAAAGAAATTGACGAGCAAGAAAGAGAGGAACTATACGCGGCCGTTCGCGACACCAAGGTCAGCAAAAACAGCAGCCGCGCAAACTGATCTATATAAGAAGCCGAGGAGACGTAAGGAAAAAGGGCGGGTGGTTGAGAATTGCATCTATACGGCAAACAACGAATACCCGCAGAAAAAAAAACAAACAAAGAAGCAAGGAAAGGTCCGCAATATTGCGATCAGCTCGCCTGTCTTCCTCGCGCATCCCTCGGTCACTGCAGCCCCCTCAAAGAAAGCTGTTCGGATCAGCGAGGCCTAGAAGCACTGTCCAAGCGCGGCAGCAAGGTCTGCCGGCAGTTCTTATTCCATTTCGGCGAACCGCTTCCTTTCCGCGGGTCTCGGGCAGAAGCCGGCGCTTGGCGCCCACCCTTGGCCGTGCGTACTGCTGCAGCCCGCACGGCGCCTCGGCGAGCAATAATCTTGCGGGCAGGGGCCGTGGGCCGCTCTGACCCCCCCCCCCCTCGTCTTTGTGGCCGCTGGGTTGCCGTGGCTTCTCGTACTGGCGCGTGTGTTCGTCGCAGATGAATGTCGTCATTGCTGGCTTCCCCATCACCGTTTGTGGTGGTACGTGCCCTCGTCACCATTCTGGCCCTTTTCTTTTTTTTCTTTCGGTCTCCGTGTCTGCATTCATTCGGCGATTCTTTCTTATTTATGTAACTTTACGCGTTTTTTCGTGTGCGTGTGCCAACTTACGA
Source organism: Dermacentor silvarum (assembly GCF_013339745.2). Classification (NCBI taxonomy): domain Eukaryota; kingdom Metazoa; phylum Arthropoda; class Arachnida; order Ixodida; family Ixodidae; genus Dermacentor; species Dermacentor silvarum. Next base: position 67,818,839 of record NC_051157.2, on the reverse strand, counting down.
TTTGTCTGCTGGCTGCAGGACGCGTGGGAAGCTAAGAAGTTGGCAGAGCCCTTGGACAAACACAATATACTTGCTCGCACCGGCGGTTTATAGATTGCGGCCCCACCTGTCGCAGTGGGACGAAAAAAAGAAAAGATCGAGGGAAATGTCCCTCGCGTTCACGAATACCGTAGGCCATGGCAAATGGCAGTTGCGTAGGGCACATAAATTCATTTTCACGTTGTGAGCTGGGCGTGGAAACGATGTTGTGTGTGATGTAATTTGAACAATTAGTGCACGTGGGAAGACGCGGGAAAGTGTTACGTGTTTTGCAATTAAGTGGTAAGCTTCAACAGTGTAGCGAGAGGGTGGATCTTTTTATATTCAATTTTTAAGCTCCTATTACACTCATAATCATTTTTGATCGCAAGTCACCCTAGTATATTATTCTACGTTGTGATTGCGTCTGACACCGTATTTTAGAATGTTCCTCTACACGACATCTCACATCAACTATAGAAAATGGATGACATTGCAGCCCTTCGACTATAGAGTGTTCTCTGCACTTCAATGGCTCTACACAGTGATTACAGCGTGAGCGAAAATTTTGTAGATCTTCGTCTCTACTTATGTGCACAGCTGTTAAAGCGTATTTCTCATGCAATTTATTGTTCTGGGATCCATAGCGAGTGCTTCAGAAGCGCAATCTCTTATTTTTGTTAAGGTACAGTGCTGTGTAGCTCCCTATAGGTCGAGTCGATAAGGAAATACCCGTCGAGGCCGGTTTGTACAAACCGAGGTAAGAGCCAAATACAAACGTTGTAAGCGAAACTGTTTACGGGAAGAAGAGAAAAGTCGGACGCTAGGGAAATGGAAACGAAAGGATTAGGAGGAACAGTAACTCCATGGCTACTGGCTGAGAAAAAATATAACAGTGTTGGCAGTTTTCGTTTTTTTTCTTTTTTTAAATGTTTCACGTGGAAGTGAGAGAAGGGAAAGGGGAGAGACATCGCACAAGTCTCCCGTAAAAAAGCAATGGTGAGAGAGATGCATAGGGTGGCACATACAATACACAATCGTGCACTGGCAATAAACAAGCGAAGAAATGCCCCAATAAATACTTGTACAAAGAAAGACAGAAAAGTAGGACCAAGATGCAAGACTAGCGAGTCAGTCACGTGACACATGACGTACATCGGATTACCTTGCAAGAGAAGGTTTAGTGTCAAGTACGAGAGAAATCCGGCCACGCATTTTACGAATTTTGCCTGAAATGAACTTGCTTCGTATAGGGAAGCGTGCTTCGTAGGTCAGTGCTCCATTTGGCCAGTGGAGAAGTAGAAGGGCTACAGCAAATGCCATGTTGCCGTTCTACTTGTGTCGGTGTTTACACGTCTGCTTTTACGTACCAAGGATCCCTACCAACTTGGTCGATTAACCTTCAGTAGTTGTAATGCTTAGTGCCCGAGGTACATGAACGGCTGAGAGCATATTATCCGATTCTACCCGGAGCACGTATGGGTGAAACTGTGTTTGCAGTTACCGTTTGTCTCTTATTTTTATTTTATTTTTGCAGACTCCAGGCGAGTAGAATATCTGCGTGAGTTCAAGACCAAACAGCGTCGAAGCTGACGCGCATCCAGAGTGGTAACAGGGAGTTCCCCGTGGCGAATTATATGGGCGTAAGTGTTCTTTCCTGGAGTTGTCCTCATTGTCCGTTGTCCTCATTAACAATACCTGAATACAATCCTTATACACCCAGCGTGGTGGTAAATATTGGTTTCAACAAAAATAAGCCGCGTTCTTGCTTACAGCGCTTGAACCATAAAGCCCTTATTCCCAAGTACGCTAGGTTCAAACAAAAAAAAAAAAAGAAAATTACGAATTGAAGGCTTACGGCTTCTTTCCTTATTACACCCGCCGCCCGTGCACCGGCATGGCCGTGACAGCTTTTCAATATGGACAGCGGAATTCCCCGAGAGCTTGTTGTCATCGATCTGGTTTCACGCGACACGCGGGACGGGCTGGCCCCGTGTACGGTGCGCAACATTCGTGCGTTTCCTTCCTCGCAACACGCTGCACTCGTTCCAGCCCAACAACGATACAAAAGCGCAACGAATGACAGGTCTTTGTCGGGTGTGTGTGTGTGTACGCGCGCGCATATATAGTAAGGCACAAAACCCGGAGGCACGGGAATCACGAGAACTGTGAACAGCGAACCAATGAAGCGAGGAGACGAAGGAAGCACAGGATAAAAACTTTGAGCCTCGTGAAAAACGCGTCGACATTATCTAGAAAGCGTACGATTTTCGTTTTTCATCGTTCTTTTTTTTTTTTAGAAGGACACGAAGTATATAGGGAGGTGAGAAGGCTTTGCAAAAGAGTGCATGAATGAAACAGCGTTAACGTTGAGGAAAAAGAAACAGGTTCCGGGAATAAAGGCTGTCGGGAGGGGTGTAAGGCGAGAGGGATCTGTTTGAGCAGCAACATAACGTAGTGTGCCTCGCCTACATACACACACACACACACACACACACACAAAAAAAAAAAAAGCGGGAGCAGCAGCGAGCTGGGTCTTATCGGCGGAACGAACGAAAAGCGACGTAAACAGAGCCCGGATACTAAAGACTTCGCGAAGAGATAATGGTCGCGAAGGAACTGGCACTAACGGTGGACTAAAGGAAAGCAAAAAAGATGGAAGCCCAGGGATACTGCGAGAAAGAATAGCGCGCGTATCTCGTCGGAAGGGGAGCCGCCGGGACTGCTATACACCAAGAAATAGCGAAACGAGAGGGAACAGCTAGGTTCCATTACAAGCCGAGGAGAGAGTGAGCCATATAAACGCTGCGGGCGCGACTACAGTTTTCTATTTCTCTCGTTCATCGGGGTAGCGGCGCCGCAGCGCAGTGCGCGCATAGAAAAGGAGACGCCCTAACGTGACTAGAAAGTCCGATACCACAGCCCCGAACGATTCATAGGAAACCGGTCGCCCCCAGGGAGAAGAACACAAGGCTGGGAAAACAGAGGAGTGAAAGAAACGGCCAACGTTTTGTTCTTTCACGAGTATTTTTCAGCGCTACGTTCTTTGAGAGGCAGAAGGAGCCATATCGAAAACTTCGAGAGGTACGAAGAGAGGCGTACGGCGCGTTCTCGTTCGATGTGCGCGTGGCGCATCGCGCATGCAAGGAGACGGGTGCGTGCACGGTATACGCGAGCGACAACGACAGCGTGTATACGCGTGACGCGCCCGCACCAGCATCTCCCGCTGAGTACATTTTCAGCAGGCTTTTCGACTGTTGCGCTGTTTGTTGCCGATGGGTGCGTGCCATTCGGTCATGGAAAGCGTGTCCTAGGAGGATACGCGTCGAATTCTTAACACCCATTAGGGGGCACGCCGACAGAGATACAGACCATTATTTTTGCGGCGGTTTCGGGGGATCCCTAGGATGCAGGCAGCGTGCCAGATGGAAAAGCGAAAGAAAAAAAAAACTGCGAAATTGCGTCAGGTATTCGTTTCTTCGGAACTATATACTTGCAGTCTAAAAGACCTACACTGCGCTCTGCGATTTGGGCTGGAAGTAAATGACATATACAAGGGAGAAGTTGGAGGAAAAGGGATTCTTATGACGGAGTAAACAGGGCGTTATGGGAACAGGCCGCTGACAAGTGCCCTTCAGTTTTCTTTTTGTGTGTCAGGTCTTTCTCCGTCCCCGAAGCCATTATATGTTCCTCTCTATTACAGAAGTTGGTAAAAATGTGCGCAAATAAGAAATGAGAAAGACTGAACGAAAGTAGTAAAAAAACTCTACGCTACGCTCTTCAGCGAAGAGCTCGGCAACGTTGTCATAAGAAGGAAATATGTGCCGCGTTTTTAAAAAATAATTTTTGAGGGGATGCCCCGAAAGCTTTGCTTCCAGGAAAGCGAACCTTCGTGATGCTCTAGGTGCCTTCTTTCGTGTGCGGTTATGCGTTCATACGCAGCAAGCGAGCTGGTTTTATGACGGCAGAGTGCGCATTGTGCGAAAAGTTTCATCCATTCGATGCGCAATATGTTGTTAGATAGAACACAGAGGCAAAAAGATGTGTTTAGTAACGCTACGGAACAATGAAGTGACGCTTCGTGGCTCAGCCTGAGAACGGGATGACTGAAAAAATTGCGAGAGAATGCGTGCTCTTGTGGTGAACGACTGGAGAGTTGACTATGTGTGTATAGTTTAGGTCGCCTCGCTTTTTATGCCACGCAGCTGAAGCACTCGCCTGCTGGGTGACTCGTATATGGCATTTTGCGCTTGCTTTGTACTTTTCCTTTGATCTTCTGAGTTCGGATATGCGTTCTCCTTTCGCCGTTCAATGGTAACCGAGCGATAATGATGGTAGAATAGAAATTTTAGCAGGCTGTGCGAACCTTCTCTCTGGTTATAACTATGTTTTGTTTGGATACATAGAGATATACATACAAACATAAACGAAAATAAGTGGAGGAGCAGGCTCGCATCTGTTATCAGGAGGGGCGGGGCGCATGGACTGCCTACTCTCAGGTAGGAGGGGATCGAAACATAGAGAAGATAGGAAGAAGCTGAGAAAAGATGGAAAATAGGAGGAAGAAAACTGTATACAGAGTACCAGAAACGCGTTATTGTATTTATCGTAATCATTAAAATTTGGTAAAGGTAAGCAAGAATCATTGATTACGACACGAGAATAGCAACTTACCGTCAGCAGAAAAGTTTACGGGACACGGTTTGCACGAGAAATGTGAATTTCTGTTCTGGTAAAGCCATAGTGCTTCTAAGTTGTCGAATCACTGTGCTAGTAACTCTTAACTACCACAGACTAAAACATTGAGTTTGTGGCATTCCCGAGGCCTCGCGGGAATACAGCCTTCTCGCCAATCCCGTGTTCCGCAAACATTTCTCGCCGACTGTACGGGCGAAGTTACAACGGCAAATAGGTTGATGCCTACGCAGCAGCTGTGCTGATAAAGAAGAAAATACATTAAAATGATACAAACCTACTGTTTTTCAGCTGTGTATTTTTAACAGTTGCAAACTCACCTCAACCCTATATTCGGTACTCCTACATGCTGCACGCCGTCGTATTATGTCAATCTTGCACCGCACGAGCACTTTTGAAAGGCGAATAGCCGGCTCGATACCTTCAATAGAACACATATAGTGCATGGAGAGATAAAACAAACACAACATCCTCACGATTAAGAGGAAAATTGCATGAAATGTGCCACTAAATATCTGTCACACTAACTGTCGAATAATCTACTCCAAATATGGTACAATGTGCGCGTTGTTCGGTGTCAGTTCAGAATAATGTAACTTCATCTTTGACTGTGCAAGGGTTTTTCTAAACTTCGTGCGGTACCATTAAAGCAACTGCTTAGAAAAGACATACTTGAAATACTTTTTTACATATCACTGTCAGCATTCACGCTGCGCTGTTGAATTCTGTAATTTTTTTGTGAAAGTGAGAGGATGATGCATTGAAAACTTTTTCGCGCGAAATAAAGGTTGCGCGCGAGATCAATTAGATGAACTTGTTTATGAACAAACTAAACTGGATTTCACGGCCAACGATTTTAGATGGTCGACGAAACAAAACAAACAGCTTCAAATTAAAGAACAAACGTTGGTTACATCCAAGTAAGCGGGCGCACAATGTACGGATTATACCCTTCATAACGCCCGAGTCGCGTCTCATTTGCTACAAGTAGAAACGTCCTCGAGTTGGTGGCAGTCACAGGCAGTTGGTGATGCCATTTACAAGGCTTGCACTCACAACGTCAACGTATGAAAGAAAAGCGTCAGAGAAAATCCCCCCACAAGATGGGGGTTTCAGAACACAATCCGAAAGTTAAAATCTTGAAGCCCGCCCGGTGGTCGCAGAGACGGAATCCCGTTTCGCCAGGGCGTCTGTCTTCAAGAGTTGTGGACACATTTTGCGGGTGGGATTAACTCGCAAGTTGCCGTCCTTTCCCTCTTATCGTGAGCCAGTTCGTTGGGTTATTATTTTTCTCTGTCGGCCCCGGTCCGACAGTGTTTGTGCTAGCAAGGAACATAATGGCTGAGAAAAGAAAGGAAGAAATCAAAATAGCAACTGGATAGAGACGCAGTGTAGTCTACGAGAGCGCTTTGTTTGCCTCCCCCCTCCCCTCTTCCCTGCCCCTTCCCCGAACAAGAACAACAATACACTCGGGGGCATCAGTTGTTGTTCGCCGTGGCACCATTCCAGCGGTAATTGCCAGAGCGGCGATGGAGCGGAATGCGAAGTGACGCCGTGAGCTCGCCCGGCTGCACCGCCAGTTGCTCCTGTGTCTCTTCCGGGCCGACAGTTCATTTATGAGGCTGGCTGCAGGACCGCGTGCGAGTTCATCCGGCGGAGCTATACAGCCGTAATCACAAAAGCTCGTTGTGTAGCGGCGTCGTATATATCCTTTCATTCAGTGCACGCAGTGTAGCCTGTACTCACATTTGTTCACTTATATGTACACGTCCACTTCTTCCCGCGTTGTTTCTGGCTTCTCAGTGTCCGTGGTCTCCCAGTTACCGAGGTCGCTCGAAAAAAGGGCTGTCTCTCTCTCTCTTTCCTAGACTTCAATCTTCGCGAGCATTATATTCTGTTTTCCTTTTTAATCGTACAGCTTCACTCGAGAAATATTGGGAGTAATGGGCATATGTATATATATTTTTTGTAACAACTATTTGACATTGGCTTCATCTTCCTTATCGAGAGGGATGAGCGACTGCTACTACATGTCGCTGTAACGTATACAAACTGCCTTGTGCATGCATTCGTTCTTTTAGTTCACTTGTTTTATTTACGTTGTAGATGATTCCATGTTCTTAATGATAACATGCAATATTCACTTCGAGCATGTGAAGAGGCTGAAAGAAATTCTATAGAATATTCGGCGTTATGCGCGTCATTCATGATCGCTGTTAAAAATTACCTTTCGTGTAGAGCTTTTAAAAGACCTTTCGTGTAGCAAGGCAACAATTTCGTCAAAGCGTTCAAAGACGTTTCCAAGCCACGCAGCAGAGTTTTTGATCAGTGCCTCTCGATCGGGGGGCAAGAAACTAGCATGCCTAGCCTCATTAAATTCTCGCTTAGTTACTAAAGCTCCAACCCGTCAAGTGTCTCAAATCTTTGGGTTGTTTTGTACAAGATTTCATGAAAAATGACAATATAAATGTTGTACACAACCTTATTATGATATTGTTGAAATGGGTAAAAGATAAATGAGATTTCTTTTTTTGATGACCACAGGACGCTTTGTTCACGAGCCGAAGTGTTGTCTGAAGGTGCACTTATAGTGGGAGACTCCCCGGGAATGCTTGACACACGCAGCGCTTCGCGAAAAGTTCGCCACAAGTCACAAGTTCCATCAATATAATAATGTTTGAAGACAGAGACATCTGATAATGGGTGCTGGAGATGTTTGATGTTTCAAGACACTGGCAATATGACATCAGGTTAGGCAAGTAACATGTCTTCAGTGAGCTCATGGGCACGTCAAGCATCGGTTTTAATAGGGCTCATGGACAGCGCCAAGTCTTATAATTGCTGCAATATCTCGCCTGCTAGCCAATCACCCCGCTGTACCTGCAAATGACTGCCCCTATACTGATATGTTGAACACATTAGAAAATATTGCAAGCAGCTGGTTTTTACTACAGCCGTACCCCGGAACTATTCAGTGCGACGCAATTCGGTTGTCATTCTTTTTAGACTTGGCTGAAATAACTAGGCTGGCAAAATCGCTCGTTAGTAGTCTGTACCGCTAGACTTGCCCAGTATTCACTGTCGAACCTTTACAACACGAGCGACTTCATTATTCCTCGAGTACACACCAGCATTGCGCGTCTTTGCTGCTCGCAGAGAGCGCAGTTAGTTCACAGGAAAATGAGAAACAAAATAAGGACAGCAAGAAGAGCACACACGCACGCAAGAACGATGTAAGTGCGTACGCGACAACTGTTTGTCGAAGGTGTCACGGGCGTTAGCTCAGTGGCAGACGCCGTTAGCTCCTCCACATAACGGAGGTGGCAGGCGTACATCATCTTCCCTTCTCTGCAATGCAGCAGGGTCGACTCGGTGGGCGGAGCAGCAGCCGCCCCCCAGTCGCCGTTCTTTGGTAGACGATGTTTGCGGAGAGCTTACGCGCCACACGGTCTCAAGGACGAAGAGAAAGGGTAATAACGGGAGAGGGTCGCTGGGGGACACCGGGAGGGGCCGACGGGCGCTCGGCTGACGGCTGGCGCCCATCACGGGGTTGGCACAGCGGAGTCGCCCAACAATAAAGGAGAGGAGAAACGCCAGGACGGCAGAGCTACCCGAACCGAGCGGCCGTTACTTATTCATGCAGTGCGCGGCGACAGAGCCTATGTAGTCCATTACGGGATCAGCGGCCCGAATGGCAACTGCGGCTAGCCGCTGGTAGCTGCACGTCGATTCCCTATTCGTGACCTTCTTACCCTTCTTACCGCAAGTCGTGACAACACGTTTTGCTGATGCGCGCGAACAGAGTCAGACGTGGGAGTCGCCTTGACGGCTGGCCGCTTTATCGTACGTGCTCGTCGCCTGCCGGTCTGCGGCTTCACTGTGGGCGTCCGGCCGCAGACAACCCCTATCGTATCGGTCAGTCGGCTTTCTGGACAGCCGGGAAGTGGTGGCGTTGGGAAAAGTGGATGCGGCGCTGTTTATGCTCGGCTGACGATGTTTAAAGCTTATTTAGGCTGTGTGCTTTGATTCCTTGTATGAAAAGGACGGAAAGCTGACGTCGCTTATCATTAATAATAGGAACGAACTAATCGCATTATCTGCCACTATTTATGCAGAACCGTGTGGGAACCAATAAGAACCAACTAATTGTATCTTTAATGGGAACGAGTCTGATACTCACTTTGCAGTTTCACAAAGTCGACATTGCTGAGCCTGACGCGAAAAGAGCCCGCACGTCACTTTTTATTTTTTTTAGAAAATTATAACCAAGCGGTGTTTATTATTGACGGAAGAAAAACATTACGAACAATACAAATAAACATCGCGCTGAAAGACATTTCGAAAGATTGACATTTAATGTTTGGTACGTTTCATTCGCCCTTTTACTAGTGAACATAAAACCGTCGTCTGAACCGGCAATAATTATAAAACAGCCGTAAAAGTATCGTGATCTGCCTTTGTGGCGGGACCAGACACTGTAAGGGCTAAGGAGGTAACGAGAGCATACAATAATTTCTGAATGAGAGCGTGTGAAATTTCGCGATTCGCTAGGCAGTGATATGAAACAGAGTTAAAATAAAGCAGACAGAGAGAGGGAAAAGCTACACGAGCTAAATTTTTGGACGAGAAATCCAGAGCGAAGGATGCGCACACAGGAGACGACAGAAAACTACCCTGTGCTACTATTTCTACATTTTCTTCTATTTCCGCGTGGTTGCTCTTACACCTGCAGGGAACATAAACTTACTGCAGATATACAGTTAATTGACATTGACAACAACGACCAAAGAAATGTTTGCATTCGCAAACGCGCCAAATGCCGAAGGTAGAAAGTGAAAAACAAAGAAAGACTATGAATTGAGAGGCTTACGTCGAAATAAGATTACTCATGTTGAATGCTTGGCCGTGACCTCCGAGATAGCGCGCCCTGGCATGTTTTGCTCTAGCCTTCCCATTCGCGCTGGGAGAGCGTAAGTACAGTGGTGGGCGTGACCAGCTCCTTCTCCGCGCCGCGGCGCTCGCAACCGAAGGCTTTTCATGCGACGGGAAGGAATCGCACCCCCGACCTATTGCAGAACGCCATAGCCACTGAACCACCACAGCATGTACTTCATTGCCTGAACACACAGCTCTACAAAAAATAAAAAAAAGAAGGAGGGCATGTTTATGCGCTGATTGTTTATAAAATCCTCTAGGCTTCTTGATATGTCGCGCGCCTAGGCGATAAGGCGTCACAGCTAGGCATGCGCTGTGGTGGCGGCGCAGCGTTATCACCTTTTGGTTGTGCTTAAAAGCGCCGGCATTCAAGCTGGCGTGTGCTTTAATTCCTGTAACATTGAACCGGGCAGTTCGCCCGTTGCTGCTAAGTTGATGGCTAAATAAAGCCGTATTGTTTTCGCTCCACCTGTTGCGCTGTCCTTCCGTCAGACACGACACTTCTCTGACTTGCATAAAGTACATCTAGGTCTTGATATATATGGTAATAGGACAATAAAATTAGCCTCTTTAGTGTACTTTTTTTGCTTTTGTTAGCGTCACATTCGAGGAAAATCTGTGGTCAGGTGCTGAAGACGAAAACCGAAGAAACACAAGTTCCCTAATTCGATGGGGGCAATGCCTCCCCAAAACGTAGTAGTACATGTATGTCGATAGAGAACTTCGGTGAAGAAATAACCGTTACATGAAGAATAAGACTAAACGTACAGCTTCTGCTCCAGGAATAGGAATCAATAGATAAAAAAGAAAAACGCGAGTGCAGATTACATGATGAAATCTTTCAGTGTCTTGAGAAGACGCAAAAAAAGAAGGTACTAGACGTAGAATTAATATCAGCCAAGCGACGTACTGGATACGTATAGACCAATATTTCATATGCCGCTGCCACCGGCAGCGGCCACGAGCCCGGGCTCTACAGGCCACGGCGTTGCCGTCATCAACTACACCGACAAGAGGAACGAGGCAGTAACAGCTTCAGAGGCTGGGCCGCCACAAACCACCCCCGCCGGCCAGATTGGCCGGCTCGCGAATTGGTTGGCACATTCCATCCCGGGCGCTCCTGCATCAAAGGAGAGCTGCCGACCAACTCGTTCGAACCCACCGCTGGCAGACTCCAATCTCGGGAAGCAACTTCTTTTTCCTGCGATGTTCTTTTGTTCTTCCGGACTCTCGTAACCGTGGCCGTGGACGAAGCTGCAACGAGCAACACGGGGGAGGTAAAAGGGCGGAACTGCCGAAACTCCAGTGCCGACCGTTATAGCGTCATACCGCAAGTGCGAACTAGCGAACGGAATGCGTGGCTGCTGCTGCTGCAGTGATGGCAGCCGTGTCTAACACAGTTTATTGGCTCAGGCATTCTCGGCGAACACCACGCTGCCAAGCTTCCAACGGCTGTCGGCGCTCAGTGCAAAAGCAAACACGCGATGACGACTAACGTCACGTTGCCTACATCGTCATCTTGTCACACAGGAGACTATTATTACATGCCAGTGTCGATTCCGGCGAACTTACTATGCTTTACGTCCGGCCATGAGATGCATAAAATATTTACCAAGTATCAGCGAATGGATTATCCTGTATTATCTGACGAGGTGTGTCACGGGATGTTCTCTTGTCCTTTCAGTGTAGTACAACGCAATATCCGGTTCCAGAAAAAAAAAGAAAAAGAAATGGAGAGTAGGATGCCTGCGCGTTCTTAGTAAATGAAAAGAAAATGCGATGCAAAATGTTAAGCCTACTTATTTATTTGCTTCCCGGTCACGTTGCAGATCTTTCGGACAATTGTTTTTCAGCTTTAATCGCAAGATTACAGTCCCCGTTCGAAACAAGGATACAACGTTTGCAGAAGGATAGTTGCTGAGGCCAGGCAGGTGGTACGTTGTTGTCTAACTTCCCTGTCTTTCTCTCTCTTTTCCCACCTCTTGGCACATCGGTAAAATATTAAAATAGCGCTATATACACGCAGGCCAGAAAAATAGGAGCGAGACACACGAGAGTTTATGTTCTATTCATTAAGTCTCTTGAATTCTGCGATATATACTCCTTTATTAAAGTCAAGCAAGGCAATGCCTGTACAATTTATGCTGCTATGACAAATAAACAAAGACGGCATATAGTCACAGATTTTACACGTAGGGGAAGCTTTTAGAAAATTGCGTTCTTTTAGATTCAAACGAAACGCACAGGGCAGAGCATGAAAAAATATTTTTAAATAAAGATTGATCGTAAACGTTTTTCCTGGTTCGTGTCGTGCAAACAGTACTGGTTTAAGCGTGCATAAATGCTTTCAGACGGATGAACGAGTCAGAGGTTAAGGGTTGCTCAAAAAAAAAGAAAAGAAATAAAAAAAACGTTTCAGTGATTAGGAACGAGACGCGTTTAATGAAGTTCATTATTGCAACCCTGCGCACTCGGTGAGTATTTCTCCTATTAATTTATATAGGTGCTCCTACTAAACACACAGGACCCTCTTTTTCTTAACTGAGAGAAATTAGGGAGCAGCTGCAAGGAATTGGGGCCATTAAAAAAATCGCTAGAAAGCTGGTGGAGCTAAAAGCTTTGTGCTTGAGTTTCCTTCACGTTTTCTTGCATTACAGGAACTGAGTGAGTAATTATTGCTCAATTTGAAATTGTTCGTGTTTAAACTATGAACTCTGCATTGACGATGTCATGGGCTTTATTCGTTTGTTCAACGCTCCCTTCACAAACCCGTGGATTCGCACTGGATTTCGTGGCTGGCCAGGTGATCAGCTATGCCTTACGAAAAAAAAAAACAAAAAAAAACACCCCGATCTCAAGGATCATTTGCAAAGTTTTTTCAAGAAATTTTAAGTCCAGCAATCCTGTATCTTGATGACGACAACATCACGCAGTTTCTTAATTCAGTGCGCTGGTTCGGTGTGCGGTCACTTGTAGCTAAACTACCCTAATTTATAAACTCTCACAGAACTACTTGAAGAGCGTTTTTCGTAAGTCGGTTGCTGTGAAGCTCTACTTAAAACTGTGTACTAGGGTGAATTGGCACCCCTCTGTACTGCTGACCGAGTCTCTTCACGCCATTTCTCGACCCTATTCGTGTCGAATGCGAAAACGTCATGCACGGCCTACGTGTTAGTGGCTGTTTATAATATATGAGTTGCTAACAATAAATAATTCTACTTATTAAAAGCCGAATTACTTGCAAAATTTTGTATATAATTTTGGTACATTTGTTATCTTACCTTGATATAAGTGCTTAAGTTGTGGTTATTCGCTTACGTAATCCTTCAATTTCCTATCAGAGCGCCTACAAATTAAGTAGTGCTGCCACCAATTGCGTCACTGTCCTGCTGTACTTTTGCGCAAGAAAGTCCATGCCGCCTCCCGACTCAAGTTCGTTTCCCCACTAAAAGCAAGCAGGATATACTGGCATCTGCAATCTTCTTCTTAACGACTCCGTAGCTATTCACTTGCCTCTCAGGCCCGCTTCACAAAGCCCCGACAACGTCAAGAAGAAGCGACGTCCAGATAACGTCCAATCCACTGAATGTGTCACACGAAACACGTTGGGCAAAAACTAAAAGGGAACACATCGCGAAACGCCAGAACCTTCGCCAGTCTCTTGTCAGAGCGGTAATTGGCCAACAGATCTTATTGGGGGATTACAAGCTCTCCTTGCTGCCACGGCGATGTCGTGGCGAAGCGCTCTGAACGTGTCCTTCAGCGACGAACGTCGCGGGCGCTCTTCGGCCGCAGCGGCTTCATTTCCCGCTCTAATCCCGCCCTAGTATCCGTTCTCCGATATGATCGCGAGAAAGCTGATGTTATCTTCTAAAGGACGCTCCTAGACTCTGACTTGAAGCGTAGCATATCCACTGCAAATCTCCAAGTATTAGCAGAAAGAAAGTCAAAGTTAGGGCTCAAACGACATTCACAACAATTACGTGGCCAGAAAGAACAGTATCGCGCAATAAAAGTAAGAAATAGGGGGAGGGGAAAATGACCTGCAGTTGCGATAATCGTAAGTCGCAACCTAGCTTCTTTATGTCTAAGAAATACACCCAAGGCAACATGAAGACAGTTGGGCACAGGGAAGCACCGAAATTTTTTTCCGACAGTGCAGCGCCCCCATTTATAACATATCTAAATATATTATAGAGAGAAAGAAGTGACAAAGAAAGGGCAGGGAGGTTCCCCACGCTGAACCAGGTAGCACTGTGAAAGGAGGATATAGGACTGAGAGATGAGACGAAGGAGAGAAGTTCACAGTATGAACGGATACACACGCAACGAGGCGTTCATCGTTCAGTTCATGATAGGCGGTCATATAGGATGGCGCATCTCAAGAAAAGCCGCAGTGCCCTTGTGGTTTTGCACATCGGAGGAGCACGAGGCTACGGTCCCAGAATCTTCTGTTCTGTCAAAGTCATGTCGTCTAACTGCCCTAAGCTGTCCGAAGTGTAAGCCTTTCATTTTCGTACGATGGACAGTCACATCGAAAGTGTTTTAAGGTTTCTTTTATGCCAGATGTGTTGAAAATGGTTTGTCCGTCATTCCAATCTATCTATAGACGTTTCAATTGGGCGTAGAAAGAACCTCCGTGCTGAGCTGTTGCATGTAAGTACAAAGCATGCGCAGTATAGCCTCCGAAATAATTATCGAAGGTGCTCACGCCTGATAACATCATTCCAGGGGGCGTTGTGGATACTCAATAATCCACAGGGAGCTCTCGCTGGAAATGTCCATAGGTTCCGCGAATAACTATTATGAAAGCACTACCATGTGCGCCTGACAACGCGACTAGATTGTGTCTGAAAAAAAAAAAACACTTTTGTATGCTACATTGTCTCCAAGATCGTATAGAAACGCAACTAACAACCGAACAGAGTCAAAGAAGGCCAGTCTGGAAGGTGTACTGCGAGTAACATTTGGTCCGCAGGGCGACCGGCGTGCGTTCAGCGGATATGTAAGCGGTGCAGCCGTATGTCGCCATAGTCCCCCAGCAATTTCCGCAAATAAGCACAGCTATACAAAACTATCTTAAATTTCTATCATATGGAAACGGATCGTCTTGGTTCGGAAAATACACAACGTACTGGACTCCGGGTCAAGTTGTTTTTATAAACCTGGTGTTATTAGTTGTACTGCGAAGTGTTTCAGACCGTATCGCACTTGGTAGTTGGCGTTCAGGCGGAGCTATTGCCGGCAACTTTTGCTCGGTTAGGTCAGCCTTCAGCAAGCAACACCCCTCCTCTTCTCCTAGACACCGGGGACGCCATGCAGGAAAAAAAATTCTGCAGAACCCTTCTCACTATGAATGTCGACGGTAATGCGTTAGCATTGAATCGATATAGCGACACAACGTATAGCGACCATCGAAACGGGTTACGTATGAGGCGTGTACTGCAGCGGGACTCCTGGTTCGCGCTTTCCTAAGACCACTCTGCGCCATTTAGCGCCGCCCCCACGAAGCCTGCGCGTGGCCTCCGAAATTAATGACGCTTGTGAAGATATAACGACAGGTCTCCTCTTTTGCGTTTCTGTCTCGGACAAGCTCCGCCATCTAGTGGCACTGCCGCCAACTTCGCGCGTGGCCTCTGAGACGAGAAGCGGTTCATCGCAGACAAGCCGCTGGCGTGACTGGCCGCTCGAGGCACTTTATGTGTATTTGCGGGCTTCTTCAGGACTCGGAAAGAACCCTTTTATGTAGCACGTATTGAGCAGCAGAAAGCTGTATCGGAAGTTTTTCAGGTTGTTCTACCATTTTCTCATTCACACTTCTCATGTAATTATAATATGTGAGAAGTTGGTTAAATAATTAAGACAAAATGCGTGATTAGGCGGAATCCAAGAAATAATTTAAGTATCTCCAAGTCACGGAAAAACAACATTACCTTGGTTCTGTCCAGCTACGTGGCATCTGCATATTTTTAAAGTCTGGCTAAAGTTAAGTGGGACACTGTATGTTGCACCTGCATGTGAAGGGCTGCAAGGGACTGGTCGGAGGGTTTAGATTTATTACTGTTCCCGTCGTATGCATAATTTTGCTACTGACACTTTGCGGCTAATACGTAAGAACTCTTGTAGATGATTCAAAAAGCTTTTAATGGGTGGCATTGACACTTTCTACAACGATAGAATACCACCACGCATTGAAGACGTCGTGCTGATCCTTGAGGTATATAAGCCCATGTGATCCCATTTTTTGGTGCATTTAACCACGTTGGCAGCCGAGCGGATGATTCTCTAGAGAGATGGGCACCATCCTAAGAAGTCCTAAGGCATGCTGAATTGGAGTGAATTGCCAATTATGAGAACCGCTGAAAAGATATTGAACTCTGAAGTAATCACTTCAAGACGCCATAAGCAAGGTTGCCTTTTAAACAGCGTCTTAGGTAAGGCATGTGGTGCAACTGAGCAAATGATCGGTAACAATCCCTGCTATGTCTTTGATATTTACCATGCCTTAGATTTTGACAGATTTATCTCTCAATAGTTATTTTTTTCTGTTTGCCAAAAAGCTTGCAGATTTTTTTTCACCTTGTAAGTCTCTATGTAGAGCCCGAAATGCTGTTGATAAAGGCTTTTGTCATAACAATCTTAACGGCGTACCACGGACAGAACTTTATTTCACACAAGCCTGCATGTACCTTCCGAGTTACATAGTTCGCGGTGCATAGAATCATTTGATTATACCACTCAGGTGAACGGGATTATTGTGGTTCGCTTCCATGAGTTAGAAGCGAGTCTCCAATCATTGGCATTCCGTCTCAGTTAACTTCTGGGTTTCCAATTTGATATTCAGAGTTAGCAATGCCAAAGTCGAAAATAACCTGGAAGTGCTTTGTCGGAAGACAACGTGTTAGCCCTTGTAAGGAACCGTCAATTGCATAGTGAAGTCACAAATTTTCCACGCGTTTTGGGGTCAAAGGAAAACGAGGAGTAAAATAGGAGGGATCTCAAGTAAAATCAAGTTACGAGAAAATCGTTTTGAAAATTTTGGCGTTTTGCAATCATTTCATTGCTGCAGTTTTCACAAAGGCGCGTGCCAAACTCCCGTACGATTACGCCTCCTAATTGAATATATTACCCACCGCACAAAATAAGATCAATAGTTGAGTACACATAGCAGAGGGGGCACGAAAATTTGTAAGAACATCTTTATAAGTGACGGCAATAAACTTGAATGTTCATCACGAGACGAAATCCGCTGGTGAACTTCAATTTGGGCACGCCGCACCGCGCCCACACTGCGACAAAGAAAACAGATAATGCAATATCGGAGGACGGGAAATTTCGCCACACAGTGAGGAGCAAAGACTTTCTTTTCGCCGACGGCAGCAGTTCTTAATATTACGTCGCAATCCGCTCGCGCTATGACTGTGATGAAAATTTTGCAGCTGCCTTCGGCGCCGCTTCGATTCGCCGAGACAGACCAATTCTTCCGGGACGACGCCTACGGATCTAAGAGATCCAATTCGATTCCGATGTTTCTTTCTCTCCCTTTTTCTGCGCGTATTTATGTGGGATTTGCCTTGGTGCTTTTGTTCTCTGTGCTTATTTCCTCATCCACACGAGCGCCCGGAGCGGCAGGCGCCTCATTCCTTTTCGGCGGCAAAGCTGTTATCCGTAACAAAGCAGTGCACCGGCTGATTCAAGAAACCGATGTTCGTCTTTGCCAGTCTCGAGGGAAAAGCCGGCGACTCAGAGGCGCGGCAGCCACTGTGGAAAAGGAGGGAAGTGGGGTGAAAGTCGGGGGGGGGGGGGGGGGGGGGGGCGTGCGGGGGCCCGAAAGACAGATGGTGTAGAATTTGTGTTTGTTACGCAAAACGCTATAGCAGCACGGACAGAGGCCCCGGATTGGTTGAAGAGGACAGGCTTGGCGGTAGGGTGGAACCGTATAGGGAAGGGGGCGTCGGAATTGAGATAGGCCCTGATTAATGACCGAACGGAAGCACTCGGGTGTAGGGAACCAATTTTCCCTCCCCGCCCCCAATTCCCGATTAGCCGTCCCGCCCGCCAGGCATCAGTGCTTCGAAAGGTGTTCCATTCGACCCGTGAAACGGATATGGCCCATCCTGCGGCTTCACTATAGGAACTGCGCACGGGCTGAACGCAAGAGAGCAAAAGAAAACACTTTGGGATAAATAGTTATTGTCAGCGGGAACAAATACCTCAGGGGAGAGAGGGCGGCCACACTATCGAGTCACGCTTCCTGGCGGCGATTACGGCCCGGACAGAGATAGAAATGGGCCTCTTCATATCCCGGCGTCCCCTGACGTATGCTTACCGCGCCTCCTTTCAATGGCCTCGAGGTATGTGTGGCCTGGTCGCACGGGCGCACTCTATACCTACGTGTATGAGGATGTCGGTGGCATCGAAAAGGGGACCTTCGGACAGTTGTTACAATAGGTTGGTTTAATAGTTGATAGCACACTGCCTTCAAGATCAAAATAAATTAGTTATGACATCCGAAACGAGGTCAATTTCTTTACATTCGAGACGGCTGGCCGCAGTTGCCATGAATGCGTGGAGGTGGATGGTGTCCTCCTTGACCTCCCTTTGTTCTTATTTCGATGTGTCGTTGTACAGTGTGCGATGATGTCAAATGAAGGAAATCATCTTCAAGGTTAGAAGGGAATCTCACGATTGCAGTAACGACATGACGAAACACGTTGCACAGCATGCTTGCGATATGTAATTGTAGAGATAGGCAAACGCTCTTTATTTGCTTTCATAATCGCAACCTTGCACTTTGCAAATGGTGCTTGCCTCCTCAAGATTTGCTATGGGGAACTCTACCGTATGGCTGTTAGAGTGGTCTAGGATATATATATATATATATATATATATATAATATATATATATATATATCCTGTGTGATGAGTGGGGAAGATAGACATCACAGTGGCTACAGCGAGGGAGGTCGTTAGCACCCGAACACTTCCAGCCCAGCCCCAGCGCGAGGAGAGCAGTGAAACCGATCGCTTGGACTTTGTCTTCCTCACATCAGGAGCCATGCGGTTGCAGCAGCGCTTGTGCTATCTTCATCATTACAATATATATATATATATATATATATATATAGTCTAGAATATATAAGGTTACAGTAAACATTCATATAATATAAATATATATATACATATATATATATATATATATATATATATATATATATATATATATATATATATATATATTATTTACCCAACAGTTTCGGTCGGTGGACCGACCTTTTTCAAGGGATTCAAGCGTATTTTCCTAAATACGCGTGGCCCATTGAAAAATCCAGTTACTACTATATATATATATATATATATATATATATATATATATATATATAGATGTTAAGTTTGTGCTTCAATGCATACAACGACGTTTTGTTAAGGAACTAACTGGAACGCCAATGCACTTCTCCGCAAATTCGGGAATGAATATCTATAAACTGATGTCATCCCAAGAATTCGTTCCAAGTGGATCGGCCTTGCGAACTGCACGGCTGTAATTTGTGAATTGCAATATGGGCCATCAGGTAATTAGTTAAAAACTTAATTAGTGAATTTTTGTTAATTATTCGATTATGCATTTCAATTTCTTGTGCAAGTTATGTCCGCCTGTTCGAGTAGACCAGCTCATGAACTAGAAGTGTGCTATCTGCCTAAGGCAACCTATAAGAATTTTTGAAAGTGTTTGCTGAACCCTCTCTCTCTCTCTCTCTATATATATATATATATATATATATATATATGATGGCGGCCGCCATCACCCCTCACTCAACGGATGCCGTCCACGCGCCTTTGGCCATGAGACTGACTGGCGTGAGTACTGCGGCCGCGCTCTCATTGTGCGCGGATTCCGCCCCTGGCTCCACGGGCGGCTCAACTGGCAGATTGACAAATGTCCTGTGAGCCACCTCGATCACTGCTGTCGCATCAGCTGGACTACGTCATCTCGGCCACCTCCGGTTTCCCGCCAGTAACCTTACCATCACCGGCTGTGTCGGAACTACCGGAGTTCCATGGATTTCAGAATTACCCCATTCTGTGGGTGCAAGCAGCCAACGCACTCGGCGCTCGCCATGCCTGGCCAGACCACATGATATGGCTATTTGCTAAAAGGTGGCTTCGAGGTGGCACCAAGGCATGGGACAACTACGAAGGCCACAAATGCCGATCATGGGCAGAATGGAGCGCAGCTTTGATGGCTGCTTTCCACCCGCTCACCTATGCCTGCGATGAGCCCTACCAGCACTGCTCGGCGGCCAGAGCCTCTGAGGTACGCCACCTGGACGCACCAGTGGGCCCAGCAACGCCTGAACGGTGAGGTCCGCAGGCTGCCCCACCGCAAACACCGGCTCACCGGGTTGTGCCGTGGGCTCCTCACCAGGCAGTGGGAAGCGTACGACGACCACCGCTCCCGTGTCCACCCACCACCGGGCGGCGCATCACAATCCCGCAGCAATGGCTCCACCACAGCTCGTAAACACGCAACAGACCGCCGCTGCTACTTTCACATGGCAGTCTACGCCATCTCAGCTGCACTGCCGAAAACCCTGCTAAACTCGGGAGCAGCATTCTATCGCTGCTGCAGCTACACCCGGAAAGATTTTGGCAGCTTGCTAGCTCACCTGCCCCGCTGTAGACACCAGATGCAAGCCATTTTTTCTGCCACTGGCCTCTAACTCTGCGTCGGCATCCGACGCTATAGCATCACTTCCTGAGACCGAGACCACTTTCCGTCCATATCAGTCGGCGAAGCGGCTCCCAAACTCATCAACGCTGGGGCGCATGGAGGTACCGACGCTACCACTGCAGGAACCCGACTTGTCCACGGATCACAACAGGGAGATGGATCTTGATCCATCGGAACCCCATCCTTGGATGTCAACGCAGTGTTTGCCCGAATTCCCGACCATTCAACCTGCGCTGAGGGAGGCCCTGCTGAAGGAAGTGAAAGAGATTAACATAGCTGAGGTCGTAATCATCGAAGAGCTGGCTGTACGCTAAAGACGTGCAAGAGGCAGCAAGATGCGCAAGTTACCACCGCAAGAAACCATCGTAAGAGACCTCAAGAGCCTCGCAAGAGACCAAACGCGCCAGGCACGCGGTATTTCGTCGAGCTCAGCTGATTCGAGCACATCGGTGAGCCTCGATCAGTCAGAGGCAACGCTGAGAACAAGCACCCGACGGCTAAGCAGAGCGGCTGTTCACTCTACAGCATCTCCTGTCGCACGTGCCCAACGGCGGCAGCATAATTGTCGGCGAGACCTGCGACCAGCGCGCAACAGCCAGTGCCGCCCTCAAGAAAAGCTGGTTGCGCTCTGGACGGGTCAACAACGACGGCTTCACTCGCTGGCCAAATTGCCTTCATGTTAAGTTGCGTGTTTTCAAGCCATGCCGGAAACTTGCAGCGTGGCCAAGTGTGAAGACGAAGTGAACTTGGTCTCGGGCGCTCGCACGGCGAGCGCGGGAATAGAGATAGACGAGGAAGGGTGGAATAGCCGACCCAGTGAACGGGTGTTGTTTCTGTTGCCTTACTTGCAATATATACAGGGTGTCCCAGCTATCACGCGGCACGATTTAAAAAAGAGGAACGGCGTTACGCGAAGCAAACCTAGTGCGTATTGTTTCCAGTACAGTGGAGTAGCCGCCAGTATTTTTTTCGTTACTGAGATTTAATTAATTAACTGTAATTAATTATTTAACTCGAGAAGTACTGTCCTAATTATCAAAGTGTCAATGAGAAAGTTGTAGAGCAACATTAAAAACTCCCGATACAGCTCTCTGTTGCTCAATACGTGCTACATAAATGTGTTTTTCCGAGTGTGAAAGAAGCCCGCGAATATACGCGGAATTGGGGCACGACTGGCCGCTCGAGGCACTTTGCGTTATTCGCGGGCTTCTTTCATGCTCGAAAAAAACACTTTTATGTAGCACGTATTGGGCAACAGAAAGGTGTATCGGGAGTTTTTCATGTTGGTCTACAACTTTCTCATAGACACTTTGATAATTAGGACAGTACTTCTCTAGTTAGATAATTAATTACAGTTAATTAATTAAATCTCAGCAACGAAAAAAATACTGCCGGTTACTCCACTGCACTGGAAACCATACACACTAGGTGTGCTTCGCGTAACGCCATTTCTCTTTTTTTCAATCGTGCTGCGTGATAGCTGGGACACCCTATATATATATATATATATATATATATATATAATGAACATGTGTACAGTATATCCAGCGCTTATATAGCCCTTGTGCACCGCCGCGCTCCTAGCGGTCTCCATGCAAACCAGAGCTACGGACAACGGACGACGACGAGGGACAAGGCTCGGCCCTAAGGTGCTTCGCCCCTAATATATCTGTAATTATTAACCTGCATGTGGAACGTTTTAGTAGGGAATCTAATGAATATAAACAAGAATCAATCACTGTCCGACTTCTCACCCGTTTAAACAATGCCGCTTTCCATTAAAGGGTATGCGTTACCCGAGCGCATTGCTAAGGGAAAAAAAAGCGCGCAAGTTTGCACTCGTTCGTGCAAAGCTTAGGCACAGCGAAAGTGTCAATCCTCAAGTCTTACTGGCTGCTACTGCTAGGTATTAACTTGGTTGCTGCTAGGCCTTAACTTGGTTTAACTTAACTACGCATCTAGCGAAGGTGTTCTCAAGCGATCATTTTCAGAGGTACCTTCCCTTTCGTGACATTTCGCCTGATGAGCTCTGGACGCGTTGGCGCCTACGAGAGACAACGTTCCTGGCATGCCACAAACGCAGGCAAACAGGCACGCAGGAGCCGTGTCTGTGTCGGGCGAAACGAGCGGCGGTTGCAACACGAGGTGACGTCATCGCTGCTGCTTCAGCGCATGCGCGGCTAGGCAACGTGGGCGGCGTCGGCAGCAGCTCTGCGCGTTGCCTCGTTGGGGCTGTTACAATTTGTTTCTCTGGCTATCTCGCTCTCATTTTCTTTTTTCCTCTCCCGAGCATTGCGCACGCCGCGCACGTGCTCTCCTTGCCTCTCCTTAACGTTCCCTATCAAGGCAACATGTGCACGGCACGGAGAGGAGGCGAGGCACACGCCGCTCCGCGAGGTGGTTGCTAGGCAACACAGTGGCGTCATAGCTCGGCGAGGTTTTGCGACAGCAGGCGCCACTTTTTACGGTTAGCTAGAACATCTTCAGCTGTTAAAAAATAAGCCAGAAAATATGCTTGATGATTATCTATGTCATGCGAAGAATTCTAGACGCCGCAAATGTGTGGGCAACCTTTTTAATTTTTAGGTGCTATTCTTAAGTGGTATATTATTTTCTTTGATGCTCCTTCAGCCGCTTGGACGCTACCGATTACAGATAGTAGCGGCTTATAAGTACCAAAGTACGAGACTTATTTGCAAGTGGCAAGATCGACCTCTCTGGTGAACACGTGGTCGATAACACCGACACGTCGCGTAGTGGGCACTCGACTCGTTGTGTTAAGCATGACGCCAAACACTTCTTCCACGTAACATGCAGTGGAACAACGGGTTGGCAGGGTTCAAGAGGTCCACGTTGAAATCCCGCGTGAGGATCATGGTAACTTTCTTCCCTCTCGAGAAGTGCAATTCCTTCGCTTGTGGCCGCCTAGAACAACCTCCCCTTGACTCAACTTCTAACCTTATAGATAAGCGCCTCAATAGATGATGACCGATGAGAAATATGATGCTTATATAATTTTTTTTATCACTCACAGGCAACCCGAGTAGAAGGGCCCTTGGTAAACGTATCAAAACGCTTAAACGTGCACTGTTCGCGCATGCACTAACGTGATTGATGAGACTGTGACTCTTATATGGGGGCTTGAACACGCTACATAGTGAATAACAAAATGATCGAACGTAATAAAAAGAAAGTGTGAATAGGTATGAGTCAAGCAGCGCAGCATTTGAGTTAATGATGTTGACAATCACGGATGCATGAAACAAAAATGGCTAAAGAAATGCGTAAGCATAAATCAGCTTGCGCAGAACAGTCTTTGATATCGAGAACAGTAACCGGGCCTTTAATATGACAGCACCATGTACGGACGTACACAGAAAAATATGAATC
Organism: Dermacentor silvarum; assembly: GCF_013339745.2. Lineage (NCBI taxonomy): Eukaryota > Metazoa > Arthropoda > Arachnida > Ixodida > Ixodidae > Dermacentor > Dermacentor silvarum. Next base: position 67,795,070 of record NC_051157.2, on the reverse strand, counting down.
TAGGATTTGAAGTGCCAAAACCATGATCTGATTATGAGGCATGCCGTAGTGGTGGAGTTTGGAATAACTTTCAGTATGTGGGGTTCTCTAATATGCACCTAAATCTAAGCACACGAGCATTTATTTTGCGTTTGCCCCTCACCGAAATGCCTCCCGCCGCATCCGGGATGGAAATCGTGGAACGTGGGAAGCAGGAGGAAATTGCCGATCAAGCCGTCTCCCAAGCGAAGCGCGCCTGCAGAGCTTTGCTTGTTGAATGCTCGGCCGCACACGCCAAAAGAAAAGACGAACTTTCTAGAAAGCTTTATTGACCAGTGCGGGCATGCGTATTGGCTTTAATTCGAGGAGGATACCCAAACTGCATGGGCTAAGCTCCCACATTCTCTACTTTGTTGTAGGGCATGGACATGGCCGGAATACAAAGCAGTGGGCTGTCTCCCATGCCTTCTATGTACATGTAATTGAGCGTGGGCTACTACTAATTGAAAGATGACCTACCGATAAGCCGATATTAGACTCCCACAGCTAGGGTAGGAAACTAAATTTCATGAAGGTTACTCGATATAAGGACGAAAAATGACGTACTCAAGGTGACGTAATCTTCGCCTTCTGCCGAAAGACGACGCATTCTTCTGCCGTAAAATTAGTAATTTTGCAGCAGGAGGCGAGTCAAGCTGCATTTAAAATGCCAGGTTAAATGCAGCATTTCCGATTTGTTATCCGGAGCAGTACAACTAATATAAAATCACTCGTGGCAATGTGAAGTTGTACATCATTGTTAGGTGGACGTAGGTTTTGTTTCTATTGGCCTCTCATTTAAAGCATGGTTCTCGTCCAAACGGAAAAGGATGTTGCTACCATAATAATTGATTCGAGTGAAATATAGCTAGATAACACCGTGCAAAACTAACACTTCAATGATCAGATGGAAATCAGGGCAACTACAACAATCTTGTTTTTCAATTGTCGATGGAAAAATTTAAGGCGAAATCAAAATTAAGGTAATTGTAAGTTGCATATAAAGTCCTCCTCTTGTGATTGAAACCTCGTTGAGCAATGTTCATAATGCTATCGCGTGCTCGAATCTGGTAGACATCGGCGCTACAAGAATTGTAGTAGCAACATTAAGCATGAAAAAAAGGTGTTTCTTCTTTCGCTAGCCTTCAAGGAGACATGGAGGTTTGCTTCAAAGGGGTAAATGATCGTCCTTTACAGGAGTTTATTATCATAGCTTGTCGCTTATAATGAAAACCTTCACTGGTTCTTCTTCGCAGCTTCGTGCTCCTCCCAGTTGGATGACAATTTACTCATATAATTGACATTCCTCCGCCTTGGGGATTTCCTCAGAACTGTGCCATATTCTGAAGCTTTATTTAATTTACAATCTGAGGTTTCTGAAGTGTAAGCGACTGGGAGTTCTAAAAGTTGCTTAACAAAGTCCCCAGGAGCGGGCTAAAAAAGGCAATAACATCTGGCAAAATTAAACACAACTTTCGTGCAGCCATTGTACGGGTCGAATTCACTGCACGGACTTTGACGTGTCATCAAAGTACAACATGTGAACTTCGTTCTTTTTGCGAAGTGGGCGCCTTGAATGAAGTCGATATATAATTGTCTCCTTCAATAACAAGAAAGAAAACGAAATTAAATATGCGTCCCCTGGGACGTAATGATCCGTATGGCGAACAAGTTTAGAAACACGTCGTTTAGTTCCCAGCCGATCCTATCCAGGACCACGCAACATGCCCCGCTCTTCGCAACGACCCGCAACACGCCAATGTCTATTCCTCGCACGTCAAACGTACGCGGGCCTCGTTTTGCCAGATCACTTGCCATTGCACACGGACAGAACATTAGGGATGGCGCAGCAAAGCATGAGGTAATTGTTTAGGAAGACTGGTAGTCGATACCCACGTTCTCTGGGCTCTCGTGTTCCGCCGTCGTGCGCGCTCCTAGAAAAGTCAACCACAGACAGAAAGAAACGTTTGGCGGCGAATCGTGCGATCGAATTCGAAACATGAGCCTAATGAGATGCGGTGCGTGCGCCTTTCAGTGTTCGCTCCTATTACACATACATGTCACTAATGATCGGTTAGGCTTGTGGACACACTGCTTGCAGTAATTTATGTGCCTAGTAATTACCTCCTTGTTCGTATTTAGCGCTCTCTGGGCGACGTCCCCAGTAATACTAGCCGTCGAGCAGTCATCGTTTTTCTTTTGGCTATCAGGCATAGTAGCTCCAACGGAGCACTTGACAAGCGTGACCATGTTTTCCACGCAATCCCGCACTTCACACAAAAAAAAAACACATTTTTTTTCAATTATTATGTTCAATTTATTGCTTCACGTGACGGTTACAGTTCTTGAGAAATATAAAACGCAAAAAGTGCTGTCATTGCTAACGAGTGTATTGGGAGATCCGGATATTAACCAGTAATGAGAGATTAATATACCAAGAACCTTCAAGACAAGTAGCTCGAACGCTTCCTTCATTTGGGATGCTAACGATTACGTAATCGTAAAATGACGTAAAAATCAACTGAAAAAGACATTGCTTTTTCGATGTGAAAGTTCTATAAATGCTGAACTTTTCTTGACAGCTTACAAAATTGATGTATATAAAATACGAATGTGCCGCTAGCAGTGCTGAAGGGTTATTGAATGACTTACATTACTCAACATTCGGGTACTCCTGCCGTTGGGGCTTTGCAGCTATGGCATTGCACTGCTAAGCGCAATGTCGTGGGTTCGATTCCCCACCCCGGCGGCCGCATTTCTATGGGGACGATATATATATATATATATATATATATATATATATATATATATATATATATACATTGCACTAGGCAATACTTAATTAAACAGAAGAATTTGAGCAGCACTAAGAGTAAACGTCACTATCGAAAAGTTATCGTGTTGTAACAAAATCGGCGAATGCCTGCAGCACTCATTTATCAGATGCAGACATGAGGCACACACAATGCAGTAAACTCAATATAGTCATATCGTAGTTTCGGCCCGCAGGACCCCGGAATTTATTTTAATTACTACTCTGGTAAATTTATTACCTCTGGGAGATCGTGCTCCGAATGGTAAGCATTCAGCATCCCCATCGTATCGCGCTTTCAAGCACCCCATGGTGCTTGGTGGCACCACCGATGGAGTCACGAAAACTATATATTATTTGTATGTTACGTAATCAATATTGATAAAGAATTAAAGTGAACAATGCTCCCACAATTATAGGTGGGGGTGCAAACGCCGCTTACTGTGTATCGGAAATTCGCACGTAGTTTGCTGATATCCATGAACTCATCGAAATTTACTCAGTTTTATTTATTTCAGAATTGTTTTGAGAGATTATATCAAACCACAGCGCATGAAGAGTGAAGAGCGGCAGTGGCGGTCAATCCTTTCGACATCAGCAGTTGGAATGTTCAAAGAGTGTTGCAGCCACTGTAACTGATTTATCAGGGACATTTAATCAGGGTCACTACAGCACCCACATATAAAAAAAGTCACAGGCCTGCGCGGCACACGCAGAACAGTCACAGCGTAAGATGGTTGAGTGACGCAAGAGTAGCTCCAATTTCGGCACCACGCACAAGAAGGTCTTCGCGGCAAAGGGTCTTCGCCTCGATTTTGACGAGAACGATCTGAACTGTCCACCCGGCGTCGGCGGCGAGCTGCGGCTTGCAATGCTCTCTGCACAGCAGTCTGCTGAGGCTGATGATGCCTGGTTGTAGCCGCGCACGTAGCTCTACGATTCTATCCTTCAGCAGCGGTTCGTACTTTGCGAGGAGACGCCATAACGTGTACCGAAGGGGTACCCAGAATACGTGGCGCACATCTAACATCGGGGTAGCGTTGATTACGCTCCTCGTCTGAATCGCATCTCGTCGCACGCGGCGGTTGCAGGCACGTTAACTAGATGGCGCCACCATACTGGTGGAGGCTCGGGTCGTCTGCGCCTGCGCGTGCTTTTAGGGCGGGTATAAAGGGAATTTTTCTTCTGCCTGGTAGCAAGTGCTTGCGTGGCTCAGTGGTAAAGTATCCGACTCCCACGCAGCGGGCCAGGCTCGATCCCGGTGGAGAGCGGGTACTTTTTTTTCGTATTTCCGGCGATAGCGGTTACGGGGCCGGGGGCGGCGGCGGTACCATCGCGACCAGAAACGGCTATTGAAATGGGCCCATAAAAGCTTACGCTGTAATAATCATTGAGACGACTGAAGGAGCACGCGTGACACCAATAAAATGTAATTTGGAAGCAGTGCCATATGTCAATGCACACGAGCACACGGAAGAAAGCAGGAGCAAAGTGGCTGCAGTTGGTTTGTCTTGAAAATGTCGCGGCGATTCGTACCGCTGCGGCCGCCTCAATGCGGGCTTAGAGAGTGCAAGAATGTCCACCGTGACGACTTTGGGAGCAGTCACCGGAACAAACCTGTGCACCAGACGATGACCGAACCGACAGAACCGGCAGGTTCTTGTTGCGGTCGACGCCAGCATATTTGCGTGTGCAAAGAGGTCTTCGACGGCGGCTCAGAAATTCTTAGAACCGTGCTCGCTGAAGCATACATAAGGCATGTGGCTTGTTTTCCTCGCTTTTGTTTCCTGCCCGATTTTTTGTAACCTAGCGGCAACTGTTATATTGATGTAAATGAGTATATTGATGTATTATGAGCATATTGGATGTAAAGCAGCACTTGATGTAACGTAGCTTTTCTTTATGGTGCTGCACTTTCTTAGTGCTTTGTTTTAAAACGAAGCTTTTTTTTACCTACACTCCCGGGTTTGGCGTGGCTGCTGCTGCTTTCCGTTGTCTGCTGCTTGGTCGGTGGTTATCTCCGAGAATGCATTTGGGAATATATATAGAGAATATATATGCGCGCCAACTTCAAGTACCATAAAACGGGCAACCCCTGTATATATGATGATCGACAAAGTAGCTACGGAAGTAAGCCCAACTTTCTTCTGTGGAATAAAAAAAAAGGAATATAGAAGTCATACACACATTTTGGAGTATATGGAAAGCAGGTAATGAAATGCTATAATTTGTCTCATCTTGTTCCGGCGTCTCCGGCGTAGAGGAAACTGACGCGCGTGCATGTGATCTGGCACACCCGTGAAATGCAATGTGACAACCCTTATACTTAACAAGGAATTAAACCAGCGGACGTATATATACGCATAGAGAGAGTCAAAAAATTGTTGCAGTTTCACCCTAAAGGCGAAGCATCAATTGTGATAGCAAATTAGTAGAGAGCTATACAGAGTAAGGATGGTAGTTTTATCAGCTGTATAAACTTGGACATGCAGCAGCACCAGCAACGCACAGAACTATTGTCGACGCCGTCGGCATTTTGCCCGCGTTCGCACCGAACGCGCGCGGCGTTGGTGACTGTTGTCGGTGCCTCTGGGGGCGGCTCGGAGGTTTTCGACGAGATCAGAATGGGACACTCGTCGAGCAGCGTCGGAAATCTTACCCGCCTTCTCATCTCGCAATGTTTTATTGCGATAGCAATTATATGGACACTCCAAAGCAGATTTCTGCCGTCGGCGTCGCCGTCGCCGTTGCCGTCGCCGTCGCCGTCGCCGTGAGGTTCCGTATGACGTCAATGGAGGTGAAATCGTCGCCGCGTGCCGCCGAACGCTGTATGTGCGAGTGAAATGGCGCGAGGGACGCGCGCTTTCACGGGGAGTGAACGCACGGCGGAGAACAAACGCGCGTTCTGTGCCGTGCTCCCTTAAGGGCTGCAGAAGTAGGCGTCTCTTTCCTCCTTTACCATCACCATATATGTAGAGCAAACGCGCCTTCTTCTGACGCACGAAAGGCCGTGGGGGGAGGGGAAGGGAAGGGACGCGACGTTTAGCTGCGGCACCAAGTGCCTATTTATATCAGAGGCTCCGGCAGCAGTCACCAACGCCGCACGCATTTTGTGCGAACGCGTGCAAAACGCCGACGGCGTCGACAACAGTCTGCGTGTTGCCGGTGCTGCTGCATGTCCAAGTTTATACAGCTGATAAAGCTACTATCATTACTCCGTATAGCTCTCTACAAATTTGCTATCGCAATTGATGCTTCGCCTTTCAGGTGAAACTGCGATTTTTTATATAAATACGCATTTGGTGCCGCAGCTAAATGTCGCCTCCCCTCCCTCCCTCGCGTCCCCCCACGCCTTTCGTGCGACGGAAGAGGTCTCGTTTGCTCTATATACGGTGATTATAAAGGAGGAAAGAGACGCTTAATTCTGCAGCCCTTCAGGGAGCACGGCGCAGAATGCGCGTTTGCTCTCCGACGTGCGTTCGCGCCCCGTGAAAGCGCGCGTCCCTCGCGCCCTTTCACTCGCACATACAGCGTCCGGAGCGCGGCTATGATTTCATCGCCGTTGACGTCATACGGAACCTCACGGCGACGGCAGAAATCTGCTTTGGAGTGTCCATGTAATTGCTATCGCAATAAAACGTTGCTAGGCGAGAAGACCTCCGACGCTACTCGACGAGTTTCCCGTTCTGATCTCGTCGAAAACCTCCGAGCCGCCCCCAGAGGCCCTGGCAACAGTCACCAACACCGCGCACGTTCGGTGCGAACGCGGGCAAAACGGCGACGGTGTCGACAACAGTTCTACGAGTTGCTGGTGCTGCTGCATGTCCAAGTTTATACAGCTGATAAAACTACTATCCTTACTCCGTAAATTCTCTACTAAGTTGCTATCGCAATTGATGCGTCGCCTTTCGGGTGAAACTGTGACATTTTAGGGGCGAAGCACTATAGGGCCGAGCCTTGTCCCTCGTAGTCCGTTGTCCGAAGCTCTGGTTTGTATGGAGACCGCTAGGGGTGCTGCGGTGCACAAGGGCTATATATATACACGGGGGATTCACGGTTGCCCGAATGATCCCCCGGTGCTTCGCGCACTCATCATCATTCACTTCGTGGATATGCGGCGTTCATTTTATTGCGATAGCAATTATATGGACACTCAAAAACAGATTTCTGCCGTCGCCGTCGCCGTCGCCGTCGCCGTGAGGTTCCGTATGACGTCAATGGAGATGAAATCGTCGCCACGCGCCGCCGAACGCTGTATGTGCGAGTGAAAGAGCGCGAGGGACGCGCGCTTTCACGGGGAGTGAACGCACGGCGGAGAAGAAACGCGCGTTCTGCGCTGTGCTCCCTTAAGGGCTGCAGAAGTAGGCGTCTCTTTCCTCCTCTACAATCACCATATATGTAGAGTAAACGTACCCTCTTCCGACGCGCGAAAGGCCGGGGGGGGGGGGGGGGGGGGCGTCGTTTAGCTGCGGCACCAAGTGCCTATTTATATCAGAGGCTCCGGCAACAGTCACCAACGCCGCACTCATTTTGTGCGACCGCGGGCAAAACGCCGACGGCGTCGACAACAGTTCTGCGTGTTGCCGGTGCTGCTGCATGTCCACGTTTATACAGCTGATTAAGCTACTATCATTACTCCGTATAGCTCTCTACAAATTTGCTATCGCAATTGATGCTTCGCCTTTAAGGTGAAACTGCGACAACTTTTTATTGCGATAGCAATTATATGGACACTCAAAAGCAGATTTCTGCCGTCGGCGTCGCCGTCGCCGTGAGGTTCCGTATGACGTCATTTGGAGATAAAATCGTCGCCGCGCGCCGAACGCTGTATGTGCGAGTGAAAGGGCGCGAGGGGCGCGTCTTTCACGGGGAGTGAACGCACGGCGGAGAACAAACGCGCGTTCTGCGCCGTGCTCGCTTAAGGGCTGCAGAAGTAGGCGTCTCTTTTCTCCTTTACAATCACCATATATGTAGAGCAAACGCGCCTTCTTCGGACGCGCGAGAGGCCGTGGGGGAGGGGGAGGGAAGGGAGGCGACGTTTAGCTGCGGCACCAAGTGCCTATTTATATCAGAGGCTCCAGCAACAGTCACCAACGCCGCACGCATTTTGAGCTAACGCGGGCAAAACGCCGATGGCGTCGACAACAGTTCTGCGTGTTGTTGCTACCAAAGCCGCTCACCTTACTTCGTATGACATTGCTGTGTTGCTATCGCATTCATTGCTTCGCCCTTAGGGCGAAACTGTGACATTTTTTTGTTACTTACAGCTACACGAAGCCGACAGACAATGAAGCCAAGGAAAGCATAGGATAAATTAACTTGCTCTTAGTTGAATAGTAGCAATAATAAGAACAATTGAATTGAAAGTGGGCGAAAACAGCTTCTCGCTGGTGGGAGCTGAACGCACATATTCCGCATTATGCGTGGTAATTGCTATAGCTTGAGGTAGTGCGTAAGAGCAGGCGCCGGTCGAATCATGATAGCGAGTGTTATTTGCGCAGGCAGCCGTCCATTGAAAGAAATGTTCTTGCGAAATAAAACATTTGTGAATTGTGCCGCAAACGAGTAGCAGAAGTTGTCGGTTGGTATTGTTGGTGTCACAACGCCAATATTTGGTTGAACCTTCTGAGAACACTCTCGGAAAAGAAACTAGTTGGCAGAAGTCTAGAAAGAATGCGCAAAATGAAGAAGAACGTGGAACTTGATATTGAAATAAACCTTCTGCTAGGCTACATATGTATTTACCTCTGCCTCTGCCTATTATACCGTGCATAGGCCGCAGCATTGGCTGTTCAACAAGCGTCAGAACGATCGTTTACGGAGAAAAGGTGTTGCGTTCACTGATTCTGTGTATAGGAATGCAAAATTTTCTCGCAAACATTTGACAGCCTGGCACAAGCGCACGCCTACGCCGCTTCCTTCCTTTTATAGTCGCACAGCACCTCGCCTTCGGCATCCATTTCATATCGACTCCTCCTCGCCGAAATAAGGAAGAAACCGCGAATGCGCGCCATTGAGCGTAAGGTTTTCCGGCTAGCAACGGCGGCAGCTGGAATTGAAAATGATTCGAGGGTTGACGCGCGGTGTGGCCGGCTCCCCGTCACCCATGGATTCTCGAACAATCGGTGACAGGCCGGTGGGGCGTGAGTGCCCGGTCATTTACCGCCATCTCCTGCACGCGTCAGACGCAGAAACCCCGCGCGTTTTTTCTTGCTAGAATCGTCTTGTGAATCAGCCTTTCTTAAAGGATGTGGGGGCCTGCACGTGAGTACATTGCAGGGGAATACTTGGTGGTATGAGGCATTTTATGTTGTGCTTAGCACGCTCGTAAGACAGCGACTCATTCTGACACAGGGTCCTTACATAAACGAAAAGAATAAGCCCCACAAAATCGTATATTGTAATACATTTTGACAAACAAGGTTGTGCCAACGAGCGCATCTCTGTTATTTCTGATCAAACAATAAATCAAGACATAATGAATGTATATAAACACAGCGTGTTCCTTTTCTTTTTTTTTTTTACGTCAAATGCTTCAAGAAAACCAGAAGCTTTACTAAAATGACGTAACCAAACATTAATTATCTACACAGGTGAGCGTTTGCGCAACTCGCGATTAAACACGCAGTTGCCCCCCCCCCCCCCCCTCCCTTTCCAGCTCTCCCCCCGAAGCCTTGCGCACGACGGAAGACGGCGCGCTTCTTTCTCGTTTTCCTCCCTTGCGTGCGCGAAATTGAGCCGCGATCGCCGGCTCACCCTCGCACGCTTTCACTCGCACATACAACATGCGGCTCACGGCAACGATTTTATCGGCCTTGGACTTCATACGGAATCTCAAGGAAACGGCGACGCCAACAGCAGAAATCCGCCTAGAGTGTCTATATAATTGGACACTGGCGCACTCTCACTCGTGTCGTGCTGGGTCCGGTGGCGATTATGGTTCTTGCAACGGTGTTTTATTGCGCGTGAGGGCGCAGAACGCCTTATTTGTTCACAGTTTATTGCGTTCTAATTCCATCATATGCGATAAAATCACCAGGGATTTTTAACTCTGCCGTAAACGTATTACAGCCGGTATTTATCTGTATGCCGGAGCATACATGATGATGATAATGATGATGATGATAATTTAATGGCCTCCCCTTTGAAACGGGGCGGTGACAAATAGTCCGCTAGCCTGCTTGAATTAATCAGGTATGCTACACATGCTTTTCATTTTAAGATTTTGCATACATCTCCCTAATGTTTTTTTCTCTTCCTCAAAACTTCTCTATCTGCCTTGAACCACTACCTATGCCTGTAACAAATTCGGTAGTGTCCATTTCTTTCCTGCTCTTTTCCCACCAATGTTCTAAGCGTCTCTTCATTATCTCGACTGCTGACCGGCTGATGCTTCCATCCACTTTAAATCCAAGCGCTTCTTGAACGTGTACGTTACCTACGGGCCTCCCCACGTGAATCCCTTCGCATTCCATTAATATGTACTGAGGGGTCTCCGGATTTTGGCTGCAACATACACATGCCTCATCTTGTTGAGAATATTTGCTCCGGTATGTTCTTGCCCATAGGCAACCAGCTCGAGCCACAAATAGCAAAGCACTGCCCTTTGTGTTATCTTACAGATTTCCTCTTCTAGTTTTCCTTCTTCCCCTTCTTGTAAACATCCATGGTCTGCTTTGTTTCCCTTTTTTTTTTGCATCCAATTCACCGTCTCTATTTCGCTCACTTTCTTTTTGATGACTCTTGGTTGTCTATTTACACTTTCAAATACCCTGTACTTGGTTGCTAACTTTCTTGACCTCTTGCTCCATTCTGTGTCCATGATTTTCAGATACAGATCTTGCGCACATAAGCCACCCACTTATTTTCATTCATGTTCCTGAGGATTTCTTCTGGTTAACCTCCCTGTCTTTCCTTTGCCCCTATCTCTCTCTCTCTTTCATTTGTGGCTTTACCGTGGGCTGCCAAAGCAAACCAGCCTACCAAGCTTTGGTTAACTTCCAACCCCGACAAGATATCCGATGTTAACCACAACATGGCATCTGCGAACGTAGTCACGTACTGCTCCCGAAAAAACCCCGCAGAGCCTTCAGAGCCAATCTGTGTTGAGGCGCGTCGAGCTTTCTCATTTGAACGCGATCTGTGTTGTTAAGGCGTGTGCGCAAGCAACCATTGTCGTATCGGTCTGTTGCAGCCTGCATAGTTAGACCTGCTCACGTTAGGTTCATGCATGCGAAAGAACCAGGTACTTACGTGTTCGTTTAGTGGAGGTGAAGTTCGGAGAATAACTCGAACAGGCGCTGCCACACTTAAACCTAGTGAGTTCCTTTCGCAACAACTCGATAACGTACAGCTTCTTCTACCGGTGGTTTTCCGCGTGAAGCGAGCATGCGCCTCATGCATGAGCATTCACGCAAACCCTTTTTCGTACACAAAAATGGCTCCTTCGAAAGGAGGCCAAGAAAGCGAAAGGAGAGAAAGAAATAGAGAGGGGGTCAAACAGACAAGCTAACCTATACCTGGCGGAAAGTACCCAAATAGAGCGGCAGAAGCCAGAGAAAGACATGAAGGTGCACGGACACATAGCGGGCAAGATACGTGTAGTTACGGTCATGTTTGCTAACCCAAAATACTAGAAACGCACTGGTATTTAGGTGCGCAGCGCCTTTTTAAAGCAAACGTGTAATTTCCATTTAGTTGACTAAGGAGCCTTGGTACTTGTAACTTTCAAATGTGCCCAAAATGCACAGCGTTCAAGAACATCAGATTCTGCTCGTTGGCAGTAAATTGTAGGTTCTCTCTTTCGCAAGATTGACGTCTCTCCTAGCCACACGTTATATGTTCGGAAGTACGCCAGCAAAAACAATCGAGAAAAAAAAACATGTTTCACAAATACTTTGAAAAAAAAAAAAAGCATACCACTGGAACATTACATGGATAACAGCCGACTTTATCGGTCCGACTCCCTTTTGCGTCTCAAATATTTTCTTTTCCCTGACTATATGCGGTGCTTAAGAAGGTATCTTTCGCCACTATAATAGCATCGCATTCATACGCCCAGATGTTCTGCTTACTTTGGCCTTCCTGTCTTATTCTACGCGTGCCATCTTCACTGCTTCTGATAGTTTTCCTTACGTACCTTCCAAAATTCGACTTTGACGCAGGGCCGTTTCCTGTGCCGCTTGTAGCAGTGTCCTTTTCCGATTTATCTGGCAACTGTTTGGAATATGTTAGCTTCAAGAAGACGTTCATTTTGTCCTGCACGTTATACTTAGATGCCTTGCTTGTTTTTTTTTTTTTTTTTTGCTCTCTTGCAGGAGCAGAACAGAAAGAAAAGTGCAGCCTATATTAGTGATTAGCGACACGCTACCTTGAACTCCACCAAGAAATATGCAGGAAAAAAAAAGTCAATGCTACGTAAATGCTCTGCACTAAACAGACTGCGGGAAAGCGACATGTATACCCCAGCAGAACAATGGAAATCAGTTTTTAGTGCATTCATGCAGTCACGAGCAAACGAAAACTGTACCACCACCTATTTCTTGCTGAAATAATGTGCAGCGCTCCTCGATTTTGATTAGTTGAGTAAAAAAAGCCTTGCAGTACATCTGGCATGACAGCGCGATTGCGATTTTGTAGTTTGTGTTGTTGGAGAGACAGAAATAACCGATTTTGTCGTTGCAATGCCGAACAGTTAGTTTTCGTGTAATGACTGGTTATTGATGCAGATACCAATGTCGTGCCATCAAAAGGGGTGGGTGGGAAGTGCGGTAGGGGTTACTATGGGTGGAGGCAGTCCACTGCCACGGAGACCTGCGCTATATTACGAAAGGGGATCACTATTTTATGGCGTTCAGTATCTAATATTATTAGAAAAACGCTTAAAGTTGGAGAGGTCAGGCACCTCAGCACATGGTTAAAAAAAGAATGGATTTGGGTTTTTTCGACAAGTTTAAGGGGAGTGAGGCGAGAAAATTACACTGGCGGCCTAAGAAAAGATTGAAACCATGATTCGAAGGTGCATGAACTGATATCACGAGCATTTCTGCTGAAACGGGGTACATGGTCGGAGGAACCACCAAGCTGGCTATTTGCTCATATCCCTTTATTCCTTTTTTGTCATGTTTGTTTGGTTTACCTCTTGGTTTACTTTTTATTATTAAACGCTCTGTCTCGGATTTCTTTTTTCTCTCTACCACGTCATGTCTGTATCTTTACAGGCTTAAACTAAGCGAATACTGAAATGATCTCGTCATAGCATTTACTTCGTGTTCTTACGCCGCTGTATGAAATGAGTGACGTGTCACACTACCGTATATAGGCTGTTTTAAATCATTGTGGCACTGGAAATTTAGAAGTGTCTGCGTGGTTTAAAATTGAGCTCAACACTGAACAGGGCATTCTCATCTGCCAATCCTCTTTCCCCTAAGCCCAGTGCAGGGTAGCCTATACCGGACTAAGACTGGTTAACCTCCCTGCCTTTCCCTTATTACTTCTCTCTCTCTCCCTCTCAACACTGACGTGAGGACAAGCCCAATTTTCCTCTGACTGAGCCTTTCTCAGATGAATGATGGTGATGTGCAAAATATGCGACGTCTTCTGTTTGCAGCAGCTCCGACCCGAATGGGCACACGGTCAAAGAACACATACATCTGGATGATCCTTGTTGCAGCTAATGCCAGCTGCAACCTTCATTACAGTGCCAGAGCTTCCTGAAACGCACTGGGCCGCTATTTTGTAGCGATGCCTTTAAAGTAATAATGCCTTTTCGCGCTTATCGCGCTTTGTCAGTGGTCAGAGTGACGGTCCGGTCGCGATATCAACGTTGATAACGCGAGCGGACCGTCGCTCTGACCACTGACAAAGCGCGATAAGCGCGAAAAGGCATTATGACAATAAAGGCATCGCTAAAAAATACCGGCCCTGCTATGATGTCGATAACATCCTCTTTTACCCTCTTTTCACCCCTTCAAAAGTGTTGAGTTGCACAACCTAGCACAATCTTGGTTAAACTTCCTACCTTTCCTAGCAGTGTCTCGTGTGTAGTTTAGGCGTATATAGCGCTAGCATGTAGAACTAGGTCAGCTAACAAAGTGCGAAGCCTCGAGAGGGCTGAAAGAAAAATAAATTGAAAAGAAACCTAATTGCAAAAACTAAAAAAAATTGTTATGTAGAAGTTAACATACAACGCATATATGGACATAAAAACGGAAATCATGATTTATAATTGGCAAATACACATACGATTGTAAGGTATTGCAAAAAGTCTCAAAATTCAATGTGTACTCCTTTGAACTTTCTGAGCCCGAGTACTTTCAGTTCATCGATTCATTTCCTTCAAACCCCTTCTTGTTATCAGTCTTCTTTCATTCTTTTTCCCCGCCGTTCTTGTCTGCTCGTTACAATAACGCTTCAAATTGGCTCGGGACGTGGAGCTCGGCTCGGAACCGCGGAAAAATTGAGCGCCAATCGAGAGTGGGCCGCTCCGAACTTCCCGACTTTTGCCCGTGGTTCTCCGCGCTGGGGAATTCGGATCGATGTGGAACGGAGCCCCGGAAAACAAACATGCACACGAACGTATAGCCTGTCAATTTTCGTTTTTTTCCCCTTGTTTGTGTTCTGCATACCTAGACTCTGGTTGCATATCGCTTGTTCAGCGTATTCGACTTTCTGCCATGTCGCGCAGTTTTCTGCGTCTTTCTGCACGGTCACGTAGGATAATATATATGTATGCCTTTGGTTTCAAGACCTTCGTTGACTATAGTGTTGGGAAAGGGGTAATTTTGAAGTTAATAAGCTATGTGGCGTTCGCAGAAATGGGAACAATATGCATATGGCATAACAGCTATGACGAGAAAAATGGTTCTGGAGCGTAAGCATTCAGTGATATTTTGGGTGTTAGATTGCACTGTCCTCACTGCTGAAGTGGGTATCAGGTCACCGGCGGATAGAGGGCAATGACCTAGCTCATGCTTGATCTCACGATCCAATAACACCGAGCAAATCCAGGAAGTCGCCCAAGGCCTATTGCATTAGAGGTGTGAGAGCCAATAATCGAAAACGCAGTGATCGGCTCAGGACATACAAAAATGACAGATTCCTCTTACCATCTACATAAACACACACACACACACACACACACACACACTAGAGAGAACGGTAAACTAATCAGGAAAGTACAAACACGCTCCCCAAAGATGCTGTCCAGCACTGTGAGAACAGCCGTGTCAAACCAGCGTGTCAAGTATGTGGCGAATACCCCAATGCACTACATACTTACTGAGAATGCCCCATAGCATTCTCTTCTCCACACTTCTTAATTCGCTCGAACATCCTTCCCTCCCTTCCCTATCATGATGATGATGATGATTTATTGGCGTCTTCTTTGATACGCGACGTTGACAAACGGCCAGCTAGCCTGCTTGAATTAATCAGGTTCATGTGTTATACATGATTTTCATTCTAGCATTTTTGCATACATGTCGGGAATCTTTTTTTCACTTCTTTGAAACTTCTACATCTAACTTGTACCACTATCTGTGCCTGTAATGCATCCTGTCCAATTGATCCCTTCCCTGATTTTTTTCCCACCAATACTCTATATGACCCTACATCTGGGAGAGCTAGACCACTTAACCACGAGAGATGCGCCCTGCAGTATAGCTACTATTGGTAACACGCATCAAAAGCATCAATAGGTACAGACTATTGAACCCACCCCACCAAGTGTGGAGATTCATCTGGACTTCGACAGCAACGACTCGAACTTGAAGTGGTTGAGAAATGAAGTTTATATTTCTCTCTCTCAAACACACTTTCATGCCCCGGTACGTTTCCCGTCTCTTCCTTCGCTTCTTTCTAAATAGACATGACTTTGGAAGATATGCCGGATTGCCTGTAGAAACAAGGCTTTTTTATAAGTGCCATTTCGTTCGTCGGCAGACTATACCTTGTGGGATTTTTTCACTCAGTACGCTCAGTTTAGACACTCGAAAAAGCTCATTATCTAAGCGCTGTCTGCTTCGTGCATATGGGTTGATCATGTTGCCGACTAATGGGCTCGCGTAATTGCGAAAACGTCGCCTACCTTAGACCTTTCAAGTACCGACCTCTCACAGCTTTCGTTCCTTTTTTTTCTTTTTTTGCCTTTCATAAATGTTTGCCGCCCCATAACCGACTTTATTATGTTCTTGGATATATTATTCGATGTCCGCAAAACGATGTTACGTTTTCACAAATACTATCTTAAGATCTGAAAACAAATGAAGGTTAACTCCTTTTTTTGTCAGGTTATGAAAAAAGTAAGTTACCCATCTCTCTACAGCATGAGAGCAGTTTTAAAGCTGATGTAATCTAATCCGCAGTGCGACCGTATCGGAAAGTCTCGCACGTAATTGATGCTTCAGATCTGCAGCTTATCTCACGCTCACGAGTGTCCACAAAGGGGGCACGCTCAAAGACGTACCGCATAAGAACAGAACACGAAAGCGTGCACAAAAGTGACGAGGGAGAATCCAGGAGGCTTTTGTGGAAGAGCGGAATAGCGACAGCCGGCCGTCTAGGAGAGATTCGGCAGCGTGAAATTGATTGTGCTTCCTCGCCCAATACCACGCCTCACTGTGCGCTGGCCCCCTCCCTTCCCTCGTTGGCCCCTTCTCTTTCGGCACCGTAATTAAAGACTAACAAATCAGCCGCTTTGGCGTAATTAATTTTGGGGTAGTTCGATCCCCGAGAGATTAAGAGGAGCTGTTTGTCAAGGCCCCCTAGATCGGGCTGCCGGTGTTTCCCTACCTTTCCAAGCGGCAGCCAATCATCCTCTCGTTCTTTCGAGCGGTGCTTTCACAAACGACGGTGCACCGAAGAGAGGACGTCCAGGTGAACGAAGACACCAGACACAAAAATGAAGATGAAAAGCAAACAAAGGTTGGGGGGGAGGGAGGTCCTCACCAGCTCTGCCATCGTATTCCGCACCCACCGTCGCGTCGCTTCTGTGCTCGACGTTTTCTGGGGGTGAGGCGGACGAGGCGGAGCGCAAACACTGGATCCCCTGATTACGCTATTGATTCGTGAAAGTGGCCGGCACGGTGCCCGGGATCACAAAGGAAGCCGAGCCCGGAGCGTGGCCATATCTCGAAGAAGCACTTCAAGGGGAGGATGCCCTTCCCTTCGAGAAACCCACTTCCCGCCATCCTCCCCTGCTTCGTTAAGGACGGCTCATATGAAAGCTCTGATTGGGTGTCACCGAGGGTGTTGATTTAAGGCGAGCCACGCGATAGGAGACTGCAGCAGCCGCGCTCACAGATAACATAGTAGCGACTATTTATCACTGCTTTTCCGAAGTCTGCACTTTCCTACGAAAAAAAAAATAGTTGATTCCTTTGTGTGGTCCCAGGGTCAGCTCTTTAAACGGCTTCGAGTGCGCTTCAATCAACGTTACCATGCAAGGAAAACCCGCCAGCAGTGTGTTTTGATAAGGACTACTCTCTTATGTGCCACTTATCTCGCGTACTGGCGCCACTGCATCAATTTGGAGGCGCGCAGGCGCCCCGACTTAGTTTCCACTAGTTCACGCGAGTAAACAGGGGTTCGAACTTATAAGCCCCTCTTCGAGCACGGGCTCTTCAATATCTCGTTTGCTGAAGAGGAAACGACAGCACTGAAAGGCAGCTAACGTGTTACGCAGGCCTGAAGTTACCACACGCGCTCACTCTCATCTGTCGATGGTGTTCTTATCTACACAACGAAGCTAACGCAACCATAGTCGTCTGCGTTGCAACACGATTCAGTAGGCCGACACTGTCGTTGCGAAAGTTGCGCGTAATTAAATGCAGATTAGGCTTAGCATTCAGGCGATTATTGCTCAATCTAAATGAGTCTTTTTGAAATATTACGTGCAGGAAATTATGAACTAGAACGTTAACAAAAAGAGAGCATGCAGAATGTCATGTCATAAAGCTAGTAACCTCTAGTTACTGAGTGAGTATTGTGGGCCAGTATTCATAAAATGCAAAAAAAAAAACATCCTGACAATCATGACGCTGGAAATATCATTAGCGAAGGCAGACCAGTCATTGAAAAACAGCACTTGCGAATGAAAAGCTTTCGGAATTCAGACCCTGAATTTTAATATTGAATATAGTATTTCGTGAAGACTAAGGATGTGTTCGTGCCTGACCGTTGTCCTCAACGAAATCTCCACTTTAGATCTCGGAGTAAATTTCCACAATTTCGTAAGATCGTTTTTGGATAACCGAACGGCCACCATAAAGGTCGGACAAATCAGAAGCAGAAAGCACATGCTAGGTAACATCGGCACCCCGCAAGGGTCAGTGCTTTCGCCGCTTCTTTTCAACATGGCAATGCACGATCTCGCAAACAAACTCTCGAAAGTCCCGGGGGTAGGGCACGCGATTTACGCGGACGACATCACCATTTAGTCCACGAGCGGCCCGCTAGGCACTCTGGAGCAGAACCTACAGCAAGCGCTGGACACCACGGAAGCTTTCCTTACAAACACGGGACTGAAGTTCTCCCTCAGCAAATCAGAGCTCCTCCTGTGCAAACAAGGCCCCAGGCACAGCCCCTTAGCTGCCTCCCCGTTCACCTACACACCAGGGACGGAGGAAACATCCCCAGGTGTAACACAATTAAGGTCCTGGGCATGGTCATTGGGGCTTACAGCAATGACAACGCTGAGCCACTAAGGCGCATCACAAAGAGCACCCACAACTTCACCAGGGTCATATCACGGGTCGCCAGCAAAAGGGACGGACTGAAAGAGGACAACCTCATGAAAGCATTTCACGCCTTCCTCATCAGCCACGTAACCTACGCCGCCCCCTTTCTCAACTGGAAGAAGACGGAGCTGAACAAAATCGACACACTAATCAGAACAGGATTGAAAAAAAGTTGCAGTGGCTTAGCTCGGCTATGCCAGGATATACGTAGCGTTAGCAAAGGTTCAGCTGATTATTCTTAGCTTTCCTGGTTGTCTCCTATACGCTCAACCGCTAATTGCCAGGCAACTACTTCGGGATCCGATGAGTCAAGCTTCTCCGTTCTTCTGCGCTGTTGAGCAGCATTTGCGCTCTCCTTCTCCATGGCTATACCACACTGGCAAACGCCAGTGAGAAGTGCAGTGGCTCCAGCTCAGTGTCAGACGGCGACTGCACAGCGAGCGCGCGCCGGCGCCAGTGCGTCTACCACGGCTACGACGTCACTCCTCTGGAATGCGCAGTCCGGCGGCGGTGAGTCGCGCGGCGGCGGCGGCGGAGTGCGCGAGAGGTGCCGGCTCCGGTGGCTCCGGTGCGCAAGCCGTGTGACATCACTGATCCTTGCGCATGCGCAGCACGGCTCTTGATGTGCCGCGCGAAACGGGCTTGGCTAGGCCAGTGTAGCTAACGCTACAAAAGGTCCTAAGCCTCCCTAGAAACACTAGCACGGAACGACTCCTCCAATTGGGGCTACACAACACGGCAACAGAACTCTTTGAAGCACAGCAACATATTACTAGAAGCAGACATACATCCCCTCTTCATGCCACCAGAGAGGTCGCAACTATGCACAAATGCCAAGAGGTCAATAACCGTTGATCCAATACCAAGAAACATACACCCGACCCACAACGAAGGGCGGAGAAAAGCGAGAGCGAAGGCAATCCTTGACAACATCAAGCGTAACGAAACGCAAGTCATCTTCGTTGACGCGGCCAGATATTGGAATCGAGGCGCATACGCGGTCTCTGTGGTGGACGCCCATGGCTCACTCGTCAACGCAGCCACGGTGGTTACCAACTTCACTCACGAAGCAGAAGAAATGACCATCGCGGTGGCCCTTCGAAGGTGCAAAGAAGCCTCCGTCATTTACTCGGACTCAAGAACAGCCATCAGAACCTTTTTGGCGGCCCTCGTCTCTAGGAAAGCAGCTACGGTTGTCAACAAAATCTTCCAAGAACAGGGAGGAGACAATCTCACGTCCCCACACGTCACGTGGTTCCCGGCCCACATGGGCAACATTTCCGGACCTCCTGACTGTAATCCGAACGAGCGGGCACACCAACTGGCGCGAGAACTCACATTCCGCGTCTGCGGTCCGCCCCCTCGGTTCAACCCAGCCTGCAGGGATCTAGACAACAAAGACCCGCTCGTATCATACCACAAAATCACTTCAAATCATAGGTTAGCACGAAGAATTTTTCCTCTTCCTCACCGAAACCTCAAAAAAGCACAGGCCGTCACTTACAGACAGTTGCAGACTAGGACATACATCACACCAACAACACTAAGCAGGATCAACCCTGACCTTCCTACTGCATGCCCACACTGCGGCCACGAATACAACAACTTCGAACACATGCTCTGGCTGTGCCCTGCCAACGCGGGCATGGACTTTCCTGACCAGTCCTCCTGGGACTCAGCGCTCAGAAGTACAGAGCTCATCGCACAGCTCAAGGCTGTCCAGAGGGCCCGGGCCGTCGCCGAAGGACTCTGTCTACCGGCCCCGACCTGGGTGGAGCTACCGGATTGATTTGCAGGGCCTCCGGCCCCGCTTTAATTCTTTCTAATCAGGACCTCAATAAAGTTCGTACTCACTCACTCGTGAAGACTGAGTGTATCTTAAGCAATGGGTCTATTTACGAATTATAGGCAGAATTTTCGAAGATCTGACAAAAGAGATAACTTGGTTGTGATGAACTTGGTTCTGGCATATCTTCTACTCAGTACGCAGAAGCAGAATAATACTGTGAAAGCTGCTTCTGCCTTTCACGAAATGTCCGTATAAATGCCGTACCCTCACGACTAAGATGCGACACGCTTACTTGTGCACGCATTGCATTTCTCTTGCTACAGTGATTAGGTGGGCTGTCGGGATCGTTGCCTTCGCGTTGTAACTTCACTACAACATTGAAAAAACAGGTTTTCCTACTTACATTCGTTTCTTTTCTTTAATGACGTGTACAGTGAGAAGCTCAGAAAGTGGGTGAAAGAGTGCTAAGTAATTGAAGCCATAAATGAAACACCACCTGCATTAACATTCAACAAACGAGAAGAGTAAGGCGGTGTTCTTTTCCTCATGACCGTTTATGTGTAATGAGCGAACTTTCTGACCTGCGCTTCGAGAAGTACGATGGGCTAATTCATAATTACATAGTTGCCCTGTTACGCGTACCCTTTCAACGTCAAACCATGCACGGAGCTTCCTTCTTGTGAGAGGGAAGCTCTATACGGGCACCATTCTATCCCTAACAAAAGAGGCTTGATGGCAGCGAAGTGGCAACGAGAACATAGGGAGGCCTTTTTTTGTTGTTGATCCCTGAACGGGAAGTGACGTAGAAACGTAAGCATCAGAGTGGGCCGAGCAAGATTTCATCCTTGATCTCAGCCTTACTTCCAGTTTTGGGCGTTCTGTTCCCGCCGGGTGAACTCGCTATTTAGGAACTAACCAGCAGCTTTCACTCTTGAAATGTTCGACGTTTGCTGATTCAGGAATCCCGATGCTCACGAGCACTTCAGTCACTTCAACGCCAACAGGCGACGGGAGCCTTTCTGATAGTTTCGGCCGTCGGCATTTCCCGCCCCTTTTACTTCGTTACTGCTCCTCCAGCTCTCTTGGTTTCTCTTCCTGTACCTTTCTACTTCCGGTCGTTGATCGCACCCACAAACTTACATTGTAACAGAGAGGGGAACTCGACCTGTAAAATAATAGAAAGAGTTAATGCGACACGAACTAAAAAAACAGCACAACTCTACCCTGAGATCCCGAAGAAAATCTCCAGCGTAAACAAGAGACGAAGCCGAATAAAGAGTGCAAAGTAAAAGAGTAGCGAACACCTCGAGGAAGCGTCGGAAGTGGGGGGATAGCGATGCGGTGTTCGAAGCCGGAAGAAGGACGAAAACGCTGAAACCAGCAAGAAATGGCCGACGGAGGAAGAAGGTAGAAGAGAGATCGCGGCAAGCTTCCTTCGTTTTTCGTCTCGGGACGCGCGAGTAACGATTTTCGGCCGCAGTTGGGCCATCGCTGCGGAAACGGCAGGAGGAAGATAAATTGCAACACGCAGGACGACACGTACGTCAAGGGAGAGAAGAAGAGGAAGACACGGAATGGCGTAGATATATACGCTCGGAGCAAATACCCAGCAGGAAAGAAAGCGACGATGGAATGGAGAATGCCAAGGCATTTCGTGGGAAAAACGCGCTCGTCCGCCCGTGATCTGCCTTGCAGTTTTAGTTTCTCCTGCGAAACGGCCGTCCGGCCTTCATCGCATGCGGAGCACATTCTCTTCCACTCGAGGGTCCTTTTCTGTTTTTTTTTTTTCTTTTTATCGTCGGCGTTGTCGATGCTAGAACGTCGACTCTCCCCACTTTCGTTTTCTTATGCGTTGTCGCCCCCTTTTTCTGGCATGCGCCCTACCAGCAGGGGCTGTCGTTGAAGACACACCTTTGAATCCACCAGGGCCATAGTGAAATCCACCTCCGTCTCACTAGTATTATTCTGAGATAGCAAATGTTCACGGGCATCTAAGAGAAACTGCAAAGAGCTACGTTGGGTTGCGAATATTCTGCGGGCAATCCCTGCATGTACAGATTAAGAGAGTTAATTTGTGGCGTTTAACGATCCCGAAACTGCGCACACTCTAAGAAAAATCCCGGGGAAAACGGGAGTAACTGGACTGTTAGTCCTAAAAAGGGCGCTTTCCTCCCTCAAAGGACTAACTGCAGGAGTGTGCGTGTCGTGTGCAAATTTTGGGGAGTAAGTGTTTAGTCCCTGGCCGAAAAGAGAGCAACAGCAGGACGAACGGCAACAGTTACTCCCCAAGCACTTCGCTGTTTTCGTCCGTGTCGCGGAGTGGTGCGCCGAAAACGGTATTGTCTATAAATCGTGTATATTTTGAAGTTCGTGCACTGTCTATTGAACTACATGCAAAGCAACACTTTGTCTCTTCGTGAGAAAATTGTGTGAAACTTAAAATGTGGAGTGTGAAGAACCATGCAAGTCATGTGCAAGCCATAAGTGAACGATACACATTAAACGCGCAAGTCATTGATGGACTGCCACATGTTCTTGGTCAATAGTACCTAAGCTCCAACCGTTCCAAGGAAGAATGGGAACCGAGGGGCTCGATTTTATTAGTCATAACCACATAAAGCCAACAGACAACGACGCCAAGGAAAGCATCGGGGAAATTAAGTGTAGTTGAAATTGGAATGTAGAAAATAATGCAGAAAAGGGAAATGAAAGTGGACGAAAAGATAACTTGTCGCCGGTGGGAGCCGAACCCGCAACCTCCGCATTACGCGTGCGTTGCACTACCAGTTGTGCTACAGCGACGGCCATCAATTCGTCCACTAACTTGGGTATTTATGTTTACTAGATCTAGCCCTAGCTAGATCTAGTAAACATAACATATATAGCCCTAGCTAACATAACATAACATACCATAACAAACATATAGCCCTAGCTGGAGCTGGCTAACACTCCTAGGGCTAGATCTAGTAAACATAAATACCCAAGTTAGGGGACGAATTGATGGCCGTCGCTGTAGCACAATTGGTAGTGAAACGCACGCGTAATGCGGAGGTTGCGGGTTCGGCTCCCGCCGGCGACAACTTATCTTTTCGTACACTTTCATTTCCCTTTTCTTCATTATTTTCTACATTCCAATTTCAACTACACTTAATTTCCCCGATGCTTTCCTTGGCTTCGTTGTCTGTTGGCTTTATGTGGTTATAACCGTTCCAACGAGATTACGAACTTAAGTGAAGCGATATATAGCTAAAACTGGGTACGCTAAGCGACAGATAAATTCGCCTTCTCTCTCATCTTGCGTGCCCCGTATGCGCTCGCTATACACGTACGTACATCGCTTAAGGTGTCATCGCGTAATCGGGCAACTTTCTTTTTGCAGTCGCATGGTTGCAAGTACACACAGCGTTAGACTCTCCTCGCATAGCATACACAAAATGCTGTCTCTTGCATTGCCACACCTGCGTTTCGATCTATAACCTTGTCTCAGTATGCTGTCTTATCAAGCGAGCTGCTGTGGTATAGTGGGTAGTGTACCCGACTTATGAGCGAGAGGACGTGAGTTCGAATCGTGCTTTGGAAGTGCTTTTTTCTTATCAGCGCGTAAATGGCTGATTTCGTCAATTCCATCCTTGCGGAGCATCGGAAAAAATGACCGTTACTCCCTTTAGGGGCACCGGAGAAGAGCAACTGTTAGTCCCCTTGATGAAGTAGCCGCATGGGGATAACAGTTCATCCCTTCGCAGTTACTCCCCAAAAGGACTAACCTCGATACCCCATTTCGTCCTTTTTTCTTAGAGTGCAGTGGCTTATGAGGGAAGGGGTAGTGGAGGGTTCCCGATTAACCTTGAGATACTGAGATTATTAAACGTGTACCCGAAGCACGGTAAATGAGTGTTTTTTTGCGTGCGCCCCCACCGAAGTGCAGCCGCCGCTGTCAGGAAGGGAACCCGCGACTTCGCGCTCAGCTGCACATCGCCCTAGCCAATTTACCGCCGCGGCGGGTAATTTTGGTAGTTCTTGGAGGGTCAGTAGGGATATAATAGAACACACTAGACGATTTCGTGTAAGTTTATTTTATTTCCGTTTAAGCTGCAACTACTTTATGTTATGTTCCTATCCAACTATCATAAATTTCATGGTGAGTCCTACAAAAGGGTAAGTGACAGATTATTGAGTGTTGACTTCACCTGAGGCACGCGAAAGTCGCGTGACTAACGGGGTACATCCCTGCCTTTATTTTATTACGATAGTAATTATAAGGACACTTCAGGAGAATTTGTGCCATTGTCGTGATATTCTGTATGAAGTACAGGTACTACAAGATAATATCGCTCCCCGCGTCCCGTATGCCGTGGGTGCGAGGGAAAGCACGCGATGGTGAGCTGGAAAGGATGGTGGCTTCTTCCTGCGCGCCAAATGTTGCAGGTGCATTCAAAGGCGAGGGGGGGGGGGGGTTCGGGGTGGAGGGGAGCGCGCAGTAACGTTATTTAGGTGCGCGCTAAGGGAAGGGGGGCGGGGTAGGGTTGGCGCGTATCTTGCTCTAGTGCGGACATGGCTGTGCATGGCGCAGCTGAGCGCATACGCCCCGGCCCGCGCACCCTATCTTGGAGATAATCTACCGTAGGCGCAAAAGTTGGGCAATCTGAGATGGCTGGTGACTTCACGTACGCTTTCTTCACGCGCGCATACTGCTGGAAGTCGTATAATCTCAAGCTTCGGAGAAGCATTGAAGTGAGAGGCAGCACGAAGCGTTAGCCGTCCTCTGCCAGAGCTCTGCATCATGTCAGCGTTGTGACAGCGAGTGTTCGCGGTCATCGAGAGACTGTGCGCGCTGAACACCATGCTTGTTATTTCAATTAGTAAACGCATGTCTACTGCAACTTATAGGGCTGCAAAAACTACGATCGTTCCTCGATGTAGTTGTATAATACTTTGGTATCGCTATCAATGCATTGCCTTTCGGGCGAAAGTGAGCTGCCCCCCCCCTCCCCTCCCTCCCGCGCTGCCTTCTCCCTTTTCCTCCTTTCGCGTGGGAGATTGCATCGCCAGTTCCCCTTGCGCCTGGTTGCAAGATACGCATTTCGTGCCGCTGCACAGCGTCGCCCCCCCCCCCCTCCCTCCCTTCCTCCCCCCATACCTCCACGGCCTTTCGCGCGACGCAAGTCGCGTTTGCTCTCCGCCGTGCGTTCGCTCTCCGTGAAATCGCGCGTCCCCCGCGCGCTTTCACTCCCACGTACGGCGCGCGGCGACGATTTTATCGCCCTTGGACTTCATACGGAACCTCACGGCGACGGTGACGGCAGAAATCCGCTTTAAGTGTCCATATAATTGCTATCGCAATAAAATTCGGCGTTAAATATATGAGAAACTGCTCGCGACGTTCACTAGTGGCAATTCACTCTATATGTTTCGAGTGGTCGTTACGTGAAACGAACATCGGCCTGCAGCACGCGAGTTCAGTTGCGTTGCTGTGTCAAGTGCCGAAAGACAGCCATCCTGGTTTGGGTTGCTTTCGAACTCGCGCACCTTTGTGTGTGATCACTCACGGCATGTTAAGTATAGGAAACTTCAACGCCGACAGTTCAAGACCTGCGCAACGACTACATAAATAACATCAGGGTGACGCGGAAGCGTTGCCAGAGCAAGTGGCCGCCGTTGGTCCAGCGAATATTCAAGCAGAAACATTGACGTATAGAGCTACTGTGAACTGTACCTTAATAGAGTCCGTTGATTGCAGAGTGTATTGACAGTTGTTGGCCAAAATATAATGTGTATAGTCTGAACAAATTATGATGATAAGTGAAAATACTTTGGAGATCTGTTCGTTGGAGAAAGCATTTAGGTATGGTTGTCCTGTAACTGCATGCATGGTGTAGTCACTTTATGCGGACATGCCAGAATTTTTAGAAGCATTTATTTATATTCGGGCTTGTGAAAATTTTGTTGCTCTCGTTCATGTGAGGGTTGCGTTTTATTCCCAGCGGAGTATGTGGCCATATGCTGGGCACCAAATAACCTACCTTTCGCTGCATGGCTTTCAGCGGAGACTAAATATTGTTGAAGTTGTCGCCGTCGTCGTAGTCGTCGTCATCATCATCAACGCTGTCATCATCATCATCCTATCATCATCATCCACTGCAGGACGAAGACGTATCCCTGCGATCTCCAAATATTCCTGTCTGGAACTTGCTGATTCCAACTTGCACCTGCAAATTTCCCAGTTTCCTCACCTCACCTAATTTTCGGACGTCCTTGACTGCGCTTGCAAATTTCCTAATGTCCTCACCCAACCTAATTTTCCGATGTCCTCGACTGCGCTTGCAAACTTCCTAATTTCCTCACTCCACCTAATTTTGGGACGTTCTCGACTGTGCTTCTCTTCCCTTGTAACCCATTCTGTAACTCTAATGGCACACTGATTATCTACCCATACGCCCTACATGGCCTGCCTAGCTCCATGTTTTTTTTTTGTGGCTGCGAATACACAGTGCCGAAAATGCACAGCGTGGTTGCATTATACAGTCTATTGCTGACTACGCAGAAAATTGCTGACTGACTTTTTGAAATTTGTGGAGTAGTAAAGTAAACAGAGGTGGCGCCTTCCTCTCAGACAAAGCCATCATTTCAAAAAACAACGCGTCTTAATGTCTATTCTTTGCTGCATTGTTTGGCTGCATTCCAGCACTCAAAACAAAATCTCACTGGCCTCAAATAAAGCCCTACTTTAAGGGATGCAGTCGACTCCATCAGTGTTTCTGGATCGAGAAGACGAGTGCAACCGAGTACAGCTCCCATAAAGAAAGAACTACAACGCAGCGAGCGTAGTATATCACGTCAAGATCCAATGATGTGAGGCCGGTCTCTCTACTTTCGTTTGAATAGATTATTGCTACCTATTTTATCAGTGCTATAGTGCCAGCTCGTCCTTGGAGAGAAAGGCTATTTATTTCATGTAAACCAAGAGAAGAGTTTGAACTAGGCATAAATATGTATTGGTTTCTGTCTTGTCTTCACTTTGAGACGTGAAGACATGATAACTAAAACAAGACACGTGAAATTTGCATTAGGCAATACGGCGGTTATATCACGGCGGAAGTAAGATATAGCGTTCAAAGACCTGAAAGTTGATGAAGTTGGCATGGATGCAAGTTAGTTCAAGACAGGCGTGCTAACACGGGCGAAAACAAAACGGCGTTTTTTCTATTTTTGTTCCTACTTCTATGGGTGTTGCACGCCGGCCATTTACTAACATGATTAAAGCATTCAAGTTTTCCTTCCGTCAGTGCCGCCTACAGTCCCGTAAGTGGTATTATTGTCAGGAAATCGACTATTACAGGGCATTTGTTTCTTGCTACATTCGTTTTGGACTTTTCACAAAACGGGGATTTCATACTCTTCTGACAAAAAACTAACAAAATATCGCGCATTTGGACATATACGCATATGTAGTATGAAAGGAGATCCCACTCTGAATTTTGTACGTGAAGCACCAGAAGCAGCAATGCCATTCGCGTAACTTTAGGATTTTTGATATATGAACGAGAACTTTCTCATAGTTCGTGTTCGTGGCCGATAGCTGAAATTTTCCTGAGTTCTTCAACCTTGTGCTTTGGGTTTTAATGGCGCCAGCATATTTTTGATTGTGGCAGATTTATTACCTATTGCAGCAGCGTGCTTCAAGCGTCCCGTGCATGCTGGCTCCTCTGCAACGCATACATATACAGTTTTGAAATGCTGCAATTTGCGTTGCCGGTGGCGCCACCGGCGTGTAAAATTGCGCTACTAAATCTGTGTTCACTTGCGACGTGCTTTCGCCCGAGCTTTTTAACGCGTAAGAATAATGACGCCGCGACTTCTTTACTGTTGTGTGGCTTTTTAACGTGGTTTAAATATAAGTAGATTACAGTTTTCGCATTACCCACTCACCGGAATGTGGCGGGAGAGGTGGGGGTTTCATCCCCACCTAGTAGCATTCCTAGTAGCAGAACGCCGTCCACTCAGCCACCATGATCATTCAACTTCAAATCTGTAATAGCTGCAGCTGCTATTCTGATTGCAGTTTATCTCAGCCGATTGCAGCTGCACGTTTGTAGCAGTGGTGATATATCCTGCTTAACGACATCGAGAAACACTAAGAAACAAGACTACCTATTTCTAAACTTTCGTGTTCATTCATAAAAAAATACGACGACGCCTAAGCACTTCTTATCAGTTGTGAATTCGAAAGCATTAAAGTCCAATTCAACAGCACTAAGCGGTCCTTCGAGCTTTGCGCTGCGAGTAATTTACCATAGCGGTACGTGCTGCCCGAGCCAGCAAGCAGCAGCAGCCTGCGGTGCCTACGCCGCATGCCACCGATGTGCTGCGCGACGAGAAACCGAGGAAGCACCAGCGGCCACCAAGGCCGACAGGCGCGCGCAGCAGCTAAACCCGGTGGGGGAGAGAGAGAGAGAGAGAGCAATGCGGACCACGCGCCGGCTTCCGAGAGCGAGAGCGAGGGTGACGTGGCGTCGCGGCGATGCCCTCTCCCCTCATGCAACACCTGGCGCGCTTTTGCGGCAGCGGGTGTTCCCTTTCGCTCGCTTTGCTCCGTCGAGGCGCGCTCGTGACATGGTGACGCAGCCAATGGAAACTCTGTCGAGGTGCCCTCATGACGTGGCATCGCTGCCCGTGGGACTTTAGGTGCCCTTTCGCTGCTATACAGGCTATCTACCGGCTATCTTACAGACGCCGGCTTTTTTGCTCAATGAGCATTTTGAAGCCTTAGCGTAAAAAAATAACAGTTGTGAAGCCTGTGTAGCGGCTTCAGTTTCTAAGGATTTTTCTTTTCCAACTCATTTCTTATACGTCCCTGCGAGCGGCTGATGACGGTATCAGTGGGGGTGGCACTTCGTGAGAGCCAATGATGAACGGGAAATGAATATGATTTTTCCCCGAAACTCATAGGCCTTATCAAGGCGTTCCGCGCGCAACGTGAGTAACGGGTCCTTATGTTACTGCTCTAAACACTTTTTTTATCCTCTACATGCAACTAAAGAACTTTCCTCGAGCAATATCTTATTGGCGCGGGCGGAACGCGTTGCACACACTGTCGTCCGCATGTCATCCGGTGTCCGTGGGCGGTGTCGTCTTTCCCTGTGCCGCGTACAGTACAGACGCAGCGGAAGTTGAGCATCCGGTGCCGTAACACCTCGCGGTGTCCAGGAACACGACGCTAAGTAAGACGGATGGGCGTCGCCCCATTTGCCTGGCGGCCGCGACGCTGTGGGAATGTCTCCTCTCTCATTGGTCTCAACCGCGGCCGCAGCGGTGCCCCCACCTCCGGTCCCTTTCTCCTCGCGTCTTCCCGTTGCGAGGGGAAGCATCTTCCCGTAGGCTCTGCCACGTCGGGAAACACGGCGCGTTCCCTAATAGGGAAATATCGGCACTCTCGCTCAGCGAGATTTTCGGTGAGCCGCGGTGATCGGTCTCAAGGCTTTGCCGAGCTATACGCCTGTTGTTTTTCGCGAATCAAACCCGTCCGTGCGTTTCGCTCAGCGTCATTTCTATTCTCATTGCCCGAGCTCCGCTTTTCAGCATCTTAGTGCTTCGGTGGATATTGCAGTTCCGCTACTAGGCAAAAATTAAAAAAAAATGCCTGTAAATTGAATCGCGCCCTCTGTGCCCGTAGGCGCATTTAGGCTCACCTATATGCATGCACCTGTCTCTGAAATTCCACTGCACGTTAGGAAATAAGTGGCGCCGAAAACTATTTCGAACCGATGTACTACATCTATCTCGTCACCCAATTGTTTTCCTCTAGTGATAAACCGTGTGCATCACAACGGGAAATATATATATTTTTTTCTTCACTGATCCTAAAATTTGTTTCTCGCTGGTCACTTAAGTGCCTTAAATGACCTGTTGGTCACCAAATATTTATCAACGTATATAGATGTTTCCTTGCTTTACTGAAGTTTTGTTCTCGCCCTATTATTCCAACGAAAACAGCTAACAGGCTTCTATATCCATTCAGGAAGTTCACTCAAGGCAAAAGATTTTTATATTGAACCATTCCAAAACTTTACACAGAAACTATATCCTATTCCTTTACTTGTCAGAACCAGACCAGTCTCTCGTTCGTATCGATAGATAGTGGGCGGCCGCCACTCGTGAGCCGGACAATAACGAAGCGCACTTCGAATGATACATATATACGCGTGTGCGAACCGCCATGCCACTTCAGTAATGGTTGCCGTGCCACAGTTTCCTCGCTTTTTACGATTCCCGCCCTATCATTTGACATTCTGTGTTTGTATTCATGCATTTGCCTAGAGTCGCTGCGTTAGTGACTTGTCATCAACGTGTCCTCATTGTGTTTGCAGATGTCCGCAAGAACCTACAAAGCAGAACAACGCTGAGTATAGAGGATACCCTGCAACAGGGCACTATGCGTTCTCCATTATATGCGTTTTGGTTATCTTGCCAGAATAGAGACGTGCTCAAACATACAGACTGCATTTGCTTGATTGAAAAAAGCCCGTCGAGAGATAGGCAGAGGATGGTGGAAAAGAATTTGGGAAATAATTGAAATGTTGGACATGTGACGGAAGAATCCGCTTTAGCAGTTCAGTATAAGTGTGTATATGTATGACGAAAATGGATTGAGCTTCAGCTGGAGGCTTGCCAGTGTCCATAAAGCATTCCAACCGTCAAGCAGTAAGCCTGTCAGGAAAGCAGCCTATAGTAATGTGTTTACTGGACAGTTTGATATGGTTTCATTTGTAATGTATTTATTTTCAAATGTACAAAGAAGAAAAAAAAAACGAACGCCTGAGTTGCCTCAAGCATTAAATGCGCTTGCGGAGGCTTGCACTTGCAGGAGGCTTTGAGTCTTCGTGTCCTCGGGGCTCGCCGCCTTGGATGCAATGGTCTAGTCCATCTTCGTTACAGAGAACTTCCTCGAGCTTCGCGCACAAGAAGAGCAACGTCTTCTTGCTTGCTGTGACGAGGTGAAATAAAAAAAAAACCAATGTGGCTGGCTGGATTTCTCGCGGTATTCCGTCCATAATGCAACTGATAATTGCACCATGCCTTGCGCAATTCCCCCATCGCATGTTTTGTAGTGGATCGTAGGTGGCATGTTGCACCTACCACATCATTTGCCTCATTACTTAAAAAGCGATATCTTTCCTGTAGTGACATCTTTGTGTTTGTGGCGAGCCTTTTGACAACAAGTATTTGCGTTTTGATTATCTTGTCAGAATTGAGACGTGCTCAAACGTACCGACTTAATTTGCTTGATTGAAAAAGCCCTGTCAGCACTCGAGAGATAGGCAGAGGTATGCTCTTGTTCACGAAACAAATTGGGGATGTAAATGAAAGACCTGTAACTGAATGTGGCGCCGATGAAAAGAAAAAGTGCGAAGTTGTTCAACGTTGCATTGGAAATATGCGACTTGCCGTGACCACACTTCCCTGGTTTTCAGAAAGTCAGTATTAACATACAATATTACTTCGCTCTTTGCGAAGAATCATGCCTGATAATATTCGTTTCATTTGCAATATGTTATAGCGCAGTTTATAATTGCTAAACGACGTAACTTAAACTAAGATTTTCGCACCTGTTGCTACCATTGCAACTTTGCACTGAAATCCAAATGCTTGGGGTGTTACGAAGTGAATAAGAGGCAAAGAGCGCTGCTGACATTACATCCTTCTATAGATTTGGTGGGTCTCAGGGAAGCACTAAGAAATACTGCAATAATTACAAGAGAGAAAGAGAGAGAGAATGAAAATGCGTATAAAGGGGAAGAACACCAGAGCGACATAACTGCTCTGGAACTTGTATTACATGAAGATTTGTTACTTGGCGAGTTGGCTATAGTTACCTTGATACACATTACCATAAGATAATGACAACCTACGCAGAAAAGGAGGGGATGGGCGTTATTTTATTCTCAGCTTGTTTACTAAAACAATTTTTCACGTCTTTGTTTCATTTTTTTTTGTCCCATCTTTTCAACTAAGTGTGCTCTCTTTTTTTATTTTACTAACATGCAAGACAGCATCTCTGATACAGCAGAATGTATTCCTTCCTTCGCCATTTTGCCGCAAGGGGACACTATGATACTGTTGGTATATTAAAATAATCGATACAAAACAATTGCTCTCGAACCATCTGCTGGTGCCCCAAGGATACTTTTTTTTTTTTTTTTGAGGGGAAGGGCCGTGTGGGAGGCACACTCCTTTTTTGTGTTATCAACAAAGTTTAGCCTTGTAATCTCATCCTGCAGGCAATAAATCACCCTCTGCCATGGAACTTAAGAAAAGATAAGCAAAGAACACATTTTCCTTTTCTTTACATGCAGGAAGCTAGCGAGACACCGCCCTTAAACAAATAACAACGGACAGAGGATGGGAAAATCTGTAGTGATAGGAAAGCAATGAATGCGCTGGAAAATTAAGTTAGCGAATTAAAATTGCGAGGAAAATGTATCACACTCAAACAATACGAAAGCCTAGACATATTCCCTTTTATTTTTTTTTTCTTGAGAAACTACCGCAAGGCTACGTTGTCTCGGATAGTGGCAGGATGGTATAGCTACTGGAACTTCTTTCTTTCTTTCTTTCTTTCTTTCTTTCTTTCTTTCTTTCTTTCTTTCTTTCTAAATCACGTGATGAGGTGCCTATAGCATGTGTGCGAAAAATACCACACTAACAGGATCACGGTAAATTCCCAAGTTTTTAAATATAAAAACTTAAAATTGAATTAGGAACTTCAGAACACTTATATAAAATCAAGAAATCCTGCCATCCACTGCTGGAGTCATGGCAGTGTTCGGGGATTCTGGACATTAGCAGCAGCGGTGTTATAGGCCTTCTAGAAATAATTTATAGAGTGCATTCACAACTGACCTATTAGTATTATTATATTGGCGTGGTACTGGTCAAAAGTACGTGTGGCGCTAAAGTTTGCTATTAGATGATGAATCATTAAAATTATTTAGTTCGCAGATTTTTTTAAAGCCAGAAATTTCTTTCGCTTTTCCCCCCGCTTTGAGGTTTGTCAGTTTCTTGCCATTTACACCTGGGCGCTACAGGCATCGCGTGAAAGTAACAGTGAACGTGCTCTAAAACACCTATCTACTGACCAAATATGCACAACTCCTGTTCTGCAGACGAAAATATGATATCCTACTTAGAAGCTGAACATATAATGGCGGCTCACAGACATCCCTAAAGCACACCGATCTGTTAATAGAATGGTGAACTATAATTACCGGATTCTTTGATTAACATTACTTTTTTATTTAGCTACTGAGTAGGTGGCATTGGATGGGTGCCTTATCGTGGCTAAGGCTCCAGAATAGGCATGTCCCACTTTACGATTCCTACACAGCACTCATCAAACCAGATCAAACGAAACCAGCCTTTCTATAGCCTCAAATATATACTTCACCAATAAACAAAGCTTCAATGTCAAAAGTGCCGGAACAGAACAGAACTCGGTGGAACCAAGAAAAGAAGACATGCACATTATAGAAAACTATGGGGAAAAACAACAAACGTGTACATATGTAACTATGTAATAGATATATTTTAAATAAATAAATAAATAAATAAATAAATAAATAAATAAATAAATAAATAAATAAATAAATAAATAAATCTGTCAGCCCTTCCACTGGGGTGGAGATGGAAGAGCGGCGAAGCTGTATATGGTGGGAATTACGTACTTCCAAATATGACTCTTAAGATGTGATAGTGTAATTTGTTATTTGAACTATTAAAGAATGAGAAATATATATGATCCGGTGGTTTTCACTTATTTAGTGTACCACAGGGACCATGGCCTTATGGTCGCTACGGTACACCACCATGCCGTTGTCGACACTGTTAGGGAAGGGGCGGGAGAGAGCCCCCAGAGAGAGTCGGCGGCACACGCGGCAGAGGCCGGCAGGGCTGCGCGCATGCGCCGCAGTGGGAGAGCGGGCACGCACACGCACAGTCTAGGGTGCCTCGATGCCTTCCTCGCCCACGGCTCCCCTTCCACTGGGAAGTCACGTTTGCTCTCCGCCGTGCGTTCGCTGCCCGTGAAAGCGCCCGTCCCTCGCCCTCACACGCTTTCACTCGCACATGCAGCATATGGCCAATGATAATTTTTTTATTGCTGGACGCGACCATCGAAGAGTGAGCCCTTACCAGCTTCGCTGTAAAATAAATAAATAAATAAACGATGGGTTTTATAAAATCAACTGTTAACTGTGTCGATGATGTTTCCAGAGCCTCGCCTTTTTTAAGACAAAATTTATTGACGAGAAACGTCGACACAATAAGCAGTTGTTAATAAGAAGGACATCATCTCTTCTATTATAACCTTGTAGCAACCTCAGATACTCTACTACCTTAAAGCGCACACATTACATTTTTCCCTACACATATGTACTAACGACAAAAAAGTTTACGGACCAAGGAATCTGACAAAAACCTGAATATCCCCGCAGCCGCAAAACGCAGCCTAGTATTCCCATTTCCATCCTCTACTGGTACATGCGAACAACATTGTGATGTACGTTTTTACTGGCTACTTTTAAAGGCTGCTCGAATATTTAGCATTTTCTGAGATCCCGTAGTCCGTAAACTTCTTGAGTCGATAGTACATATATGTATGTGTGCGTGCGTGCATGTCGGTGTGTGTGGTGTTTGCGCGCACGTAACCATACAACTTGATATGCTAATGGATGGGCGTTCACAAAGTGCCCACCCAACGCTGGTATTACGATATATTTTTTTTGTTCTCTCTTTTTTCAGATGTTGATACGTCCATGAAACGGGCTGCTATAACAACTGAACACCTCCTTGCAGACCACATGAAGCACACATAACGATACTTTATCAAGCACCACTGACTATCGATCCTCCTAGCAATAATAAACCACGCAAAATACTGTCTTATAGGTAAGGGGAAGAAATTCGCGTTTCTCAGCAACTGAGCTGAGTTTCCTGGAAAAAAAAGGGGGGGCACTCAACGGCTCACCGCCTGTCGCCCGCTTCGAACGCGCGTCCTGGCTGTCAGCCGTTCACCGCCGCTCGACTGGCTTGATCAGGTTGCTATCTCATTAAGCACGGTGGACGATTCGCAATGGGAGACGGGTCAGTCGGCCCACTGTTTGACTACCGGCCGTGCTACCGGCCAAGGAAGGATAGGAGACTCCAGCCGGCCGCTCCGCTTCATATCTGCAGTGGCGGCCTTTACTTGACGCCCTTCTCTTCTCTCCTCTCCACCTGTGTTCCCTTTCCTCCTCGCTTAAACAACGTTTTCCGGGAGCGGTCACTTTCGCGGTAGTGGGAGCTGAGATTGCCTGTGGCCGAGATTTACGCAACGGAGAGAAGAAGTAGAGGCAATAAGGGTGAAACGTCCAGGGAACTAGGACCAATGTCAAGCTATTCTAAGGAAACGAGGAATTAGGAATGTCAGCAGAGGACGAGGGCTGCAGGGACCCAAAAAGACTTTTCGTCGAAAGGCATCCCGTAAGAGTAATGAACAAGTGTGATGATCACTCAGACTGGTTTAACAACAAACCGTATAAAAGAACGTAAGCTTGTACTATCGACCACGCCTTGCAGATTAACGGCAACGTTTCCAGAAAATAGAGTGACGCGGCGCCTGTCTGTTAGACAGATCAGTGATCGTATTAGGCGCAAGGAATCACAAATTAAGTCACAGGCGTTTAACGGGGGTTCCGGTGGGGACCTAATGTACAATCTAAACCTGGTCGCAGAAGAGAACGCCGAAGAGCATGCTTTTTCAAGAACATTAAAAGTAATAAAAGCGACAAAATATTCGAAACAAAACACAAAAATAGGAAGGCGTAAAATATGTGAACCACAATACTGGCGCTGCTCTAAAGATTTCTACTAAATCGACAAGCTTCGTGTGTTGACCGGCCTCATATCATTGTGATTACAATGTTCCCGCTAAAGTGAATGCTTACCGGATTTGGGAAGGTACCTATTAGAGAGTGTTGAAAATATCCTACGCATATGGCAGATAATAATATGATACTAAAAAAAAAGAAACCGTGCGCTTCATTTATCGCTCGAGTCACCTGTACCGCGATAGTATATTCAGATCCTGTCAATCAATGATTATACCCCTTTTCATCAGCATGATATCTGTTGCCTCACGGTCATCTGTCAGATATTATGGCATCATAATCTTCTGCTGCAGTCTACGAGTCCCCACTGTCATATATGGTCAACGAAAACGAAGTGGCCCAATGAGTGCGTCTTGTTCCTTCCTATAAGACGCGATACATACCCACAACAGCTTTCGCTCCATACAGATATCACTATAGGACTCACCACGCACTGATTATAACCAAGCAACACATTCTCTTACTTACGCTACCGCTATCGCTATCTCTAAATACAACCACCTTTATACAGCTAGGTAAACCCACGCTCAACATCCCCACATCCCCGAAACTACCGCCGCTCCTTCTGTTACGACGTCTCATTGCTTCCCTGCTCCTTCAACCTCACCACTTGCATCGCCGAGGACATACCTACCTAAAGCTGCATAATGCTATCGCATTAAAACCCTTGGAAGGACGTATTTTGTGCACGTGCATTATTATGATCCGTATTTTGTGCACGTGCATTATCAAGTACAGAGCCTCTGGGATCGCCCCGTGTAAAAAACCCGGGTAACTAAGAGACCAACTTTCGTATCTACATCGGCATCGCCTAAATATTCCGTCGTAATATCTGGTGTACTTCTGTTTAGAATTGGTTCAAATCTTTGCGGAGACGACTGATATACTAGGTTCTTCGTAACATTTCACGAATGTTTTTCGTTTACAATACGCTTTATTGAGGAATCAATTCTTCTCCAGCTGTCACAAAAAATAATAAAAAAATGATAAGAAAAGCAAGATCACTGCAAGAATAAAGTCATAACTCAACACTTGAATACTACGTCAGGTGCTTGCAATATGCGTGTTTATACCTACCTGTATCTACTCTGGCATTATGGTTGTAAGGATAGGAGTTTGTTAAGAAACCACTTAATTTGTTAGCGATCATTGTGCGAAGGAAGCGTACGACTGAACAAGGAACGCACTTTATTCTGAAACGCACATCCATCCATCCATCCATCCATCCATCCATCCATCCATCCATCCATCCATCCATCCATCCATCCATCCATCCATCCATCCATCCATCCATCCATCCATCCATCCATCCATCCATCCATCCATCCATCCATCCATCCACCCCCCACCCACTCACCCATCATTCCATCCATCCATCCATCCATCCATCCATCCATCCATCCATCCATCCATCCATCCACCCACCCCCTACCACTCACCATCATCCATCCATCCATCCATCCATCCATCCATCCATCCATCCATCCACTCCCCATCCATCCATCCATCCATCCATCCATCCATCCATCCATCCATCCATCCATCCATCCATCCATCCATCCATCCATCCATCCATCCATCCATCCATCCACCAATGCACCCATCCATCCACCAATACATCCATCCATCCTTTATGCATTTCAGCCATTTTATCTGTTACCTTCTGCGTCCCCACGTGCTGGCTGTATTTCTTTTGTTGGTCCCTTGCCAGGCTATTGAACATTATTGTTGTCTTCTGCATATTAATCTTCAACTCCACTCTTGCACTTCCTCGGTTAAGGTCTTCAGTCGTTTGTTGCAATCCGTCCCCATTGTTGCTGAACAAGACAATGTCATCTGCAAACCGAAGGTTGCTGAGATATTCGCCCTTTGATCCTCACTTCTAAGCCTTCCCAGTCTAAGAGCTTGAATACGTTTTCTAAGCAAGCAGTGAATAACATTGGAGAGATTGTGTCTCCTTGCCGGACCCCTTTCTTGATAGGTAATTTTCTACTTTTCTTGCGGAGAACCAATGTTGCTGTGGAATCTTTGTAGATATTTCCGAAGATATTGACGTATGCCTCCCAAGGAGGCTCTTGATGCCTCCTGTACTCCTTGATCACGCAATGCCTCTATGACTAGTGGTATCTCTACTGAATCAAATGCCTTTTCATAATCTATGAAAGCCGCATAGAGGGGTTTATTGTACTCCGCGGATTTCTCGATAACCTGATTGATGACATAAATGTGATCCATTGTAGAATATCCCTTCCTGAAGCCAGCCTGTTCTCTTGGTTGATTGAGGTCAAGTGTTGCCCTGATTCTATTGGAAATTATCTTGGTGAATATTTTATACAATACTGAACGCAAGATAATGGGCGTATAATTTTGAATTCTCGAAAGTCTCCCGTCTTATGGATTAGTATAATTTTGGCACTCTTCCAGTTCTCTGGTACAATTGAAGTCGTGAGGTAGTGCGTATAAAGGGCCGCAAAATTTTCAAACATGATATCTCCTCCACCTTTTATTAAGTCGACTGTTAGTCCATCTTTTTCAGCCGCTTTTCCCCGGGTTATGTCTTGCAAGGCCTTCTAACTTCATCGCAATTATAGAAGAAGAATCTGTATACTGTTCGCCACTACTTCGAATGAAAGTAGCTTGTCTGCTGTGGGTACTGTACAGGTCAGTATAGAATCGGTCAGGGGTGGCATGGAGCAGAGGTAGAACACCAGGCTTCTAATCCGAAGATCGCGGGTTCGAATCCGCCTGCAGTCCACTAATTTTCAGGCTTGGGATGGCGGCTGACACCGGCAAAAAAAAAATCGACGAGAGCTAGTGGGGCTATACTAGTCAAGGTGCAACCAAATTAGGAAGGCCCACTAAGCTTTAACAAAGTCACTCCCTCACCAGAACAGGAATTGGCCTCTCTGGTGCAGTATTCGGCCGCTACCTCCAAAATGACTCCTCCGATTTACCCATGGCCCTCAGTCCCCAGCGGCTGCGGAGCACCTGACCAAGGCTGCGGTCAGACCCGCTACGCGGTAGAGGGTGCTAAGAATCTCTGGGTCCGGACAGGCCGCCACGGGAAACTGAACGTGGCAACGTTCAACACGCGAACGCTCTCGAGTGATGCTAGCTCGAGAGAGCTAAGCTATCTTAGCAGGGCAGTTTGAGGAATTATCAGGAATGGCCTGGGATATTATTGGCCTTAGTGAGGTTAGAAGAACTGGTGGGGCTTATGCAGTGCTGACTAAAGGCCACGTCCTCAGCTACAGAGGTCTTCCCGATAAGAGAGAATACGGCGTAGGATTTCTAAACCAAAAAGACATAGCGGACAACATTGATGAATTCTACAGCATTATAGAGAGGGTGGCAGTCGTCGTAATGAAGCTGAATAAGAGGTATAGAATAAAGGTATATAGTACAAGCCTACGCCCCAACCTCCAGTCACGATGATGAAGAAATAGAACAGTTTTATGAAGATGTTTAATTTGCGATGAAAAAGGTGCATACTCGGTACACTTTAGGACATTAAACTATTAAATTGTCAGTGAAATTTTGTTATCGGCAGACACCGACAAAAAAACTACGAAGAAGAGTACCTCCATCGCTACATTGTGTTGTTGTTGTCTTCTAAGACGAATAATATACTTTGCGTTGTGAGACCAGTTTTCTTTCTGGTTATCTAGCCATCTAACTATGCCACCAAAAAATGTGGTCCGATCCCGAAGGTTGTTCAGTCTAAAAATGTGGGTTGTTCGCATGGGTATTCGCCACTGTGCCGCTCTTCAATGAACCTCCTTGACGCCAACTTAGGTCAATGTGTATGTGCCACTGCGTATGCGGTGACTTCATGGCGGCACCGCCAAAAGGCGCAGCGCTCGACGGAAGCGCGAGAGAGGAGACCGGCTGGAGTACACAACTCATACATAACTTCTTTTGGCTATTTGCCCACTTTGATAATTATCGTATATTGGTTCTGCCCGAATTTTTCGATACGGCACGTACCCGCAAGCACGGGGCGGGGGTACCGCCTG
The DNA here is from genome assembly GCF_013339745.2 of Dermacentor silvarum. Lineage (NCBI taxonomy): Eukaryota > Metazoa > Arthropoda > Arachnida > Ixodida > Ixodidae > Dermacentor > Dermacentor silvarum. The sequence goes on along the minus strand of NC_051157.2, from coordinate 67,754,778 downwards.
CAAAAAATATGAACACCCCAAGCAAAAAGAATGAAGGCAGGCTCAAAAACAAGACGGAGCAAGTCTGAAAGGAAGAGTCTAGGTGGCTTAATAGATATTTGGTGCAAATTCTAATCAGCGATGTCATGAAAAGTAGATATAGGCTTAAATGTTGCTGAAGTGCACTGCTCGCAGCTGAAATATGAATAATGCGGGAAGATACACGTGAAGGGAAGTACAAAGCAATACAACGCAATTTTATTTTTGTTGTGTTTAAAGAGAAACCGTTTCCAAAAAGTCATGTAAACAAGAATAGTTGAGATGGCAATATGTCTAAGAGTGAGAACGAGAGATACTCTCTCTCCATTTTTTTGTGGGGGAGGGGGAGGGAGCTGTAGGTTGCGTGGAGAAATTCACATGGAATAAAAGAAACAAAAAACAAGACATCAAGAAAGAAATAAGGTTCAGATGCTTAAGGTAGCCCCTGAAAAATATAAACACTTTTGTCTTTATTTGTGCCGGCTCTCGATGCTGGCGGGGTGGTTAAGACTCCGAGAAAGAGATTTTTAATTAAACCGCCAGGACACGAAGCTTCAGTAACTCGGGTAACCGGGTCGTTCCGGACGCGGTTCTCCCCCCCCCCCCCCCCCCCCCCCCCCACTTCCTCCACTGCGTTGCCGCAGCTCCTTAAATCGCCCAGAGCTTCTATAGGTATAGTGCTGAGCGAGGTAAGAAGAGGGGGAAAATGATTTTGAGTTAGTGTTCTGTGGTGCCTGTCATACTCTGAGTATGTTTAGGTTAATAAAGCCACAGTCGTTGTTCCTACCCTAATTAAATTTTCTTCAGCTTTAGTATTTTTCTCGCTTCCTATTTTTATTCTGGCCTCTGAAGTTTTTGAGTAAAATTCCCCTTTGAGAGCAGCACATCTACAGCGGCAGATAACTGTAAAAACGTTACCGGCTGCTGGTGTACAGAAACAGACTTTGCCTGTAAAGGAACAGTTCTACAGACAATGTTTTCAAAAAATTTAATATCTGATCCGACTAGCTGGATTTTCAGGACGTTCAAAGAGGAGACTGCTTGATCCTATGCTTGACTTATGAATTAAAGCTTAGTTTCTTATTCTATTTTTTTCTTTTGCTTTTTTAGAGCTGATAGCGAGCTTAGAAATGACTGAGAGCGAACTAAAAAGCAACGACTTATTTTGGAACTTCACGTAATTGCGAAAGAGTCCATGACACAGACAAAGAAACAAAACCAAGAACTGATGGAATGAAGAGAGAAACAGACGAACAAACAAAGCACAGTAAAGAAAACGAGCACAGGTCATGTCGAACGTGGTGGGTATTGCCCAAATGCAATTTCTGGCTTCGTTAACCATAAAATTGGCAGTGCAGCTTTTTTTTGTGTGTGTGCTACCGTAAACATAACTTTTAGCTGCTCAGTAGTGTTGTTACCTGATAGCCTTTATGCGCGTTCTGCCAGGATAACGGTGATATATATATTTAATGTTAGTTGGCGGTCGGGTCGTTTCTCTGTGCGATAGCTTCTCCTGCCAAGTACTGAAGGCGAGTGTGTAGCAGCAGGGCACATAAATCAACTCACCCTCTTGATAGCATTGCTATAGGAGGACGAAGCTGTGATGGAAATTGCTAGTCTCGAAGTTGTGATGCATATAGCTAACACAATAATATGCGCAGTGAGACTTCATACATCAAGCCCTTCTTCGCTACATCTGTGCAACAGGGCTTCACACAGGACGCTTTCCAGGCATAGAACAATAGATTCATGAACCATACTACCGTTTTCTATTGGACTTTCTGCGAGAAACGAATCTGTTTGCGTGTTTGTAACCATATATTTTATTATGTCTAAAGGCAGGCTTCCAAAGTAAAATCATGCACTGTATCGCTCGGTGTTGGTTAGAGTAAACATTCGCTGATGCGCGTGAGCAACTTCTTTTCGAGAGGAAAACCTTATTCAGTTACGACTCTAGTCCCAGTTATCTTCGTTTGTCGAGGTGGCGCTTGCCGGCGGCGGAGAAGTGGAGGCGCAGCCTCTTTTTCCTCGTCTTTCCTAGCCTGCCTTTTGCATCTTGCCACTGTGTTCGTGTAAATGTGTCCCCCTCAGCGCTGGTTTATTGATCAGTCGCAGAAGCATAGCGTCCGCCTATCAAAGCGCGTTGGTCAATCATTAGCTGCCGACGGCACTAGCGTGCTTTCTAGGCGCGATAGTCTTCTCAGCAGTAGCAACGGCAGAGTGGCTGAAAGATACCACATGTGGCTTTAGGTTAGGGTAGAGCAGACAACTAAAACATTTTCAAGCATGCTATAGCTCTAGAGTTACATTTGTCTGAAGTACTTCGTAACTATGGGCATCGTAATAATTGTGCTAGAAAGAAAGACAAAAAGGAATCCCAACTAAAATCTTTGACAGGCATGTAGTCTATGCTATTGATCCGTTTTTAAAATACTTGAGAGGAGTTGCGCAATTTCGTTGCCTATTATTGCATTATAATCTTCTCGCACATCACTTTGGGAGGCCTGCGACGAGAGCCGGCAGACATCGAAACGACTGCAGGATTTTGCATACAACAGCTATCAGTGTAAACAAAAGAATAAAATTACCCGCACATTTTCATTTCTTTGCCTATCCCTGTAAGCGGCTTAGTGCTATCGTTAATAAACAACACCACCATCATCCTCACCATCTGTAGTGCCTGTCTGATCCTATGCCCCAGGGTCATATGAGAGAGATTGCTTCGAGCATTTTGTGAAGGCTTCGTCAGATGAGACTTTGTAAGAAGCGGGGGTAGTCTTTGCATCCTTTTTGCAGTCGTGGGGCACGTTGATTAAAGAAATACCCTCTGCCACGGAACTTAGACATTTTTCAAAGATTTTTTTTTTTTGCATATTGGAACCAGGAAACGCTGTCGCAAAAAACTACACGCACATTGCTGCAGTTTCTAATGTTAACTGGCCTCAGTGACCACTTGAAGACGTGATTCGCATTCAACCACCTGCTCGTAGCAGATATTCCTTTTCCTTCATCACTTTTCGCCACATGGCCACCGTGACCCACATGGACCACAACGAACTGGACGTGCGTTGGTTCAGCTTCCCTGGTTTTAATGCTATTAGCATTGTTAGCCTACTTCAGCAACTTTGTATCTATCTATCTATCTATCTATCTATCTATCTATCTACACTCCTACACATGTATGCAGCCTGGCACTGATGTCTCTCGCAGTTCCCGAATTATGGGGTTTTACGTGCCAAAACCAGTTCTGATTATGAGGCACGCCGTAGTGGGGGACTCCAGAAATTTGGACCACCTGGGGTTCTTTAACGTGCACCTAAATGTAAGTACACGGGTGTTTTCGCATTTCGCCCCCATCGAAATGCGGCCGCCGTGGCCGGGATTCGATCCCGCGACTTCGTGCTCAGCAGCCCAACACCATAGCCACTGAGCAACCACGGCGGGTCTCTCGCAGTTCCCACTGCTAAGGCTTGACATCTAACGACGCAGCCGTAAGTACTGCGGGTGGCGCGAGTTCAATTCCACTGAGCATTGTAGAAATTTAAAGGATAACTTTTTAACGCGACAGCATAAGGGCCACATGTCGTAGAAAATCCTATGTCGGCATCGTCCATTAAGGAAACATATAGTTAGGTATATGTAAATGCCACGACATGCGGTGTATGCGGGTTTTATTGCCACACCATTCTATCACTAAAGTTGCTTATTCTCGACGAAGTTATTCCTGGAAATTTAGAGAATGACAGCCCACAAACAAATTGTCATGCAAGAAAACACTGATAGCGCATGCCTTCTATGTTAAATCTTCTGAGATGGAAATATTAAAAGGGCGAAACAATAACAGAAACCTGAAAACGGTGTATTTAAAAATTTTTTTGTTTGCGCGGCTGTGCACAACCTGCGGGATCGGCCCACGCAACAGGCCGCGTTCCTACCAGAAAGCTCGCCTTCACGCATAGCGTCCGCCGCAATCGTTTTCCTGTAAACATAAGCTGCAGTTGCCGGGAAGCGTGAGAAGCAGTCAAGGATCTTTGGGTGCTATCGCGTTTCACTCTTAAAGGCGAAACTTAAGCGTCCTGAAAGTTTTTGTCATAGTAGATTGGCAAATACCCAGTAGCAGATACCTAGTTACCCAAGTTGGCGTCAAAATGTAGCTCAGTGAACAGCGGCATACTCATACTAACACAGTGAGCCAAGTTGGTATCAAAGGAGTTCATTGATGAGCAGCAGTGAAACGTACCCAGTGTTCCAAGTCGGCGTCAGACTCGTTGAAGAGCGGAACATAGTTACACAGTGTCACATGCTGAGTCAACGAAGTTGGTACAACAGTTGGTTTCGAACCCTGGGCCGCGATTTTGTAGCAAGGCATTATGACTTATTCTACTCTAGTCTTATCATCCACCGCTCACGGCCGGCTGATCCCGTTGATAATGCAAGCGGACCATCGCTCCGGCCACTGACAAAGCGCGATAAGCGCGAAAATGCATTATAACATTAAAGGCATCGCTACAAAATACCGGCCCTGTTTCCTCAGCGCAGCAGCCCAATGCGTGACCTATTGGACCATGGGCTACCCGTGGTCCAGGTGGGCGGGAAAACGATGAGAGACATCGAATGACAGTCAGTCCCCAACAAGCGCGTGAAGTTTCCAATGAATGCTAATCACCCTAATAACAAACTTCCCATCATCAAATTATATATGCACCACTACTTAAAGTTCTAATCGCCTTAGCGTTGATACTAATCCCCGAAAAATGCGTTGCGCCTAATTTTTTTTCTTTTTTCCCATCCTCTGCTTGATGATACAAACAGCGATGTAATGAACAATTCCATTCAGAGTAAAGCCAATCAGACTCCACGCACAACGAAAGCGAAAAAAGTACAAGCTTATGACGAATGGCGGATACTGCTTTAGCGACAACAAAGGGCTGTTTGCCGAGGGACGCATGTAAATTAAGCATCCTGTTCTGCACTGATAAATGTTTAAGAGGTACACATCGGCAACGGAAGCCAAGTAAATGACCAGGCCTTTCTGCAGGAAGCCGGCAAGTCATTCGATAAAAAGGAAAAAGGTGCGTAAAAAACAAAATATTTAGTCCTTTTGAGATTGTGCTAGCTTTTGAGTATGCTATTTTGCAACATAAACGAGATTACGGACAAAGCAAGATGGTGTGCAGCACGGTGCTGATGATCGGGCTGACAGACATCACCACATTCTTTTTTTTAATTAAGTGTTCATTGACCAGTCCAGGTGCCGCCTTCACAACGAACGAGGATGATTGTACAATGCGGCCGATAAAGTTCTCTTCTAAGTATGGGCTCCTTAATGCTCTTTGACATGCAAATGCGATGTCGTTTCAGCCGGGGAACAGAAAGGCGCGTGAGAGCAACTTATAATATGCAGGTGTAAAAAAGGGGCGACCGGAAAGAAGACATGGGTATGGGCTTTTTGAAAGTGGTGCTCGGGTCTGACGGCCCCCCGCCTCCGGGGGACGTCGTTTAATCGGCGGCCTTCCGTGTCTTCTCGACATTTCCAGCGTCATGATTCCAACACTGGTATATCCTTAATTTGCGTCTTCGTGCCGAACTGGAGCTACATTCATACGCGTCGTCACATATCTGTTTCCATGGGCCCTCGCGCGCCTACAGGACGTGACATTCACCGCCTGAGCATAGTTTGGCACGCTACGCCAAATAAATTAATGCTGTGCGATCTCAAGAAGGGTCGGGCCGAGTGGCCGGCTGCATTATTTTAAATCTCAATGTGACCCTAAGAGTCAGTATAGCACTCCCACGAAAAAAAAAGAAAGCCGAACGCCGCAGTATTTTACCGATTATGAACAGCAGAAATGGCGAATTCATCAGGCAGCTTTTCTTTTTCTTTTTTGGGAGGGCGGGGGGGTTCTGGGTTGGGCTGCTGAAGCAATGTTATAGGCATTGCAGAAGTCCGAAAATATTTTATACTGCCTGACAATTATAATTTTAATAATAGAGGCGTCATATCAACTGTACATTTTTGATGATTATGCCTCACTTGAGGCGGAGTTGGGACGATATCTATTTGGACGGTTTCCTACACTTAAAGTGCTATACAGAAAAACAGAGGCTTTGCTTAAGTTTGGCAACAAAACACAGAAATAAGCAGGTATATCAGCAACAGGCCACATGGTTTAAACCCGGTCTATCAATTACTGTTTCTTTTTAAGCCATTACTTTCCAGTTAAAGATTGTAAATTAGGAGTGCGCATGTAGAATCACTTTATTGTAGCGTATGGGCGCCGGTGCTTTCTCAAGGCACCTTCAAGTACCGTAATTTTTCATATTTAAAGCTCGAAGAATGCGTCAATTAAGCAAAAAGTAAAAATGAAAGAAAGAAACCGAGAAACTATAAAACAGTACACGCAAAGAGACCAAGATCAAAGTACGATAGCCTCTAATGTGGCTGCATAAGTAGTTCAGAGGCGACGAATATTTTTGATAAAATTTCAGCCCTGATAAGTGACATGCAAATGGGAGCGACGGATCTCCATTTTAAGATTCTCCCGCCCAATTTCACAAAGGCGGCACTCTGGTCGCCCAGCTACACGCTGTGGCTTCAGGTAGGCGGGAACATTTACCGGCTCACCTTCTGTTGCTCTTCACAACCTTATCAGTCTTTCATATTTTTTGCTTGAGGTGAAAGTCTCCGCAACATTTATCGCCGTATTTGCGGTAACCTTCTTTACAGTCACCAGACCAGGACCCGTTTTACAAAGTTTGTTCTCTTGTTCCGTCCTGTCTATGCCACGCAGTGCGTACAGTACGAAGTTTCGCACCTTCGTAACACGAATAACCACTTTACTATGCTGAGCATAGAATAAAGCATATCAACACAAATCGCAACACAAGACCGTCTAATCACCTGCTTGACTGCGTAACGCGCAAGGTAAGAGAAAGAAGAAAGAAAGAAAGAAAGAAAGAAAGAAAGAAAGAAAGAAAGAAAGAAAGAAAGAAAGAAAGAAAGACATATTCCGGAAGGTAGTAGGTAACTAAGCTCCCACACTTAGCAACTGTACTTTCCCTGACGCCCACACTTACGGTAGCTTTTGGCGTGCCGAGCTTGTCGGCGAAAAAATCAGCTCAACGACCGAATATTCCAGCAGATGTGGCCAACAAACTAACATCGACATGGAGAAACATGAAAAGCGAAAAGAAGCGCGCGAGTCTATAAAGGAAGGTATTTGGTGTGCACCGAGATTACGGCGTCCACATTTCACCGAAATTGCCCTGTTCGCGCAAGTGCACGACACAGCCAGCTGACGCTGAGAAACCCCTATACGTTCGACTATGCGATCAAAAAAGAAAAAAAAAGGAACAAACAGAAATAAAATTCATTAACGAGCACTAAGCGCGAGGCGCGTCAAAGCTTCACGAGGAAAAAAACCTGCTGTTTTCGGAACAAAAACAAAGAACCACAAACAAAAAAGAAAAAAAAAGAAACACAGGGCAGAAACTTAGAAAGAAGCTTCTAGAGCAAGAAGAAATTGAAGAAAACAAGACAGAACGTATGTAATTACAGAACAAAGACTTAGACGTAGCATGTATGAAAAAGGGGGTAAAAAAACCTAAAAAAATAAAAAATAAAAAGAGGCAGCAATAGTTCTGCCTGCGCATAATGACGGAAGCTGAAAGGAAACTGTGATAAAGGTCGGGAAGCTTAGCTGAATTTGTGCCTTTTTCTTACCTTTCTGTTAGGCAGGAACATTTTGCTTTATTTAAAGTTATGAGTTGCAAAAGACCGCATGCAAGTTATGCATGCATGAACGCGGGTGAATTACAGGGTCGAGTTTAGAATTAATGGGCAAAGAAACAAGAAAAGCTATACTGAAGAATGCTAAACGAAATAGGTAACGCATTAGAAATAAATAAAATCAGTCAGAATAATTTAAGGTGACAAACTGAAAGGCAAAGTAAACAGTGTATGGTGTGTGGAAGCACAGACAAGTGTAAAAGAAAAAAAAATGCCGACCGTATATAAGTTGCAGACGTCGGACGGAATCCATTCAAAGGAAATAAGATAAAAGGCTCCCGAGCCTCTCACTCATTACAGGCATTAGCCTGCACGTCGCAAAATTTCTCCGCCATGATTTTGTTTTGCACTTCCGAGTTTTGCGGTGAGAGCAAGGGTGACTTAGGGAGGCATAAAAATAAAGGTAAAAAGAAAGAGAAAGCTTCACGTTATAATTCTCTTTTCTGAGCTAGTTGTCAAGGCTTTAACTTTTTTTTTGGCTGTGAGAGAAGTTCGCAGCAAAATTAGATTAGCGAGAACTACACGCTGAGTAACGTGAGGGCGTTCAACCTAGGCTGCTAGATCGAAAGGTGTTCGCGCAAGGAATGAGATCAACGTAGGGTGCGCAGAACGCGTACGGTTAAGTACTTTTACAAAATAAGGGGAAAATAAGATTACAAGATATGCGCGGAGTGGTTATAGTGCTGGAAATAGGCACGTCAAGATCAGGAGGCACGAAGCACAAATTTGGCGCTTTTGGAGAGTGCTGCGCACGTATCCGCTAAACGCCAACGTGTCCTGCGCAACCCTCCAAAAAACCTCAAGCGGCAGTTCCAGCACCGCAGTGACAAGCCTTTTGCAGGCTCGCTATTAAACATACACTAAGGAGAAACAGTAAACCAGTTCGAAGTCATTAAGTGTTCTTAAAAAAAACTATATTTTCATACATTTCGCAGTAAGAGACTGGGAGATGCCCCAGCGCTTGTACGCAAGTGTTACTTCACGGATTTCTAAGTAGTTTGTTGTATTTCGGCCGTCGTGCCACAGAAAAGGTTCTGAAAGTTGCTGAGTGCAGTATTGAGCTCTTGTAGAATACAATGTAGTCCGTCTTTACCGATAAAAAGTTACCTACGCCCCAAGCAGCCACCTTCTAAATGCACGACGTCATTGCGAGCTGATGCGGGAACTTGAACTCGTCTTTTGTTTCCGCATCCTTTCTGGCTAACCAAGCCTGCTTTGCCAGTACAGTTGTTTTTTGGTGTAGCAGATGTGGCGTGTATCATAATAATATCCCCTTTTTGGTCACGTAAGACCGCAGAAATTTACTTATTTAATAGTAGATGCCAAAGTTACTGATACAGCTAAACTTGTTTTTTCAGATCTGAGGTTTATTAGCGCGAATAAAACAAGGACACGGTGAAACAAATAACACATACATACTGTGCCGTTCGTTGACACATTGTTGCTCCTGCACTATAGTATGACTTGCACCGAGGGGACAGACATAAGTATAGCGTATCTCTCGATAGCGTGTACGCGCTATAATGAGCAATGGGTCAAGAATGCAGGATGAGCTCCTAAAAAGACCTTGGTGCTCTTTTTTTTTTACCCATCAGCGCTTCAAGAAATAAAAAGTTTGCAGCTGCCACTGGCAAAAAACGAGGTGGCTCAGTTGTTCAACAGGAACGCGCCCACCGCCATCACGCACTGCACGCACAAACGGCCGAAATCGCTGTGCCTGGGAACGAATAAGACAGCTGACAGCGCCAACCGTTAAATTGAAAATCTATTAGTAGAGAAAATACCACCTTGCTAGAACTATTTACCCCAATTAGTGTGTGGGTCATGGTGTCGGCGTGCGCCAGCGACGAGGTGTACTACGAAAGGTTCCTGACAAAGAAAAAGCTGCTCCCCAGGGTGACAAGTTTCACGACCGCAAAGCACCTAAGTAAGGCAAAAGAGGGGCATTGATACAATCAAGTCTAGGATGAAGTGATTCGCTTGCGCGTGTATACATGTTCTTTGTGAGGGATACTTGTCACTCAAGCCTCGTTTTGTCCTTAAGGGAGTTTTGTATATTGTAATGTACAGTGTAGCAGCAGACGCTCTGACATCATAAATCTCGTCTGAGCTTGATGGATGACTGTGCCCTGTTACTAAGACATTACAAGGCAACAGGACACGTACACTCATCCGACGAGCTCAGACGAACACCCTGCTCACTAATGTGCGCAAGTACCTCTTCCGAGGCCGACTCACTGAAGACCCCCTCGCTGTAGCCACTGCGGTGTTTATCTTCCCAAAACATCGCACATTCTGTGGCCATTCCATCCTACACTATCCCCCTTAGCCAAACTCGCATCTCTCCCACCTATCCCTTCCGCCGAGTGGCTGACCACCGCAACCACCTTTGACGACCAAGGATTATATTGCTGACATTATCGGTCTAGCGATGAAGCACGCCGCAAGCGTCGTCCTGGACAGAGGGCATCGGTGCAATTTTTGTTTCTCGCAAAATAAAGTGATTTGTATCTCTCTCTCCTCAATAATAGTTTGGTAGCTATTCTCCACGTGAAAGCAGAGAGCGTTACTTCTCAAGTTAGAAGCAGATGAGCACGTCGCAAGCTTTCTATTTGGCGTGAGCGCACTGAGCGTACTTCCACAATTATGTGTTTTTGAGAACACGCCTCGATGTAGACCTTGGTCAAAGGCGACCTAAAACCTGACAAGGCATTGCCCCTGTAGGAATACGGTAGATGTGAAATATAATTAACAGGATACACTGTATAAATATAACGGATAACATCCGCTCCGTACCGTCCGGAAAACTGAGATGAGATTAAACAACTAAGAATTTGAACATAGAAGAGAGTGGAATACTGTAGACACTTATTAAAAGGGGTACTATTGTTTTATAAGGAGAACAGTTAGCATAACGTAATGCGTTCGAATCAACTTGAATATATCAATTAGGTTGCCTGAATTTTGCGTCACGTAGTAGACTCTCATTTGAATGCAAAGGGTTTACGAAGCTTGGATTTGTGTATTATTCACTTCAAATCATTTTTAATAAGCAATCCCTAAGCTTTTTTTAATTACATGAGGTGATACGATGATTATGATCTATAGCAACTGTGTTAATGTGCTTCTTTTACCCCTTAACGTTTTATTCGTTGTTTCCTGAGCATAAGCGGCCTTTTCCTTTTTCAGACTACGTTTTATTGGCTTTATGTCAACATACAAATACAGCGCTTTCATTTTTTCCCTTACATCATAGTATAACTTTTATCTTGGAAAGCACGACGGTAGTTCAACCATTTTAGCATAAGCCACAAGGAGACCTCTAGCGATCACACCTCAAGAAGCGAACCAGGTGAGTGTAAATAAAATAATTGGTGGTGCATCCATTCTTTGAAGATGTTTCTCGATGTGAATGCGGTCCGCAAGTTTTCTTACGATGGGTGTGTAATTAATAATCGGGGGATATGTTTTTCATGCTATGATGATTACTACGTTGATTATTCTATCCACAGGCTATATCCCCATGCCATCCATGCATCACGAAACCTTATGGGCACATCGGCAGACACACGAAGTGGCAATCTCTCTACCAACCACAATGGCAAATGATACTACGACAGAGTATATCTTGTTATCACTGCACACCATTTGAACTCCGTGGCAACCCTTACTATCCCTAGGTCTCCTGACTGTAACTTCGTTGCTATGGCTATCCATTAAGGGGCCATGCTCGAAGCGAAGGTGCCAAACCGGAACGGGGGTAAAGTTCGCAAAGAATGGTAATTTTATTGAGTATATACCAGCAATGAGGAACTTCAGATAACTGCACAGTGCAGGTGCGTTAGACAACGCTAGGTTATGATAGCACGCAAAGTATATGGATTTCACTCTGCTGTCGTCTGGTGCCGTATTCTCAATTGGTAATTTTCAGTGATAACACTTTCGGTGTGCATTGATAGGCTTTGCCAGCAGAAGTGTGTGTGAGCAAAGCAATAACACAATCTCCAAGAGAGATATCTTCATGTTCCATAGTTCTGAAATTTTATTGCGATGCCAATTATATGCACACTCCAAGCGCAATTATAACGCCGGCTACGCCATCACCGTCGCCGTCGCCGTGAGTTTCAGTATAAAGCCCAACGGCGATAAAATCGTCGCCATGAGTCGATACGGCAGGTGGCCATACGGCAGGTGGCCGTACGCTGTATGTGCGAGTGAAAGCGTACGAGAAAGAGCCAGCAATCGGGGCTCAATGCAGCGCATGCGAGGGAGGAAGGCAGGCCGGAAGCGCGCGGTCTTCTTTTATGTTTACCTGTGCGCGCGTGACACAATGTTTGTCTATTTAGTTAGTAAGCGAATGTTTACAACTTTAGACGACCCATTAAATTACTATCCTTGCTTCGCATAGCTCTCTACTAATTTGCTATCACAATCGATGCTTCACCTCTCGGGCGAAACTGCGACTTTTTTTTTCACAGGATGGCTGTCAACCCAGTTAAGCATCATGCTAAATGATACGTCAACCGAACTGATGGTATCCCCAAAATGCTCGACCTGCATGTACAACCGTTATCTATTTGACTTTGTTCATGTCATTATGAATTACTTATGTTGCTGTAGACCAAGAGTGAAGACCAGCCAAAGTCGCATAGCTTCTCTATACAAGTTAGAGGTGCTAACTTTTTACATCCTTCTGTGATTAGTGGGACCTGCGTGTTTTTTTTTTCTGTTCCTGAGAGGATGTTCTTGCTTAAGTTTTGTCTTTAGGACCTGTCCTCTTGCTGCTTCCTTTCTTCTTTACTTCCCTTCTCCTTATCTCCTACTACCTTTTCTATGACCTCCTTCCTAAAGAGTAGGCAGGCTTTGTGCTCCTCTCGGCGGCTGTGCTAGCATGCTCTTCCCCTATTTCTCTCTCTCTCTCTGTGTATGTGTGTTTTCATAATAAATATTATTATTATTAGGAATAATATTAATACTAATACTACTACTATTAATAAGATGCAGCCGGTCGAAGTTTGTCCTCACACGACCGACGCATGATGAAAGCAACTCTATATCACTGGGTTCTAGTGCCAATTGCGAAAGTTCAAACTTCTCCTGAAACGCATGTTTCTTTTGATTTACGAGACACCCCATTAACTATAATATGGTGCCAATCTAGAAGGATTGAAATTTACGACGCATCCTTCAGCGAAGCCATCGTCATTGCTAGAGGGTATGTCGCAAATTCCAGCCCGCGTTCTAAAGTTCCCGTGATGCTGGTTTGGAAGATACTTCCTGACAAATTAAACTATGTGGCCCAAAATTTTTCTGCAATTTTCTATTTCTTGAGGAAAGTGTCTAAGGCGTTGTGTCATTAGTCACTCACTGAGAGAGTCGGTTCGGCAGAGATAATTTTTTACATTGTTGCGTGTTCTCTAGTACCACGTTTCAGCATACAAGAACGTGATGCGGCTTTGATAGAGCTTTGCTTTTCGGCATATCTCGTGGTGCAGTACCTTGAATAAAGGATGAGCTTATGCATAAATGTCGTATAAAGGTCGGGAAAGGTTGTTTCCTGCATTAAAATAATAATTTGCGTTAGGCAAGTCCTTTGACAGAAAGGTTGCGTGAGCCTTTGTGCACTGTGTAAGTGAGGCACGCGCCTGGGTACATGCGTCTCGAGCGCACTTGGACGCTCCAGGCCATGCTTTGTACTACAAGCTTGCATTCGCGTGCAGAAATATTGTGAAACAGGTTATAAATAAAACGAAGTTCCTTGCGCTGTGTCTTGCAATGTCGGTGCAGTTGAACCAACTATCCGTACAATGAAATCACGAGGAATAAAGGCGAGCGACTGTGTTCATGGAGTTTTACTTTCTTCACGCGAGATTTGGCAATGCAAGAATCGGCTCACTAATGTATGAAAGTACTTCGACCTTTTTCTATCTAAGTGTCATCTGTAAGCGCGCATCTGCAAGATAATCTACACATTATTAAGAATGACGCTAGAAAGGCATAACCAAACACAAGTAGAACACAAACATGCGACATGAACGTGCACTGTATGTAATTATTTTGTGTATTAGTCCTTCGCGCCGTTTCTATAGGTGTATAGGAATGCACAGAGAGCCTACCCAACCTGCTCATGAAGAAGTTCTTTGGAATCTTCCCGATAACTTGCTGGCCGACATGTATGGCCAATGAAGGCGAAGTTATTATACAATGTAGGCATGCAATGTCAGGAATTATGTAGGACACTTTTTCTTGACTTTTTGAGATACAGTTAGCCCATATTGACCAGTACTTTAAGGGCAAGTTTTCGTTCTTTACAGGTGGTTGAAGGTCGGGCTTTCAGAATTTGTCTTGGTTTGCCAAAATACACGTCAACAGCTGCGAATATTGCAACTGCCGGGACCGACCAATACAAACATATATTGTGATGGAGGTGCTCAGAGTGCACATTAGTCACTTTCGGTAGATGCTCGTTCCCACCATCTTGCAACACTACCGTCAGCAAGGCCGCTCGGCAATATTTTGTGTTACGATTTCTGATTATTACAGCAGCCTTCAATCATGCTTAACCCTCGCAACTAAGTCATCGATTCCTCGATGGTGTTTCGCTAGACCTGCAGTGCACGTCACAGTACCAGTAAAGTGAAGAAAATGTGAGCGGTCATCTCCTGCTCTTAGAAAATTATTTCTACTTCTTTTGCAAGAGAGTTACGCCGACCGCGTACATATTAACAACTGATCGATCAGCAATTCTACTGCTCGTCTGGAGCTGTGTTTTTTTTTAGCGAAAGCCATCACGACCATCAGTTTCAAAACGTGCCACCTAACGACAACGACAGCTGCGGAACTTGCAGCTCTTCGCACTGCATTTCGTCTTCTCAGCGAAGAACAATCTTGAAGATGGTCACCCGTCGCGGTGGCTCAGTCAGCTAAGGCGTGGCGCCGCTGAGCACGAGATTGCGGGATCGAATTCCGGCCACGGCGGCACCATTTCGATGGAGGCGAAGCGCAAAAACGCCCGTGTGCTTGCGTTGCGGTGCACGTTAAAGAACACCAGGTGGTCAAAATTAATCCGGCGCCCTACACTACAGCGTGTCTCATAATCAGAACGAGTTTTGGCTCGTTAAACTTCAAAAAGAAGAAGAAGATGGTCAATATTCACTGGCTGGAATGCGGCACTGCAGTCTTTGCTATCAGCCTTGAGACGGGGACCACAGAGGCAACTGGCATTCAAGATTAGAGGAACTAATCCATACCTTGGCTGAGAAAGGACACCAAGGGCGCTATAACGTAAAATGATTCCAAACTGATTTTATTCCAAACTCCTGACGTCAAATTTACGTAACCACCGACGCAAGCATCGGGCGGTGACCCGCAGTGCTTGTCTGAACAACCCAATCAAACACTCTCCTCGTTTATTGGAGGTCACCTTTGTTCGCTGTCAAAACCAATAACATTGTCTACACTCAGCGGTTTTACTTATCTAATTGGCTGGCAAGAGGCGAGGAGCATGCTCTAGTGGAGAGGGTTTCGATGGGGTCGAGCCAGCACAGTGAAATTAGATAACCGCATGAAGAGGGTGGTGCCGGCTTCTCCGATTCGTCCGCTTCGCCCTACTTAGCTTGCGGTGGCTGGTCGAAAATCGCGGCAGCGTGCAACGGTAGGATAAGAATGCCGCTAAAACGGATCCTCAGCGAGAAAGAGTTGGCAGAGTGATGTCGTATGCAGGCCGAAAGGACTCGACAACGTTTTACTGCCACGAAAAAAGCTTTATCATGCACAAATAATTGCATGCTCACCGGCAGGTGCGAGTAGCGAGGGCCTGAGCGATGGGCGCGCAGCCATCTTCTATTCCTTTCGGAACGGGGCAGTGTTTGGCTATTCCGGAAAATTTTCAGTATTGTTCGGCTTATTAAAGCATTTTTTCGCGTACACGTCACTTTGACGTTGTGAGTTTTCGTGGTTTTGTGACGTCGCGTGACATACAGGCGAAGTGGGTGTAGCGAGAAAACATAGGACCAATAGCAGAGGGATAATAGTGAAAAGGCGTCGAATCAGGATTGATTATTTTTTTTGTGGGGCCAAATCATGCATAATCAGTGTGTACACGTTATATCAGACGGGGACCTATTGCAGTGTTCGTGACATCGCGTGACAGACAGGCGAAGTTGGGAGTGTCCCGAAAATGCTTTGACCAATCGTGGACGCTGATTCCAGAAATTGGAATCGAAACAGCTTGGAATAATTTTACGTTATAGCGCCCCAAGTGACATTTCATTGGCTTCCAAGTCGCTGCGACGCCATAGGTAACGAACATGCCGATAACGCTACTCGGTCAGCACTTTAAGGCAGTGAAGAGGAACAGATACCGTTATAAAGGACCGATGTCGCTAGAAAACTTCCAATGCTCACACAGGATATCACGTTTTGCATGTGGAACACCCCGAATTTTCAAGGCAATCAACTGCACCACCTGGACTCTACTCGCCGCGTTCGCATTCCAGCTGCACTCTGCCGACGGGAGGCTACCCTGCTTTGTTGAATACGGCTAGGAGTGATTTTTTCGAAGTCTTTTGCTTTCCGAATCAGATGAGCCGACGACGCCTCGTGGATGATTGTGGTACCGAGGAGACTGTCGAACACCTTCTCTATCCGTGACGGTCGTTGACCCAGTTTACAGAGACGATCGCTCGAAATTGCGATAGCGCGCTCTGATTAAAGGCCTTTAACAAAGGAAATCATTGTAGAATGCCGACCTTACAAGCCATTGCAGCGGTGGGCGATGAGGGCACTGTTGCAGTTTTTAAGGACAACAAACCTGCACAAGCGGCTGTAGCCTGTGCTTATCTTTTGTAATGCTACTAGTACCATTGTGTGGTGATAGTATGCGGTTAAAGTGACCGGCTGTCAGAATGTGTCTCTGCTCCCTTTAATTCTCTCTTAAGAAGGTGAAAAGGCAGTGTAATCTTAACTGGGATTCATAGCGCTAAAACGACACAAGGACGAGGAAGAACACGGAACATCGTCCTTGTGTCGTTTTAGCGCTATGAATCCCAGTTAAGATTACAATGACCTACCAACACGCCCAAACTTCTTCCCTGCTAACGTGAAAAGGCAGGCTGGTTAACCAGAAGCGAGAATCCGGTTTGCTACCCTACGGTGGCGAGAGACGGGAAGGGGAAGGTAATGAGATGGCAAAGTAGAAATTTCTACTTTGCCATCTCATTACCTTCCCTTCCCGTCTCTCGCCACCGTAGGGTAGCAAACCGGATTCTCGCTTCTGGTTAACCAGCCTGCCTTTTCACGTTAGCAGGGAAGAAGTTTGGGCGTGTTGGTAGGTCATTGTAATCTTAACTGGGATTCATAGCGCTAAAACGACACAAGGACGATGTTCCGTGTTCTTCCTCGTCCTTGTTAGCGCTCGTCCCGTGTTCTTCCTCGTCCTTGTGTCGTTTTAGCGCTATGAATCCCAGTTAAGATTACACTGCCTTTTCACCTTCTTCTGTTTCTCTCTCTATGCTAATTACAAGTCTTTCAGAGTGACGAATTCGTCCATGGAATAGCGCTGCTTGTGTGTCTCGCGCAGCGCATTAGCTTTCGCCTTTTATTGTAATAGTACTTCTATGCGGACACTTGACACGCATTACCGCCGTTGGTGTCGTCGTCATTATGTCTCGCTATTGACGGCGCATGCGTGGCTCATGGACAGAGAGTTAGGGGGTCTTCAGAAACGTCGAGTGCGCTGGGCTGCAAAAACCACGAAAGGAAGTGAACGCATGGTCAGCGCTCTACTAAATCGTTGCGCTTTTTGCTGCTGGCGTAAGCGTTGTGCCTACGCATACTATAAGCACAATAACGTTCCTGCTGAGTGGCTGTGGGTATATGCACTGGTCTGAGCGGAACGGAAATGAACTGCCACCCATATGGATGGCGTAGTGGTTTTGACGTTGCGCTGCTACGCCGGAGGGTGTGGGATCAAAATCCGGCGGCGGCCCCATTTAAATTAGGGCGAAATAAGAAAAAACGCCCGTGTAACGTGCATTTGGGTGCACGTCAAGGGACTCCAGGTGGTCAAAATTAATCATGAGTCCCCCACTACTGGCGTGCCTCATAATCATAACGTGGTTTTGGCAGGTAAAACCCCAGAAATTAGTTTTCAACGTAACTTTCAAGCTAACGTTATGTAATATTTCACTGGGTGCTATATAACTAACGCCGACGCTTTCCCATCGGTCTCTTCTATCGAGTTGGGACACCACTGGCGACGTTCCTCATCAAGCCAACGTTGTGAGACGCTTGGTCGCTGCCAGGACGCTGTTCCTTCCACCCAACAACGCCTTGCGTGCTGCTTCGTACCAATATGTTGCATCGGCGTATAGTCCGAACGTCGTCCGAGGAGTTCAAGCACAACTAAAGCCACTGCTATAGCTCTCAGTCCTTCGCTCGTCGGGCGAAACTGCGAACTTATCTCAGAGAAGCTGCTCTCAAAGAGGTTCCTCACTTCGTTCGTATTTTGTGAGCCGTATGCTGTGTGTTTGGTATGTGCCTGTGACGTCCACTGTGCGTATAATTTCATTTCTAATCGTTCTCATCTGAACTAAAGCTTAGTAGATATGTGCCGTCAGACAAACTTCTGCAGTTTCCTTTTAAATTATTGCTTTTAAAGAGCCACGCGAGGGTGACAAACCACGTAGCAAAGGCGACACCTTGTATGTACGCCATAGTGTGCTCCATTGGAGTTATTATGCCTTCCGTTTTCCTCCTCTCAGTGCACTCTTTTGACAATAGACATACACAAAATCGGCCAGTGTTTGCTGCTTATGCAAAGTACAATATGCGCAAAAAGGTGAACCCGGAACGTTGTCGCAGGAGTCCCGCTTGAATCGAAAGGTCGCCCTTGCTAGGTAACACCGTGTTTCGTATTCAAGTAACTTACTGACCATAGTAATGCACAGGACTTAAAATGCTTATCAAGGACATTTCAGGACATTTTCGTAGATATTGCGGTCCTGACGCAGAGGACGAGGTCACGGGTTTAATTCCTCGCAACCGTAGCCGCGTTCTGATATGTGAAGAATGCCAAAAACACTTTTGTATCGAATGTTCAGTGGAACGTCATAGAATCGCATGATCATTTTGTTACCGGGTGCTGTTATGTTACCGGATAGAATATGAATGGCTCCACACCATACGGCGTTTGATAGTTAGCGCTCAAGCGGGGCAATTGCTGGCAACCTTTGCAAGGCTAGGTCCGCCTGCAGCAAGCAGCGCTCTTTCTCCTCCCGCGGAGGTCCACATTATTCTGAAGCACCTCTCTGCGCTGTCTTTGATAGCCATGATTAAGCCATCAAGATGTAAAACCCATAGATATCTTTTTTCTTCGGCAAAAACGAGCTCCTTGCTTTGCTGTCTTATACCATGATGTCGTGTTCACCGCATCTTTCTAATGGGTCTCTTAATGGCGTATCTCAAGAGAACAATTTTGAAAAGCCAGCTGCAGATCACATTGGCGACGTCGAAACATACACCATCTACTCATAATTGTCGCTGTCACACGTATACCAACGCATGCACGTCAAACATCGTTTGCCACGATATTTTTGCGCCTTACTTGGTTCGATGAATGCTTCGGTGGCTCGGAGTTGGCGATGTGCTAGGTAGGCGCTTAGCATCGACGAAACCTACTCGAACCGATACGTGACGGTAAGCTGCGCACTTCTTGCAGTTGAGTTCCAAAGGCGGGAGAGGAGTGATTATTTTGCTATGCCACCCGAACCCCGCTATAGCTGTAAGGAAAAATTTTGTTTCTCGACAGACATATATGCATGATGGTGATGAAGGCGAGCGCCGAACAAGGAAGCCCGGCGTGCGTGACATTTGTTCGCACGCAAAATAAACATGAATGGTATCGCAGCAAAGGCTGAAAAATTGTAGTAGTAGTAGGATAACACGGTCATGAAGTAGTAGTTCATGCCAGTGGCGGACGTTGCAGGATCATGAGCTGTAACTGTAACTTTCGTAAGTTTTGTAAGAACTGTAAATTATAGATGCTGTAACTGCAATGAATGAAAGTAAATTACGTGCATGCCCTCGCGTCGTATTTGCATTATGGGGATACGCCACGTGATGGTCAAAGAGAGGAGTAGTGAAGGGCTCTCGCTGGTGTATGCCTCTCGAAGAGGAAACAAACAGCAACTTTAGATTTTTTTCGATCGTGTCACATAAAACCAAGCCCTATGAAGGGCTAATAATGCGACACTTGCTTTAATCGTTGAAAAAATTCTGCCTGGTAGAGTATGCCATTTCCTAACGTGACTATTCACGGTTATTATTTATTTCTTTCGCCCATTTTGTCAGCATGTGTAGTACGAGCGCTAACCTGCCGCTTTCACATATTAATTTAATAAAATTGACAGGTTCTTCCTTAAAGATACGAGCACACATATGTCAAAATTGTGCAACGTGAACAGCTAGAGATTTTTTAGATGATCCATGTTCATTTTGTCTACTCACTGAGTAGTTTCAGTCATTGTCTGGCAGCAGGAGCCATGGATCGAAAAAGCGAAAACAGGCTTAATTCTAAGGCTTAAAAAGTGTATTTTGATTTCTTTGAATAAGCGGGTTGCTCGCCACACAGCTCGTTAAATACATGAACATCCGATAGATACATTGAAAAAGAGATTAGTAAGAGTCTACATATTTTTACAATCAGTAAAATCACGATGAGCATTGTCTTTGCTGTGTGCTATAACTGGTACAGTTGGACAAAGAGTTATCTTGCATGCCGCCCGTTTCGAACCATCTTCGGAATAAGCGGTCTGATAGCAGTTTCTAGACAGAGTAAGCAGGCTGTTGACCTCTAAGTTCATGGGGATATAACATACATGTGTTTAGAAAGTTTAAGCTATAGAAATTTGAATATGATCTCATTTTTTTTCTTCTACTTGGCTGGAGTGCATTGCTAAGTAAAATGAGCATTATTTCTGAGGAAAGTGACCACGTAGACTTATCTGTGAATAGGCAGAAAGACTTTCATTTTTGGCGAAACCGGTTTGGACAATGTGCTTGAAAGCTGGAGTTTGTGTGAACTACTTATGGTGTGACGAGGTGGGCGCAACATTCGATGGCACCAGTTCACGCCTTCGTTTAGTTTCCCCTGCCCAAGAGGATAATAAGACGCAGTGTCTGTTAAATTACGAAAGATTTTTCTTTTGTTGATTTGCGCAAGATATTATGTGCCTAGAGAAAGCAGCCTTATATGTAATTTTAGAGCAGTTTTCAAAAACTTCCATGTGTTACAATCTCCGAAGCTTTCCGGCTCTATAACCACCGCACTGCGCACGAGTATATACATTGAAGATGAAGCGCGGATGGTGCATACCGCTGCTGGGAGTTCATAACATTGAGTTCCAACAAGATCAACAAGTCAACGTCGCACGTGATTTTGCTTCTTATTTCACGAATTAATTCTTATCGCTTGTGAGTTCAGTAGCCACTCGATGCATTTTAGAAGGCTTCGGATGGACTAAGCTTGTGTATAGTATACAGGATGTATTGAATATTTACGTATAATTATTACACGCCGATTCATCTCCATTAGCATAAGTGCGTGTAAAAAAAAAGAACAAGAAAAAAATCTGCCAAAAACGCACAGAGCCAGGCTCTTTAACTTCCTGAAGTTCAGAGGCAAGAAATGGAACATCATGTGGCATTTAAACCACACCCCACGATGAACGTAATGAGCCCGGAAACTTACCGAATGCTAACAAAGCAAGCAGCAGCTGGAGGGAGGGGATCATTACTCCGCTTGTCACTGTCTTACACGGCCACTGTCTGCTGTTCATCAACCGACGGCGACAGCTGTTCAAAACAATGCGCAGGAGGATACCAAGAAAGAAGAGAAGGCGCACGAGTTCACGCCCGAACACTGACACCGAGCGGAGACATCACGCTGATAGTAGCTGATAGTGGACAGTTAAACGGGTGGCAGCCTCCACTTCGCCATTTATCCGGCGCCGGCAATCACCTGAGATGACGCGCCGAATGAAGCAAGTTCGCCAGTGCACACGAAGCACTCAGAGTCGACACTGGTATCGCGCGTCGCGTGCGTCAAATACTAGTTTCTTTCGATTCACCGAACATGCCGTGGTTCGAAGTCGAGCAGGAATTGAAAACAGAGTTCAACGATTAGCGCACAGCATTGGCACATTGACGCCTCGCGCGAGGATCCGTGACAAGGCGCGCAGCGAAAAGTGTTCACAGCGTGACCAATTGTTTGCTGCAGGGCGAGTCAGGACAACACGCCGAGCACGTCCCAGTCAACGAGCGCCAAACGAACACATCGCTCACTCGGAACGGCGCTCGTTGCAGAGAGGACTGGAAATGCGTTGCCGCTTCACGTGGCGGCCACTAGCCTCGGGCCTGCAGGTTCAGCTGCAACGCGCCGCCAAGCGCTCGCCGGCGCAGCTCGGGTTCTGAGCGGTGGCGTAGCGGGTGGCTTGAGACGTGCGCTGCCGCCGCGGCCTTTCTGTGCCGGTGTCCCGGAGCGCGTTTGAAGGCCAGCGGCTCCGGCGAGGGCCTCCACCGCCTCTCTCCTCCCGCCTCGGACTCGCGCCCGTGGTACGCTCCGCAGATAGGGCGCGGCAACCGCGATCAACCCCTTGCCTCGTATCGACTCACCCCTCCCCGCTCCGGCCAGCGATCGCAGCGACTCGGCGCTGGCACCGCCGGCGAATCCTGGAGCGCAAACACACGCTAGAGTAGCTGCACGTGGAGGCATGCATGCTATATAGGACACTTCATGCTGCAATACAGAACGGATCGAAATCATCACCATCATCAGCCTATTTTTATGTCCGCTGCAGGACGAAGGCGGCTCCCTGCAATCTCCAGTTACCCCTGTTTTGCGCTAGCTGATTCCAATTTCCACCTGCAAATTTCCCAATTTCATCACCCCACCTAGTTTTCTGCCATCCTCGACCTCGCTTCCCTTCTATATTGGCACCCATTCTGTAACTCTAATGGTCTACCGGTTATCTACCCTACGAATTACGTGGCCTGTCCAGCTCCATTCTATTTATCTTAATGTCAACTAGAACTTCTGCTATCCCCGTTTGTTCTCTGATCCCCACCGCTCTCTTCCTGTCTCTTAACGTTAGCCCTAAGATTTTTCGTTCCATCGCTCTTTGTGCGGTCCTTAACTTGTTCTCGAGCTTCTTTGTTAACCTCCAAGTTTCTACCCCATATGTTAGCGCCGGTAGAATGCAATGATTGTACACTTTTCTTTTCAACGACAGTGGTAAGCTCCCAGTCAGGATTTGGCAATGCCTGCCGTATGCACTCCAGCCCAATTTTATTCTTCTGTAAGTTTCCTTCTCATGATCAGGGTCCCCAGTGAGTAATCGATCTAGATAAACGTACTACTTTATAAACTCTAGAGGATCGAGATAACGAGCCACAAATACAGAATTGGTAAAGCACCGCCCCTGTAAGGTGGAAGTTGTGGGGTCCAATTTCCGCCCATTGCATGTCATCTTTTCGTCAACTTTTAATTCCCTTTGTGTAATTACGTATATATTTCAATTAAACTTAAGAATGAACTTCCCTTATGCTCCTTGAGGGAGCACAAGGGAAATTAATGGTTAAGTGTCGTTGTCTGTTAGTTCGTATTGATGTGACCAATTAAATATCGAGGCTCATGGATTCCCTTATCTTTCTCGATTATTAGAGCGAATCAAACAGAACGGGCGTTTCTCTTACAACAAACATTTAATACAAACTACGCTGGAATATACTGTACGTTCACGCTTCATTCGTAAAGATGAGAACTAAAATAAACCCTCCTGCCAGCACAATTACACGTGGCACCGAATGGAATAATAACCATAAAGAACTATTGATATATAACAGTTCCTTCTAAGAATTCGAAATCGACGCCTTGCTTACACACGATTCACCTTTGTGTGCGAGATCAGCCGTTTCAATTAGCCTCTCAAGTGTGTTTATTCTACGGTGAAACAACACTCTCGTGCGTCCAAACACGGGGACATGCACCTACGCCCATGATAATGCGAGGACTAAATGCACATAATAATTCTGATTCAGTGACGAGACACTCCAACTCTTAGCCTACCCGCCGTCGTGGCTTAGTGGCTTTGACGTTGAGCTGCTAAGCCCGATGATGTGGGATCGAAGCCGCATTTCGATGGGGGCGATTTGCAAAAAGCGCCCGTGTACCGTGAATTGGGTGGACGTTAAAGAACCCCAGGTGGTCAAAATTATTCCTGCGTCCCCCACTGCGGCTTGCCTCATAGTGAGATTGTGTAGTAGGGTAGAAGCTTGGGCGAGTCGGTCGTGGTTCATAACGGCGGTGTTGCGTAGCACTCGAAATGTAAGAAAAAGGACAGAGAAGAGTAAAGAGCGCGGCGTTCTCTTTACTACGTAGTGCTCTCTGTGCGGCATGTATAGGGAAAAGGACAAAGAGACGATACGTAGTGAAAAGAATGTAGCGCTTTTTACTCTTCTCTGTCCCTTTTCCTACATTTCGAGCGCTACGCAACACCGCCGTTACGAATCAGATTGCGGTTTTGGCATGTAACGCCACAAATGTGTTTTTTTCCCCTCACTCTTAGCCTGATCTTGATCGCCGACCTGCTTGGGTCACTTATAAACTGCCGTGGCATACCTACCCTAATACACATAACCTGGGAGTGCACTAAGCACCCTCATAGGCCAAATACCAGGACCACAATGGAGCACTAGGAGGCACACCTCGCCTGATCCGACTTCGCAAGACAAAAGTCCTTAATTAGCCAGTTCAGGCAGGTGGCCGAGGCCAGTGGGGCCCTGGACTGAGAGTCTCCGACCACACCTGCTTAAAATCTTGCCCAATCCAATAAAGTTTCTCTCTCTCTCTCTCTATATATATATATATATATATATACATACAACATACATACATACATACATACATACATACATACATACATACATACATACATACATACATACATACATACATACATACATACATACATACATACATACATAAACTGCCGTAAAAAAGCGGTTATACAGATGACGTACGTACCTACTTACGTGCTGAACTTTGAAAGTTTAACATTGGTTTTCCGAGTTCAGCGAGGTTGTCTTTCGAAGGCCGAGTAATTCGCTCCTAATTTTTCCGCGACAGAAAATGCCGCTTTTACACATTATAAAAGCCATGGGACCACTTAAGAATAAATGGCATAACGAATTAACCGTAATTTTCGTTTAGCCCGTCAGTGTTAGCGCTAATACTGTTTTCACCATCTGGTTTTATGCCTCCTTGTTTCGGCCTTTTCGATTTCAATGCGAAAGTAAATATCTTAGCTAATTTGTTCATATTTTTGCTATATTACAACGGTAGACTCAAGTCATCTCTACTAAGCGAGAAGTGAGCAATTGCGGAGAGAAAAAAATAAATTATGGGGTTTAACGTGCCAAAACCACGATCTGATTCCGGAGAGGCTCCTCTCAGAAACGTGTGTTGTGCCTGCTCCCATTTCTCCCTGGGCTCCGACCGTTGTTTTCTTGTGGGCCTCAGGTAGACAAGCAGGATGCGGTCCAAGGGTGTGACAAAAATGAAGACGCCTCGATCACGCAATGCAAGCGGGAGTGGTCAAGATCGGATGGTGTTGGAACGACAAAGACAGCTCACAGTACGAACGCTCCCAATTACTCCAGACTACGTTCACCAAGGATAATCCGGATCTCCCATGGCAACTCGCAGACCATAGAACCTGGTCTGCCATGGGATCATGGCTGCTCACGTATGGTAAACACAATTATTTATGTAGACTGCTTATATGGCTGTTTAGGGAATAGCAGCGGGCTCTGCCTGGACGAAGAAAATATAGCACACAGACAGCACACGGCGCAAGATAATGTTGCCGGCTCCGAGGCTAAGTTCACGCGAGCCTAAACCGCGTCGATGACGCCTTCCATTTACAGTAAACGTCCTCATAACAATATTGTCTCGGCACACAGGCCCATATCGAGTGCTGCGTGCCGTGACTCGTTACGTATGAAACCGCCCCAGTCAGTACCAGTGCCTCGTCTGCCCCGCCTTCCTCTGACGCTGTGCATGTAGCATGCCTAAAACCGTACTACCCTCCTGTTCCCACTGCTAATTAGACGCACCGAGACGGTGCTTCTGCCGCCGGGGATTATGTACATGAATATTGCGTGTTTCTTCTGGACGATGCGCGCGGGCGCCTGGACGAAGAAAACGAACTGCTCTGCGCTCTCCAGCTATCGGCTGATCTGGCCAGCGCTGCAGCTATCTTTTGTAAATATACTTGTAAATAGTCTCCTGTACTTAATCCTTCGTTCGCGTAACTATATCACTGCTCACTTCCGAGTGACATGATTGGATGTGTCATTGAGGTGGTCGACGTATCGGGCAAATGCTCTCACTTGGTGTATATCTGTCAAATAATGTTGCTGCAATCGACTGTTATCGACCCCTGGAAGTAGGCGAATATTTTGATGCTTTTCTTTTATTGCGATAGCAATTATATGGACACTTCAAGCGGATTTCTGCCATTGGCGTCGCCGTCGCCGCCATGAAGTTCCGTATAAAGTCCAAGGTCGATAAAATCATCGCCGCGCGCCGTATGTGCCATGGAAAGCGCGCGGGCGACGCGAGTTTTCACGGAGAGCGAACGGAGGGCGGAGAGCAAACGCCACTTCTTCCGTCGCGCGAAAGCCGTGGGGGGTATGGGAAAGAGGGAGGGAGGGAGGGGGGGGGCGACGCTGTGCTGTGGCACCAAATGCGTATCTTGCAACAGGGCGCAAGGGGAACTGGCGACTTAATCTCCCACGCGAAAGGAGGAAAGCGGGAGGGCCGCGCAGGAGGGAGGGTAGGGGGGGGGGCAGTTTTCCTCTCCCAACAACTGCGCACTTGTACTTTGCGTCGGTGCGGGCTGTTGCACGCACCGTATCTTGAAAGCGATCTCCACTACGGCTCTGACCTTTGTATGCGCTGTGCTTTCGGCCGCTCAGTTTCCTTTGAAGCGATAGACCACACGAACCTTCGCTCGCTGCGGCGGCGGCGCTTGCGCATGCCAGCGTTTTGACAGTGGTTGTCTGCGGTCATCGAGAGTGATCTATTTATGTTTGCTTGTGCTCGCTGACACCATGCTTGTTAATTCAGTTAGTAGGCGAATGTATCCAAGTTTATGCAGCCGATAAAATAACTATCCCTACTCCGTATAGCTCTCTACTAATTTGCTTTCGCACTTGATGCTTCGCCTTTCGGCTATGCCGTGAACAGATATGCCGTGAAAAGCACAGCAAAACAAGATAAAAAAAAATCGAGCTTAAGCCCGAAAGGCGAAGCATTGAGAGCGATAGCAAAGTAAAGAACAAAGGTTCTTTATCAGCCGTATAAATCGATGTAAACATTCAATCCCTAATAAGATTAGCAAGCATGGCGGCATGCACGCGCATGCAAACCTAACCAAATATCACTCGATGACCGCGAACACTCACTCCCAGAACGCTGGCGTTATGAAGGTCGCCATCTGAGGGGAGCGAGCGCCACTGCTGCCTCCCCCTTCAACGCGTCTCCAAAACTTGAAATTACGCAAGCTTCAGCACTAGGCGCGCCGAAAGACAGCTCACATGCAGCCATTAGCCATCTCGGCTCGCCGAAACTTTGCACACGGGGGAGATTGTCTCCAAGATAAGGCACGGGCGGTGGACGGCCGGGCAATAGGAGGAGACGCGCGCTCACATGGACCCTCTCCCCTGCCTTGAGCGCGTTTTATCACACAGCCTCCTACATTTGTCGTGCATCAAGCCACCATCCTTCTCCACTCACCCTCACACGCTTCCCCATGCACCCACAGCATAGGGCGCGAACGGTGAGGTAGGTTCTTATCGCATTTGGACTTTATACAGAACGTCACGGTGACGCAAATGACGACAGGGAAAATTCGCCTGGAGTGTCCATATATTGCTGTCGCACACGCAAAAAAAAGTAATCACAAGAAACGTACTGGTGGTGTCTCTATGGTGTGCTCTGTAATGTTCTCTATTATAGAAAACATTCAGCCACACATAACTAACGAAGGAACATTTCAGAAATATGCAAGGAACGACTGGAGGAATATTACGGCCCTCCTGTGAACAAGCAATGACTCATCGCCTCTTCAAGAAATATGTCACCGAACATAAGAGTGCATGACGTTCTGTTGGAAGAGGTCGATCATGGCTTCATTTCAAGACTGTGGTAGTCGCCATTGCAGTGGAGGTGAAGTCTAAAAGCATTGACGCACTAAGACTTCAAGGCACGTTGGAGCACACTAGGTAGCCGGATGTACTTAGAGCTCTTAAGTATATTGTTTCACCATGTGCTTTATAGAACGTATTTTACGCTTACGTGACATAAAACGCAACTTTCACGCTGGTATGACACACAGCATTGCCTCGTTTTCTCGCTCTCTCCACAGAAGCCTGTACTTGTCCTCAATGACGCTCCATCCTTCTTACTATACTACTCCAACAAGCACGCGAACGTAAATGAACGTGCGCGCACTCTTGTACTGGTCAGAGATGCGATCTCCACTGTAAATTTTATGTCGTGAGCCAGCGAACACATTACGGGTGATTGGGTGGCCACAAATAATTCCTTTGAATAGAAATTATTCAACCTACAGTTACAAATCTGACATACAAAATACCTCTGCTCCAGCAAATGCAGCCTATACAGGGTGTTTTTTTTTTTTTTTTCAGCTGCATCAGATTTTTAATAACTGCCCAAGCCAGATAGCACAATTCTAACCCTTGAATTCTCATTCTGACTCAATGAGGCGGCCGTTACTTATGCGATGAATCAAAATGCCTAATTGAATAATTAAAATAATTATACTAATATATTTTTAATTAAAATTACTTTACGGTGCGTATTTCAGTCTACGAATTGTAGCTGATGAGCTTGCACGGCATATCAACTTGAAACGAATTCTGAGGATGGTACTTTTGCAGATATGTGTCATCAAAATTGCGAAAAAAATGCACTGCTGTCCCCCTTACCTTTTTTTATGCAAACGCCGTTTTATGCACTCAAGCACAAAATAACTGGAACGCCAATGCACTGTGTTGGACAAATTGAAAATTAATATCTCTACACTGGTGCAGGCCTGAAAATTTGTTCCAAGTGAATTTGCCTTGCAAACTCGCCGGCTATAATTCCTAGATTCAACTATGAGCCGTGATGTGATTACTGACCCCCCCCCCCCCCCTCCTCCCCGGATCGTGGTGACCCCACCGTAATTACGATCATGGTATAATTACGACTCTGCTGACTCATGCCACTTATACTGCGCAGTGTTTCTTTAGAGAGATAGATGCGCGTGAAGCGCCAAAATGTCGTCGCACTAGCAACGTGCTGCAACAGCCAGTGTAATGGCGCTTATAGACTGTCTGTTGAGTGCATAACAATACTATGAAGTTACGCTCCAAATGCTGTGAAACTGCAGTTGTTAGAGCAGCTTGATGCTGGGCGAGGCTGATATGAATAAATAAAGAAATGACAGTTCCATCTTATATGATCACTTTTTGTGCTCTCTCGATCAGTCAGTTTAGTTGAGGACGGCATCAATTCACAAATTTGTAGCCACAGGAAAGAGATTGCCGTGCAAATTTTTATAGTGTAATTTATTTTTAAGCAAGCATTTGCCACAGCTTACAGCTGTTTCACTCTTTGAAACTCAAACTATGTTATCATGCGTTTAATTTCTTTTTTCTTCGCAATTACAAAGGGGCATTCTGTCACGTAAAAAATGCCCCATTTATCCAATTGCTGCGCGCACTTCTTGGCTTGTGCATTTTGGGCAGACTTACTCTTAGCCTTCTCGATCTTGGGTGTCTTTCAAATAAGTACGGATGTTTTCTTTGAAATTGTTAATCTATACAAGGTTTCATAAACACGATAAAAAATAAGAGCTTAGCTATTTGTAGTGTAGGTATGGATGCGGTATTAAATCATGCATGAAATGTTACAGAAACGAACATACAAATTATTTTTTAAAACATGAGATATCTTTCTTGCTTTTCACATTGGACAGGACAAGAAGCTGCTGTGTTTTCGTCTAACGCGGTGACGGCTATTGGAACGTTCACTGAAGTACTGCTGAAGAGGTATAAAGAAGCTAAGTGTACATGCCGGATGCTACAGTTCTCTGTCGCTGGGCACGATGAGTAAAAAGGTAGTCATAGGCAAATTTGATTAGATTTACCTTAAAATGTGGTCATGCTCTATATTAGACGTTTGAAAGGAATCGATTCGAATTATGAAAGTACATTGAGCACTGTCTAGAAAGCCAAGGAAACAACAGTGGGAAATATCAAAAGAAATGGAAAATAAGACGATGAAGAAAGAATGTTGGAAGGGAGCCACCTTGAGACAAAAAGTAGTTGAAATACAGAGAATACATCTGTATGGAAGCCTCTAAGGGAGGATACTATATATAGAGAAAAATTATTATTAGAAACAGAAACATATAGTTCAGGTCAATGAGACAACGCGCTTAAAATATTTTTATTTAAATACGAGAAACGATAGAACTATTCAAAGGGATCTGCAGTGTCCTTTCTTCTAGCGATTGCGTAACGCTCACTATACTTCGGGAAATAATCTTTGACGTTATTGATAAAAAATCTCTGGACATGAATGTGCAATCGCAGTATCTCGGAAAGTTCTAACAGAAACAACTGTCCGGAACATTTAATTAAAAATTACATACAAAAAACTACAAATATATTTGACTGTACGTTACGTTTACCAGTCTCGACTTACACATATTGCGAAATGCGCCATAATCTTGAAGCCTGTAAAATGATTTAGGAACTTATATTTCCTTTTATTCCCTTTGTTTCCGCTATTTACCATAAGAGTGTATTATTAATTTTAGAATAAAATTGATAACACGCTCTCGAGATTTTGGCATTGACAATGAGCTAATGTGAGATTTACTAGTGACGTTGCTATGCTTAGTATTCTATACTTATTTCTCCTCTTCGCTAGAGCATTTCTTGTCGCATTCGACCCCTAATAGGGTAAAGCGTCTAAGCTACTTGCTAACACTATAACGTTGCTTTTTTTCTTTTCCTTATTCTTGTGTGATCGCTTTAGCGACGGCGTCAGTTGACATCATCACGGCCGAAGGGTTTGAAAGAAACAAATGATCAATCTGACTTTTACTAGATATGGTTCGTCACGTTAAGGTAGCAATTGCTGAGCGGTAATTTGGTCGCTTGAGAAAGAGAACGCGGCTGTCCCAAGCCTTCAAACAAACATCAGAGAACACTGGTACTTACATGCAATAATGCGTGATCACTTATGTTGAAATAATTTCAGTCACTTCTATTTGGTTTCTACAGGTCATTTTAGCAGATGTTGCCGAGCCTTTCCTAGAGTGACTACGCGCGTAAGTACAGCCCCCCCCGCCCCTATACTTTCTACATTATGATAAATTCTTAGCGTGTTCAGCTCGGTTTCTGCGAAAGCTTGTTTAGTAAGTGTCCCACGGTGCATATGCACTGAACGCCACTCCACCAACTGTCACACTAACACCATGCGTCAAAGGCGTCCCACAATCTCCATGGAAACACATCGCACAGTCGGCACCACTCTTCTCTGTGTCGGCATAGATAAAAAAAAAGAAAGACAAAAAGAAGAGATTGAGGAAGTTGAAGATCAGTGGGGAGTAGGGAGGGAGCGGGGCGGTGCATCACATTCTTCGGAGACAAGAACGGGCTAAGGGAGACGGTGCGAGGCCGGGCGCTATCGCTTGTTGACTTCGTGACGCGCTCGCTTTTCGCCGCCGCTTACGTGTCGAGCGCGCGGCAGACAGCAGGCGGCAGCAGTGGCAGGAGCTCCGCTCTTCCATGCAGAACTGCCCGGCGGGAGCGCAGAATGGTGCTGCTGCACCGAAGGCCGGGTATAGTGGTGGGGAAAAAGGAAATCGAGCATCCCTCTCGACGCGAGACACACACACACACACGCATACGCATGGGAAGAGGCGGGCGGGGGCCGCTCGGTGTCTCGGAAATTGGCGGCCGTCCGCCGCCGACAGAACGTGCTCCCGTTCGTCATCCTCTTCCGTGACTGGGACTGGAAGTGGCGTAAAGGCGGCGAAAGCTGTCCGTAGGCGTGGAGGTGACGGAGTCAGAAGCCTGCTGCGCTGCGGTACACAAAAAAGGAGCAGAAAAGGACGCCGAAGGCAACGACGGAAATGTGGAGCTTCGGTGTCTTTCCTTCCTTCGGTCTTTTTTTTTTTCCTTTCCGGGCCCGCATCTGACTGAGTCGGGATATTCGTTGCGCGCAGGGTTCGAAGGAAACGTCTTCGCGCGCTGCTTCGTTGCGCAGAACTCTCAGATGTCAGAGGAAACGCACAGTGTGTTGCTTCTCCATTTTCTTTGTTATTTGGCACAGCACTTTCTCTCTAGTTGCGACGGAAACAATTGCTTCCTCTCCTTTGATTTTCTTTCCCCTTAGACATAGTTGTAGTTCTGGCTCCGTGGCCAAAACATTTTGAAGATGCGAGCGAACTTCGTCAGGTTGAGTTAATGTGAGTTCCTTCCCGTTCACCTTGAGTTCCCCACGTCGTCTTAAATGCTAATTTATTTGCATTATTTTAACGCGATTTAACCCCCTGAGAAAATCCGGCGTCGGCAACCGGCGTGTGATCAGGGGGGTAAATCTTCCTATACCTCCCATTGGTTTCCCGTTGGTTCTCGTATAGAAGACGCTCAGTCGACGCTAGCGCCAGGCGCACTTCAGCTGGGCGCCCTAGCGGACGGATGAGGGTACTACGTTTGCGAAAAAAAAAAAAAAAACGATAAGCAGCACGATTTTTTTTACTCTCCCTCTTTCGCTAGAGCACTTTTTTCTTCCTTTTTTATGATAACGTTGCTCCGCTCGCTTCTCCTTTCTCTTATGACTTTGCTATCCCTCCTCGCATGTATCGCCTCCCCTCCCCTCATGATTCGTGCAGTGCTTCTTTTTTTAAATTTCTTTAGCTGTCCGCGGTGGGATCTTTTTTTTTTTTTTGTCGCAAGCGTTATCAGACGCACCGCCGGACCGAAGCGCGCGCTTCTCTCCTGTCCGGCCGTGCCAGGCGTTACACCGTGCATTCTTGCTTGTGCGCAGTGAGTTCTGCACGTAATCCCGTTCATTATTACGATCACGCAAGCATGTTCCCCAATTATATTAAAAAAATAATTCCACTTACAACACAACAGTTCTTTGGACTCACTATATTGTGTTCGTTTGCGAAAACCAGTATTGAAGCAGACAGTGGATCACACTGTACATAGAATGCAACAAACGCCGATGGTGTTTCATGTACGCACATGTAAAAACATTTATTGTAATTGCTCTAATGGCCAATGCGCAGAATAGCTTCTCCCGGCCTGCTTGTCGCGCGGTCCATGGAATCCACGTACCTCCGTGAAATGCGCCGAGCACATCCTGCGGTTGTTGACCTTGTCTCTGGGCAAACCCATTAGGTCCGTCCTTCCAGCGTAGTTTAAAAACGCTTCCATCCTGAAGAACCGTGAAGATCATAAATTATAACATCGCAGTTGGAACATACAAACTGAGCTCGTTTGCGTCGCGGTGGAGTACTAGTTCTGATATATCAAAATTAATTGTCAGAAACGCATTTTTAAACGATGGCGACCAATTAGCTAGAGATAAGTACAAAGCGCACACCTACACACGTGTTTCTTGCGATACACACAGGTGGTACTACATTTATCAGGAGCTTTATGTTCGCTGCTTGTGGCATAACGATTTACTGCATCGTTGTGGCGTTTTCAAATCAGCTAGCTCCGGCCTCACCACCGGACAGCCATGTACGACTGCGCAGAGTTACTATCACAAATAAAAACCAGGAAGTAAACTGCAAAGTGCTCACCTGTTGTCTTTAAGGATGCGGTAGAATTTCACGTCGCATGGCTCACTTCGTCTTGATGTGTTCGTACACCATCGAATCATACACGAACAGCGACAGCTGCGAGACATTGCGGAAAAAAGCCGACAAACGTGCAACGACAGGGTACCACTGGGCCACACTGCTAGCGAGGAAGGCTAAAACCGCAAAACTGACCGCATAATGCCAGAAAAAAAAAGAAAGAAAAACCGACGCAGTTTCGCCCGAAAGGCGAAGCATCAATTGCGATAGCAAATTGGTAGAGAGCTATTCGGAGTAGGATAGTAGTTATATCGGCTGCATAAACTTGGACGCATCCACTTACTAACTGAATTAACAAGTGTGGTGTCAGCGCACACAAGCAAACATGAATAGATCCCACTGAATGACCGCCGACAACGACTGTCAAAACGCTGGCCGCAATCGCAGCCGCCGCAGCGAGCAAGGTTCGTGCGGTCTATCACTTCAAAGGAAACTGAGCGGCCGAAAGCACAGCGCATACAAAGGTCAGAGCCGCGTGGCAATAAGAGACCGTGCGGGCGACGGCTGGGCAAAGTACGAACGGAGTTGGCAGAGTAAAAGCTGTGCCCCCCCCCTCCCTCCCGTGCTGCCTTCCCGCTTTCTTGCTTTCGCGTGGGAGATTGAGTGGCAAGTTCCCCTTACGCCCGATTGCAAGATACGCCTTTAGTGCCTCAGCACAGCGTCGCCCGCCTCCCTCCCTCTCATACCTCCACGGCCTTTCACGCGACGGTAGCGTTTGCTTTCCGCCGTGCGTTCGCTCTCCGTGATAGCGCGCACGTCCCCCGCGCGCTTTCGCTCGCGCATACGGCGCACGGCGACGATTTTATTGCCCTTGGAATCTATACGGAACCTCACGGCGACGGCGACGGCGACACCAACGGTAGAAATCCAGTTGAAGCTAGTGTCCATATAATTGCTATCGCAATAAAATTGCTGCCGTTTTGGCCGTTATCAGCATGGCCGACGGAGAGCGCGGGCCGCGCCAACCGCACCGCCGATAGTAGAAGGCGAGAGAGAAACGTCAAAGTTGTGAGAGGGTTGACAAGACAAAAAAGTTGTCGCAGTTTCACCTGAAAGGCGAAGCATCAATTGCGATAACAAACTTCTAGAGAGCTATACGGAGTAATGATATTAGCTTTATCAGCTGTATAAACTTGGACATGCAGCAGCATCGGCAACACGCAGAACTGTTGTCGACGCCATCGGCGTTTTGCCCGCGTTAGCTCAAAATGCGTGCGGCGTTGGTGACTGTTGCCGGAGCCTCTGATATAAATAGACACTTGGTGCCGCAGCTAAACGTCGCCTCCCTTCCCTCCCCCTCCCCCACGGCCTCTCGCGCGTCTGAAGAAGGCGCGTTTGCTCTACATATATGGTGATTGTAAAGGAGAAAAGAGACGCCTACTTCTGCAGCCCTTAAGCGAGCACGGCGCAGAACGCGCGTTTGTTCTCCGCCGTGCGTTCATTCCCCGTGAAAGACGCGCCCCTCGCGCCCTTTCACTCGCACATACAGCGTTCGGCGCGCGGCGACGATTTCATCTCCAAATGACGTCATACGGAACCTCACGGCGACGGCGACGGCGACGGCAGAAATCTGCTTTTGAGTGTCCATATAATTGCTATCGCAATAAAAGGAAAAGCGATTTTGGTTTCGCATCCATTTCATGGATGGCGCTGCAATTCGCGTGCACATAAAACCAGCGGAGTTTCCGAGGCCTGGTGTGATCGCGGGTGGCGGAGAAAATCATCTTACCACATCGACCGCGCAGGCCCTCCACGTGGTGCAAGGTTTTAGTGAACAAAAATTGAATTTGTCACAGTGAAATGCGTCAGCAAAGTGATAAAGTATGACTTTACCATTGGGCGTCGGATTCGCAGTCGGATGGTGATTTGAATGTACGAGAAAACGTAATTTCGCTGCGAGGAAACTCACACAAACCCGTTTTCCAACATTTCTACGAGACCTGCGCGCGTCGGGTCAATAGCAAACAATTAATACAATAATAAACAAAGGTGCTAGGGCCTTCAAATTTTAATATAAGACCACTTATATTACCTCTGGAAAAACGTCTTTCCAGCAATGCATTTCAGTTTAAAAGTGAAGCCGACTTTAAGGGGATCGGTGTAAGCTTGGTCTTTGTAAGCTGGTTTTCCCACGTTCAGTGTTGCAGTGAATGAAGCCTAGTTGCCGTATGCGAACGATGCGATGCGAACGGGCCCCGATAACGCTGTGGCGTTATGCTCTTAAAGGCGAATCTTAAGCGTCCTCCAATGTTTTAAAAGTTATGTACGCGGTTAGGTTAGTTGAAACACCGACCGTTTTGCCGTGCGTTAGTGGCAGGAAAAAACGCTACAGTAGATTGGTTGAAAATTGAATAATAATTGAACGGCGGCCCCAATAAACTTGATGAATGTTTGTTCAGAACCTTTCACTGTGCAGGTTGTGCTTTTATGAAAACGTTAGAGCGGTTACCACAATGTCTGTAAAAGCAACTTGCAAACCTCGATCACCACAATGAGTCGCGCATCAATTTTGCCACGATGAATTTGATACCTCGAAATTCTAATTTAACTGCGTGAAACTAAACGCAAAGCGAATAGAAGCGTTTTGATATGCTGTATCGAAGTTTCAGTTATGCATGCTTCGGAAAATCAATTGCCAATAAATATTACTACACTGAATAATTTCTAACTCAAGTAAGATTTCATTCTTTGTTTTTGTACAAATGTACGCCTCATAGACATAAATATAAGTGAATAAGTTCTAATATTCCTTGATGTGGAACAGTTTGGGATTTCGAGGTTGGATGACTATACTCACGTGTTGCTGTTACACATTTCGTATTCGTTTGTTTCATACGACCGGTTTCCATATAAACATACAGGGTGATGTAGTTCTCTTCGCTCTGTGGTGCGTAGGATTTTTAGCCTGAACCAAGGTCACCTTACTACTACTGCGATTGCCCCCTTTTTTGCGTTATGGACAACAGCGCCCCTTCGACCACCCCTGTTTACTACACTGACATTGTTCAGTTCTTAACGTCAGCCGCCACGTTACTCCCTCCGCTCCACTAATCTTATCACCCACTCCCGCATAGGAAACGCTGGCATGGTGGCATCGGATTCTAATTTCAATGTACGAGAAAACATAATTCTGTTACGAGGAAACTCAAACACAAAACCCTTTTACCGCATTTCGACCAGACCTACAGCCGCGCGCTTCGGGTAGTTTACTTGCAAAAATGATATACAGATGGCGCTCGCATCCTCGGCAGGTCAAACTGGGACTTCGCCTGCCTGATGCGTTTTGGACACACGCGCGCATCGGGGCAATAACGAACAATTAATACAATAATGAAAAAAAAAGGTG
The DNA here is from genome assembly GCF_013339745.2 of Dermacentor silvarum. Lineage (NCBI taxonomy): Eukaryota > Metazoa > Arthropoda > Arachnida > Ixodida > Ixodidae > Dermacentor > Dermacentor silvarum. The sequence continues at coordinate 67,717,607 of NC_051157.2, read as the reverse complement.
CTAGGGCCTTCACATTTTATTATAAGACGACTTATATTGCCCCTGAAAAAACGACTTCCCAGCAATGAATTTATGTTTAAAACTGAAGCCGACATGAAGGGGATCAGTGTAAGCTTGGTCTTTGTAAGCTGGCTTTCCCATGTTCTGTGTTGCAATGAAGCTCACTGAAAGAATAGTGCGATGTGAACGGGGCCCGATAACGCTATCGCGTTCCACTCTTAAAGGCGAAGCTTAAGCGTCCTCCAATTTTTTCGAAGCAATTTTGACCACAGAGCATGGAAACTGTCGTTGAAACTAATTTTAGAAAGGCTTAATAGGATGGCAATATTGCGGGTGCACAGTGCACGCGCACAGTTGCCCTTTCATTACCTGCTATTTCTCTTTTCATTTATTAAGAATATGGAGCCTATCCAAAATTTAGCCCACATACGCAGTTACCAAGAGAGTTCAATTTGAAAACAGCCAAAAAATAATGTTTCTCGTATGCTTTTTCTGGTGTCATTTGATTGCCTCCTAACCCTACATATGAGCCACTTGCTGGGCGAGTTGCCAAAGAAAGCATGAAAAAAAGATGGGATATTTTACATGCTTGCACTTGGTGCTCATAAGTGTCACTTTTATTGCACCATTACGGGAGCGTAATGTGTTTTCGCTGTGACTTATGGGCGTTATCGTCACGTCGAAGCTCGTATTGACGGGTTATATTCACACTTAACCATATTCACGAGAATGCGCCAGAATGCGTAGCTGCTAGTGCAGCAGAACTAGGATTCTAAATTCGGGATGTTCCACGCTTAAATATGATTGTCTGGTCACTTTAGACTGACGCCATGAAACTATGAAAATTGCATTGTGAAGCTGCACATCTTCCTTTTTTCCCCTCGGTTGCAAGCATGTAGAGACCATATGAGCCTCGTCACGTGGTCACCCATTTTCTAGTCGAGTCCCATGGAGGACTGGCTTATTTTTGCTAGTCTTACTAACAAAGGGAAACATCTATAGATGTGCCCTGTGTTTGATGTACTTATCGTAGAGATATTGCTCTTCTGGCATTATAGTGAATTGTATATATTTAGAAAAGGACAAGCGGCGCTTCTACGATGCCAGATTTGTCTATACCAAGTTTTCCTTCACGTAGGATTACATCCTGAAATTTCTTATGCGCATTTCCATGAAAATATAACAAGGGAAGGACACAGCTTACGCACAAGGGGCTTGAGGAGAAGCACGCTGATCTGCAGGCTTAAATACAGGAATCTACACAGAAAAAAACTTCAAGGAAAGATGCGGAAACCATTTCACTTAGAATAAGCCTTAATAGTATGGCGGGATAGTGCCTAAGCTGGAGAGTGAGTTAGGCATTGAGGCGCTTGTGGAACATGTGGTCATGTCGTAAATGAATTTTACTCCCGTCTTTTAGGGCCCTTAAAGGCACCCGGCTTCTCCTCGAGGGAGAACTTTACTGCCTGGTGTCCACTGGAACCAGGCCACGTGTATCGTTAAGGATTGAAATTGTTGTGCAAGCGATCGATGAGCCTAGTCTCACCGGGCCATAGGCGGTGGGCAACGTCTGGCTCGGGGAATTTCCGGGCTCAGGATATGATTGGGAATGTGGGTGCAGTGGTACAGATATCAAAACGACTAGTTTTATGATCAGGGCACACACTTCCGGCTAGATAAGTAAACGCAGACGTTTACGCAGCTTGCCAGCTTAGATCTCGCGGAAGTAGACTGCGGAAACACAGAAAATATGTGGACAAGTCGTCTTTGTGAGAGAAGGATTCGGCATATTATATTATATGCTGAAGAGCAACTGCCCTACAGCTATTAGATTTTCACTCAGCGCAGTGCTCAGAACGGCTAACTGTGGTTAGCTGCAAGCCGCTGCGGTCTGGCGTTATCGTCAGTCTCTGATAAGAGTTGTAAACGAAAATAAAAAAGAGAAACGCCTCATCAGTAAGTCACCTGATTTGCTACCTTCGATACAGATATGATTAGTTTGATACAGGAGACCACTTGGGGCTACACTCGTTTGCTTCATGCTGGAACAGTTAGGATCTAATTAACACTTGACTGATTTATAGGCAGACAGCATTTTTATTTCTGTAGAATATGTGTTTAAAGAACAACATTCGCATGTCTGAAAAAGTTTCGTTTGTTTCAGTACAACCCATCGTTAACAATACTGAAAAGGCACCGTAGCACATTAAGCAGGCTTGAACCCCTGCCCCTCCAACTCCACTGCAACAGAAATACCCCCCTCTCAGGCCTTCCATTTGCTCAGACAGCACCGAATAAAATAAATGGTACGTGAATGAAAATGTTACAGAATACCCAATGAAACTTGGATTACACAAATGCCCTAAAGCAAGAAGTGGGCCGACAGATGAAGCAGCACACTTTAGTATATATATATATATATATATATATATATATATATATATATATATATATATATATATATATATATATACACGGTGTCCCAGCTATCACGCAGCATGATTTAAAAAAAGAGGAACGGCGTTACGTGAAGCCAACCTAGTGCGTATTGTTTCCAGTACAGTGGAGTAGCCGCCACTATTTTTTCGTTACTGAGATTTAATAAATAATTGTAATTAATTATCTAAGTCGAGAAGTACTGTCCTAATTATCAAAGTGCCAATGAGAAAGTTGTAGAGCAACATAAAAATCTCCAAATACAGCTTTCTCTTGCTCAATATGGGCTACATAAATGTGTTTTTCTGAATGTGAAAGAAGCCCGCGAATACACGCAGAATTGTAGCACGACTGGCCGCTCGAGGCACTTTGCGTATATTCGCGGGCTTCTTTCATGCTCGGAAAAACACTCTTATATGTAGCACGTATTGAGCATCAGAAAGCTGTATCGGGAGTTTTTCATGTTGCTCTACAACTTTCTCATTGACACTTTGATAAGTAGGACAGTACTTCTCGAGTGAGATAATTAATTACAATTAATTAATTAAATCTCAGTAACGAAAAAAATACAGGCGGCTACTTCACTATACTGGAAACAATACGCACTAGGTTTGCTTCGCGTAACGCCGTTCCTCTTTTTTTTAAATCGTGCTGCGTGATAGCTGGGACACCCTGTATATATATATATATATATATATATATATATATATATATATATAAATATATATATGTTAGATAAACATGGATAAAGTGCCCAGAAAGGCTGCCCAACGTTTCTTTAGGTAGACCGATCTTTGTCAAAGGCGGCATTGTCATTCTCAGCGGATTTGTTTTAAAGGGTTAGCAGGGTGACGTCACGTGCGGTCATTGTCGGTGGCGGCTGACTGTAAGGGAAGATATTGCAAGGAAAATAAACGCTCTCATTTGCCGTTTCTAGGCATCGCTGTGGAAACGACGGGGTTGGAAGACGCGGAGAAGAGAGCGGGGGAGTGGGGAGGTGGCAGGAGTAGAAAAAAAAAAAAAAAAAAACCGGCAAAGCTTGCACTAGGCCGCGTAAAGCTCGAAATACAGCGAAGCTGGCCGATCGAACCAAGCTGAACTCAGGTATAGCCAAGGCCGATCCTAGCTGCTACCAAGTTCAACCTAGATACAACCAGGTTCCAACCTCGACATAGCCAAGTTCAACCTAGCTGCTACCAGGAGACGCAATCTATCGGCCAGCTTCGTTGCGACTCGAACATCGCGCGGCCTAGTGCAAGCTTTGCCTCCCCCTTACGACGACCGAAGAGAAGGGAAATTGCATGCTGGAATGATTAGCGGCCACGCAGTCAGCTGTGGAAGAAGACGACGACGACGAACGCGGGGGCAGTGGTACGAGTACGTGCCGAGCACGAGTTGGAGCGCTAACCGACGTGCGCCAACGAGCCAGCTGCGGATGAAGACTACAACGCTCGAGCCAATGCTGATGATGATAGTTTCGTGAAACACGAACTTTTTACGGCTGGCTTAAACAGCTTCGCTGTTAAAATGAGAAGAGAGAGCGGGGTGGGGAGGGGGTTCTCGGGGGAGGGAGAGGATCGGAAGCCTTGAAAGAACTGGACAGAAACCGCAGGTGTGCAATTTGGCTGATTATAAATAACGCGAGTTTGATGTCTCAAACCACCAGGTAAATTTTAAATGATGTTTTTTTGCCATTCAAGAGTGGTACATACTAAGTGACACATAGTTACCAAAATTGGCGTCAAAGTGGTTGATCGAAGAGCGGCGCTTACCCAGTGTCATGTACCTGGTGGGCGGCGTTGACCTCAAACAGATCCGCTAAAAAGCGGCACATACTTAGTGGCACATGACATACCTAGTGTTACATACCTTGTGAGCCAATTTGGCGTGAGGTTCATTGAAGAGAGGCACAGACTAAGTTGCACATACCGAGGGAACCAAGCTGTTCCGTTGGTTGGTTTCGAGCCCTGTTCCATCAGCACAGCAGCCCGAAGCGCTAACCTTTAGACCATGGACTACCCACTCCCAGTAACACAGGTCGGCGTGAAACGGTTTAACTGATGAGCGGAACATATGCAATTTTAATTACCCGTGACCCAAGTTGACCCGACGATTGGTTCCGAACCCGCGTGGTTCCCTCATCCCAGGAGCGCGATGCTCTAGCCGACTAGACCATGGACTGCCGAGTGACCGAACTTGGTGGGAAGACGGCCAGAGACATCGCCAGATATACAGACAGCCCTCGGAAAATGCAAGAAGAACCCTATAATAATGCTAACCGCAATAAAACAAAAATGGGTCGTACTCAAAGTTTGGTTACAGCTTACGTCTGCCACTATTAGCCATAAAAAAAAAAGAAGACTTGAACAAGGAAGCCAACAAAGCCCAGTGCAAATAAATTACTTTACCCATTTTGAAAACAGTTTTCTATAAACCGGTTTAGTCAGAGTTGCCGTAAGCTACGTTAGATCTCGTTTTATTTCCATCGTATACCATATCAAACTTTAAACCATCGCTCCGGTAGCGCACCGTACTAGCACGTACAGTAAGCAAGACTTGGCCTGCTTCGTGTAAGTTTTGACTATTTGCTATTTCGCCTCTCCGCGCTCGGCCCCTAAAGCGTCTCGAGGCACGTCAGCGTGCAGAATTGGAACGCGACTAATACCGCACTCGCATTCGCGAGCATACAAAAGCAAAAACAAGAACGGAAACCTTTCCGATTCCCTTTCAACACACAAGTTTGCACAGGGGACGAGGGAAGTTAATGAACCTCTTCCCCTTTAAAACGATAAAACAGAATACGCCTGAACCAAGTTTTCCGAGCGTGTCAACACGGCTTCGGAAGTGACGAGACGTTGGCTCTGAAGTTCACGTATTTCATCTGTCGCCGGCGTCATCGATATTCCCTGTTTTGTGTACTTATGACCCCGGCGGCAGCTATGGAGTTTGATAAGGTGTGTGATATCGCGCTGCGTATTTGCCTTCGGTTCTCGTGTTCGAACAAATAGAGGCAGGCACGCTAATTCCCTGCATGCGAAGTGGATCGAAGGTTCCTGCCTTCGTTTTACCCCCACAGACACGTTCCTCATTCTGCAGTCCATGACAATACGCAAGACGGGTGCAAAAAAATGTTGCGTATATTACTGATCACGCTGTGTTGGGTGAACGCATCGTGCGAATGTAGTACGGCAAATCCGCATTGATCGGTGGTAGGAAATGTTCACCGCTAGTATTGCAAAACAAACTCGAAGAATGGTTGTTCAGAAATCGATGACTAGAGCGTGCACAGTTAACGAGCGAACGCGGGCGTTGGAACCAGCACCGGGGATATTTTTTTCGTCAGTTTGGAGCATAGCAAGTGCAGCTCTTGTATAGGAGAAAGGAAAAAAAAAGAAAAATGTGTAGTAGGGCAGATAAGTAATTTGCTGAGCTTCGGCAAAGAGAAGGTTGCGAGTAGAGTGTGACGCAATAATTACCACGAAATTTTGTTTTACACTGGCAACAATTGCGTGCAAGAGGCCTCGTCACTGGCACTAAACATGTCATGAAATGATCGACTCGGTAGTTCACATCACCATGCTTCTGTGCTACCGATTCACTCTATGTTCTAGTTCCTGCGCACGCTGTCGATAACATGCTGAGCAGGGTAATTTATCGAGCGTCCTTATTCGACTTTTGATGTGACTTTTATTGTTAGTGGTTGCCATTTCTTAGTGCTCGCATTTCCATACTAAAAAGCTGACAGTCAGTGTTTTTCTAGTATGTTCCTTAATGCATGCTTTTCAGGTACTCCTGTCTACTCGTATGCCAGATCACACTGCATATTTTCAGCGTTGTGGAATAATAACGAGCAGTCGTATTCACAATAGGCAGCGAAATACTTCTTTTTGTTGTTCGCGTTCGCTTGTGTATTAAAATCTGTATGAGTTAGACTTGACGTTTCCTCTGGGGCATGTTGTGGAGTTTTGATTACGAGCTAGCCAGAACTAACTACGGTGATTAGGCGTGGAGATTGTGTGTCACGGTAGCCTATACGAGTCCTCAAGAAGGGAGGGGTATTCAGCTGCTCTCGTGAATTGCGGTACCTGGCTTCAATGCCTGTTGCATTGCAAGAGACAAAAGATAAGGTTTGCGATTCACATTCAAAAACGAATATGGTGGGCCAGTCTTGTGCAATGGAGTGTGAAAGAAGTCCCGAGTAGGTCAGAAGAACTGGGAGAATGTCTGTAGTAAGTTCTGGAAACTTGAGTCCGATAAACATGTGGCATGGTAGGTATTCAAAACCTCGTCTACAGTAATTATGCTCTGTGCGCTGCTCAGGATGGATCTGGGACGATAGAAATATCTCTGATGTCCGGCATGTAGGTGGCTGGCTATCTGTCCAGTGCCCAGAAAAGTATAGGACTGGACTTGTTGCTGGGACATGGCTTAAAGTTCTTGCAGCCAATACAACAAAAACAGAGGACAGAGGAGAGAACAGAGCACTGAATTTTTAACAATTAACTTTATTTTCACGAAACACCGCTGTATATACATGCCGACGCTATATACGAGGTGTTTTTCTTAGCTGCACACCACATTTCTAAAAGTTGCCTGTGCCAGATATGTGTCCTTGATCTAGAATATTTGATGAGGTGGCCATTACTTTTACAAGAAACCAAAATGCTGAATCGATTAATTAACATAATTTTGCTATTGATATATTTAATTTTTTACTTAATGGCAAATAATTCAATCTACGTATTATACCCGGTAAGTTCGCAAGGCAACCACTTGGAACAATTTCTGAGGACTGCACCAGTTTCGATATAGCTATGTCCGACGGAATGCATTGGAGTTCCAGTTACTTTTTTAGAAAAACGCAGTTTTATGCATTGACACACAAAAATAATTGTAACACCAATTCATTTTGTCGGATTCTTTGAAAATAAATATCTCGAAACTGCTGCAGACCTGAGAATTCGTTCCAAGTGGATACGCCTTGCGAACACCAGGCTATAATCGTAGATTTAAATATGTGCCGCAGAATAAATAATTTAAAAAATGTCGCGCAGTTTCACCCGAAAGGCGAAGCATCAAGTGCGATAGCAAATTAGTAGAGAATTATATGGAGTAAGGATAGTAGTTTTATCAGCTGTATAAACTTGAACGTGCAGCAGCACCAGCAACGCGCAGAACTGTTATCGATGCCGTCAGCGTTTCGCCCTCGTTCGCACCGAACGCGTGGCGTTGGTGACTGTTTCCGGTGCCTCTGGGGGCGGCTCGGAGGTTTTGGACGAGATCAGAAAGGGAAACTCGTCGAGCAGCGTCGGAAGTCTTTACCACCTTCTCGCCTCACAACGTTTTATTGCGATAGCAATTATATGGCCACTTCAAGCGGATTTCTGCCGTCGGTGTCGCCGTCGTCGTCGCCGTCCCCGTCGCCATGAAGCTCCGTATAAAGTTCAAGGGCTATAAAATCGTCGCCGCGCGCCGTATGCGCGAGTGAAAGCGCGCGGGGGGACGCGTGTTATCACAGAGAGCGAACGCACGGCGGCAAGCAAGCGCGACTTCCGTCGCGCGAAAGGCCGTGGGGGTATGGGAGGGAGGGAGGCGGGGCGACGCTATGCTGCGGCACCAAATGCGTATCTTGCAACCGGGCGTAAGGGGAACTGGCCACTCAATCTCCCACGCGAAAGGAGGAAAGCGGGAAAACAGCGCGGGAGGGAGGGGGGGGGGGCAGCTTCTACTCTGCCAACAGCGGCGCTTGTACTTTGCCTGGCTGCGGCGGTCGCCCGCACCTTCTCTTAAAAGCGATCTCCACACGGCTCTGACCTTTGTATGCGCTGTGCATTCGCCGCTCAGTTTCCGTTGAGCAATAGACCACGCCTACCTTCGCTCGCTGCGGTGGCTGTGCTTGCTGCCAGCGTTTTGACAGTGGTTGTCTGCGGTCATTGAGTGTGATCTATTCATGTTTGCTTGTGTGCGCTGACACCACGCCTGTTAATTCGGTTAGTAAGCGAATGGCTCCAAGTTTATGCAGCCTATAAAACTACTATCCCTACTCCGAATAGCTCTGTACTAATTTGCTATCGCAATTGATGCTTCGCCTTTCCGGTGAAACTGCGACATTTTTAAGTATAAATACGCATATGGTGCCGCAAGTAACCATCGCCTCCCCTCCCTCTCTCCATTCCGTCCCCCCACTTCCTTTCGAGTGACGGAAGAAGTCGCGTTTGCTCTCCGCCGTGTGTTCGCTCCGCGTGAAAGCGCGCGCCCTCGCGCACATACAGTATACGGTGCGCGGCAACGATTTTATCGACGTTGGACTCAATACTGAACGTCACGGCGACGACAATGGCGACGACTACGGCGACGACGACGCCGACGTCAGAAATCCGCTTGGAGAGTCCATATAATTGCTATCGCAATAAAATGTAATTGGCTGAGTTATCTTAAGTGTTCAATTAAGCACTTTGACTTCTCGTAAAATTATTGGCCTCTATATCGCGTAATTTAGATCAACGGTTAGAATTGTGCTATCTGCCACAGGCAATCTTTATAATTTTGGTGCAGTTAAAAAAACAGCCTGTATATAGCATCGACATGTATATATAGCGCTGCTTTTTGAAAATAACAATAATTGTTACAAGCTTGACGATGAAGCGCATGCAATAAACTATGATCTTCGAAATTGGCTTTTGTAACTGCTGAGGAGCCGCCGTGGTGGTGCAATTTAGACACTACAAGAAGGGGTTACATTAATTTGTAAGAGGTTATCTGTTTCGATTTTGCTGGCCAACATCTTGAAATGTAGCGGCACCCTTTGCCTCAAAGCAACAAGAAACGTATTACGTCGTAATTTCTCGTAATTCCGCCCCTTAAACTAGGCAAACCTGGTAACGCGATAGCAACATGTGCACTCTAAATATGCGTAAAAAAGGCACTTGAATTTTTAAAATTACAATGCTGAAAATATAATATAAATATATAAAGACCAATATATAATATAAAAGACCAACATGTGGCAAATAATCCATTTCTACGTATGTTTATATAGTTTGATGGCGGCGACGTGCATTAATTCGTTGTTCCCTCGCTTTTATGGCCGCTCTTGTTTTCATTCTCGAGAAAAGAAATATATAAAAAACAAATAAGATACAATTTCAATATCAATGAACAATGAACACTAGCCAACTGGGAGATCATATATATATATATATATGCATATGAGATTGAGAATAGCTCGGAGAGAAGGATAAATCGATGTGCAACGTTCGGAGGATAACATTCGGAAAATACCTGGTGCCGGACATTTTAATTTTGTGGGCTGCCTTAGCGTGAATTAACGGTCAATCAGTGAAAAAGGATAGCCGGAGCCACTTAAACGTGCCAACATCTTCTAAACGTCATGCAATGAAAGTGCCCGAAAGTACATTCACACCCACACATGTACCCAATCTCGTGAACATGGACGGAACTATTCTTGTTGGCGCGGATACGTCTGGTCGCCAAGCACATGAGACTTTGAAGATAAGATAAGGAAATGTGGTGCAGGCGCGAAAAAGCTTCAATGTCATAGTGTAAACACCAGTAGTGAACTGACCATCTGGTCATCCTCCTGGACTTGAGCGAAAATTCGCTAGTTTTATCTTCACGTCGCATGTCCGCTGCTCCATTCTTCAAGACGTTCCTCCGAAAATGCGGCGCTCCTTTTTAGTGCCATAAACGAGGTTAGTAGTGATGACGGAACACAGTGCGGCAGGGCGCCAGTTCCTCGGAGCCTAGCACTCGCTTCGCAAATAACGGCCTCTGCATAAAGCTATTTATCCGCAGAACAGAACGGGTGCACTGCTGAGCAAAAACAAACCCAAATGGTGCAGCAAACAAGAATAAGGCTGCGGGTGCGCCCCAGGGTTGGTGAACTTGCTGGCGGAGAGGTTAGCCGAGCGCTAATTGAATAAGCCTTAATTCCCCGATAGCGCGCCGTGGTCGCCCACCGCACGTTCGCAATTAAAGCATTCCTCGGGGCGGAAGTGCGGCCAGTGTGCAGGGTACAGCCTTGCGGCCACCGCTAAGGCCAGGCCCACGGCCGGGAGCGGAGAAAGGGAAACGGTTCAGATGTAATTACTCTTTCTCGGGAAGAGACCACGCAGCGGCGATGTGCGATGGCCTCTTGCCATTTTTCCCAAGACTTGGTTCGCTCTGATGTACAGGGGACGCAGGTCACGGGATAAGGAAAAAGACGCTCTGCGCCGGCACACGAAGAAGAGCCTGCACCCACTCACACAAATGCAAGGTCATTAAAATGAACTCTGTTTCTTTCGCTGTACACGCCTGCATCCTGACGCTGTAATCAAGGCCATTCCGGTCATGCAACGTCGTGCATTACGCGTATACACCCGTTGTATTAATGTGTTTTGTTGAAGTGAGATTGCAGGCCGTGGAATCTGTTACCTAATGCATCGTGCTAGAAATTATGACGTTTGAACTCATTTACGAACTGGTCTTTAGCGGGAACTGTTTTAGCAGTCTTCGAGATGGAACAAGATACTGCAGTGAAGAAAGGACACTTTGCACAACATTGCGTGCAATTTTAAATGCGAAGCATTTCTTGGCGAACACTTTGAGAGTATCTATCTAACTAGCCGCCTACGTTTTGGTGCTCTCATGGTCGTTTCGTTAACTTGGTATGTACCAAAATTGGCATATTATGACAAGAGTGTATGACAAATATAAATGATAGATCATGACTTGAATGTCATGACATGCATGTCATGTAGCTCATGAAACAGCCGCCTACGTCTTGGTGTCCCGTGGTCGTTTCGTCAACTTTGTAGGTTCCCCGCACACTGCTTCGCATAAGATCGATTCCCACAGGGCGTGGGTCCTGCGGGATTTTTTTGGAAGTAGAATGCACTTGATGGAAGCAGTTTCGCAACGCTAAGCATGCAATACGGCTTCAATGCGTCACAATTAACCCAACTATTGTATGTGAATATCGTTTATATACAAGTTTTATGTACGTTGTTAGATCAAAAGAAATGTTAGCTTTGTGCTCGAAATGGTGTTTGCTTCCACTATGAGCGCAGAAACAAAAGTTCATGCGGTTGCTGTAGCTTCTTTTAGTTTGAAATTTGTGCTGTATGCAGAAAAAGATTGAAAGAATAATATTTATTGAAAGGAAATGTGGAAAGATTGGCTGGAGGAGCGTGTCTCTGGTCGGCTACTCCACTTTGGGGTAATGGCGAAGGAGAAAAACAGGAAAGTAGAGGAGGGTGCAAGCAACTTGTTTGTTAACCACTCCATGTCAGCGGCATTTTAAGGCATTTAAGCGTCATATATAGTAATATGAACCTAGTTCCACGCAACCTCGGCAAGAAAAACGACAATAGATGAATGCGTTTTTGTAGCACCTACGCTTGGGTGTCTTACGAGTAGGTACCGATAACTTTAGGGCGTACGACGAGCTATTTGTGCTGGCCAGCTAATCTTCTTCAGGTAGGACAGAGCTTCGCGTACTTCGGTTGTGGCTCAATTTGGCTTTTTGCCTGCAGCCCCGATTAAGCTTGTGGGGGCGTCGTTTCCTGTATTCGTCTGAGGCTCTCAAGAAAGACAGCAAGATCACAAACAGCAAATGCTTAATTGTACACCAGCGAAGACAAGCCAGCTCTCAGATAAGGCATTCCCAGCGCGCACACCAAAGCTTGGACAATGTCGCACCATGCGCCGGAGTATGCAAGCGCAATAACCAGTGACAGGAACCCCACAAACTTTAAACCCAACGTTTGAGCCAAGAAATGTGTGATTCAGGTCATTTCAAGCCGACAATTATTGCATGACTCATTGAAACTGAATAGGTAAATCGAAATAACTATTAGAATATATGTTTCGACAATATGTTGCCAAAATGTTATCGATGTTTTTCACACCCTTCTTAACGTTACGTCAATGTCTCCATAGCGATGGTTCCCTACAGGGCATTGCAGGGCTAAAAAATGCCGATACAATCATAAAAGCGGCACGCCACATGAGTGAAAACAAGTGTCTTCCACCATTGATTTTTTGAGCGCACTGCTTAGCAAAGGCGGGTGTGTTGAAGCAAGCAGGGTAGGTGTCGGCTTGTTTCTGGATGCTATCGATTTCTGCGAAGAACATTATTTTCCCACTTTTATGGTACTCAGCAAACACCACTCCGGAAAGGATGTTCTGTTTCGTGTTCCGGTAGATGTCACTAAAGTACCTACGTACAGGTTCAAAGATCACAAACGAACTATACGCACTTACCTTGTATTAATCATCATCTGTCGTTTTGTTTGTTCGTATAAAAGTAGCATCATACCAAAGAGTGTTAAATGTAACATCTGGTTATGTTCTGCTAACGTGTAGTAGGGAACCGTAAAGATTAAAGTAGGTCACTACCTACAAAAGCAGCTCTAGTAGCGGGTTAGCTGGGCTGCAAATAAACGCTCCAAACCGTTTTTTTTTTTTTACGGGAGGGGGAGGACAATTTTTATTCTAGTTTTAGGACTGCTTTTCATACCCCAATACTTTCTGCGATGATAGAACATGCACAGAAAGTGTGAACTGGTCCTCAGTTATATGTAGCAAAGTGGACAGTCAAGCAAGTTGGTTCTCAATAATTTGCTTCCAGCGCAAAAGAGACGTAAACACATGAGGTAGGAGAACATAGGACAGGTGTTGACTAACATATAACATCTTATCAAGAAAGATATAGAATATACGCAATAATGGTAAAGTTGAGCGCGCATAAAGTAATCCAATTCATTAAAAAATGGACATCTATTTTGCACTCAAGAAGGGAACAGTTCCGCATGCGAAGAAGCTCTAACTATTGCGCTCGAGTATATCCTCCTCCGCTCTTGAGCGTGACATATATTTTCTGGAAAATGTCTTGCGATTGAGTGTATCCGTGGGGGTGGTTGCATGCCCTTTTCGAGTCTGTTGTCTTTTCTTCATAAGGTGTCATTCATTAGTAAGCCCCTGTCTTGTTTACTTATAGATGGTGCGTACACTTCCCTTTTGCATTGCATGAAGTCATTCGGGCAGACTTCATTTCCGATGTGAATCCAAGTATATACAAACGCGTCATGGATACCCAGCATGTACCGCCGCTGAACTCCTCTCTTGCACTTCCCCTCTGGAGACGTTCTGCCATCCAGCGGCACGCCCGTGAAATCCAGCCGTGGCCTTCGAAATGCGTGGTGCACCGGTGAGTGCGAACGCTGAGAAATATTCCCTCGCTCTGCGCAAAAATTCTCGAAGCAGCGCGCTGAATCATCGTGCTGCTGAGCTTCAGAATTCCGTGTGAAGCCGGTTGAATTCCACCAGACATCGGATACATCTTATAGGATTTCATATTGCGCTGCCTCCGGGATCAGCCCACATTTTTAGGCTGCACGACATTCCGAATCGGCGCACATTTTTTTAATTTTTACTGCACTATCTTCGCAATCGGCCCCCTAAAACGGTTAGATAGGTTAGATAGCCGGAAAGAAAACTGGTCTTACAGTGCAAAAAGTGCTATTGACATTAAAATAATCAGAAAAATATTACGTAGATTGAATGAAGGACAATTTATGTTAAGCCGAAGCACTTGCCGCACAACGCATGAGGAAATGTACGGAAGTCTAAATTTGTTCCCTTCAAAAATGATAGAAAGGCTCAGTCTGCTTGATAGACGTTCGGGCGCATGACCGGCGGGAAATAATACACCATCTGTTGTCGCACATGGTAAGCCAAACGGATGGTAGTCTCTGTTAAGTCCGGTCCGCTGCGTGCTGCAGGAGAGTCTAATATCAAACGACTAAGCGTTTGTGATCTACCGCAGAAAGCACAGGGTGGACAGAGTGCGCGTCCTTGTCAATGCCATCAATACACGAAGCTTCAGTAACGTAACTAAAAGGCAGCGAGGTAAACCACGCCCGTGAAAACGCGAGAGGAAATGATCTTGCAACTGAAACTCGCTTATCAAGGTGATATACCCGGGTAAGTGGTGGTATAGAATGTGGTGGTGGGTCAGCAGACGAGCACCAATGAGTTGGCAGAAACCTTCTTGACAAATGCCACACTTATTTATCCGAGATGCCATTTGGTTCGCCTATTCATTGCAAGCAATGCCCACATGCGACAGTATCCACTCACAGATTAAGGATACACCACGAGATTCAATTGCGCCGACAAAGTTGGTAATGCGATGCACAATAGGGCTGTAATTGTTTGGTTGTTGTAGGCGACTAAGCACACAAGTGACCACCGAAGGAATAGCAGTAAACCGAAGCTCCTATCCACAATCATGAAACGGAATGCGGTGGAGGGAGAGCGATGATGCATAAGTAGAACATTTTGAGCGCTTTTGAGAGAAGAATGGTTGAAGCGGCAATCTACTATGAATAATTAATCTAAGCATCAGAAAAGACTATATGCCAGAGCTAAGACAACATGTTTGAAAATACGCTCTTTCTTCTGTGCAATTATTTTTATAGGTAGATTCGCATTCTTCCTTCAGCTTTAAGGTCCAAGCCGCTCAAAGTGTACTGCACGCATACAAATTACCTTCTTGAGTGCCATCAGGGTTTAGAATGTAACAGGTCCGCACCTCCTGCGGGAGTGTTTTGAGTGTAGGAGTATAACACCGCACTGCGACCTAAATGTGGAAATATTAAAAAATCGGTCAAGCAAGGCGATGAGCTTTATTGCCCGATAGCTACGCAAGATGCTTTAGTTGGGCCATTTTTCACTTTCCCGGCGATTTGAGACGGTTTTCATTTTTAAAGCACTATTTTTCGAACAGTTCTTCTCCAACCTCGCTCAGCCCATTTCCGTATCTGAATATCCTCATCGCAGTTCGTTTATTACGATTCTAGAGACTATACGAAGCAAGGCAACACTTGGTACATTTACGAGAATGGCCAATGTCCGCTACGTGAGTCTATAGTCAAGGCCTACGAGACTAGAGTGCACTCTCGATAACGTCAGAACTTAGGCTCGAAGGAGTTGAAACATCGTGCACTAGTTGAACATTGCGCTTTGCTGAATACGTTGCTTTCGTGTTAAGGAAAAAAAATCACAAACTCCAGCTACAGTGTAAGTTGCAACTTTTTAGGCGTGTAATTTTTTTTTCTGGCCATGCACGCTTATGACAGCAACTTTGGAGCAGATAAATCAGCGAAACGGACACATTCTGAACTGAACGAGGCAGTTGGACGGATTCTGAAGCGCCGGAGAACCATGCTATGCATTTGTCGCCCGCGCGAGCGCTTATAACTTCATTCGTTCCGCAACTTTGGCATTTGAATTATGATTGGAGCAACGAGCATCGTATAACAACGCTTGTCTGCGCATCGCGAGCAACAATGCCGTTTTTTTCGTCATATTTTCTCTCCGTTTGGCAGCTTATCCAACGCAGTCTTCAATGGGAGAGCAAGAAGCCAGAGGGTGTCACATCGGGGGATACGATCCATTCTTGTCACGCCTCTGAGCCATTGGTGTTATGTCGCGTTGTTGCTACTGGTTTTGTCCCGTGGACGGCCGCGCAGTTGCAGGCGTCCTTCTTTCGACTCACTGTCTTCTCGTACGGCGCGAAGAACGACCCGAGGGAGAGCAGTGCTCTAACCAAGACGACCGACGGCAATGACTTTTGCGCGCCACAATTTTTCACCGGATTTTGGGCGCCCGGACGTGGCGGTGACGCGAACACGCCTGGGGACGTTGAAAAAGGCACGGAGCCGGTGGTTTTTCATCAATGCGAGTTTATGCGCCTTTTGTGAGGAGCGTTCGGGGGGGTTTTGCGACTTTCGCCTACTTTTGCCAGAAGATGAAGCGACGACAGAAAACAGTCCTCTCTCCCTCTCTTTCTGCCTCTATGTTTTTTTGTGCTGTGTTGGCGTTCCGCGTACTTTTTTATTTCTGGCCTCCTCACATCGAACAACCATGCCTAGCATGCTGCTTGAGCTCGCCGTTCGCTTTTGTAAGGATGTTTCCTCGCTGTCATGGCCATTGTTCGGCGAGCGCGTCGTTCTGGAACTCACATCTCGGGTTTGCAGGGACAAAAGCTGCGTGCCCTTGCTTAGGCCGACGGGACACCCTATACTCTTTTCATGGGCGGCGCCAAGAAATGGCAGCTCTCGCAGAGAATGCGAAGAAAAATAAAGCGAACGGAATTTTCGAATGACAAGCGTCGCGTTACAACAGTGCAGCAAAAAGGGAATCGACGCAAAAGAGAACGGTAGCTGCACGAGGCTGTTTTTGTGCAGGCATTCGCTCACTCTTCCAGGCGTTTGCGATACCGCCCCTGCTGCTTTTCCTGGTGATATAAATGATTGCTCGAATATTATAGCGTCCTTCGAGCTATTGGTGTCGCTTTTTTCCCATTCCTCATTTATTCACGCTCCAGAAGAAAAAGAAAGGGAGATGCCCGAGTTTCTTGTTCTCTCGGTGCGCGTGTCACTCGGGAAAGCAGATTTATCGCCCTTGCCGAGCTTGGAGCGAACCGCTCTCGTCACTACTACTTCCGTCCTGGCTATCGCGAACATAAATTGCATGCATTTTCCTCTAATCTGGCGATATTTGTTTCGACGTCCGACATCGTTCATAACGCCCAGTACGGGCGAGTCGTATATCACCACTCGGGAACACCAATCCGGCTAACATGGCTGAAAAAAAAAAAGAAGAAACAGGAGCTGCCATTTGAAGCCAAAAAAGCAAATGAAATAAAAGGCATTAAAATATAAAACAAAGACAATAAAGAGCATTCCCAGAAGTGAACTTTTGCTATAGAGATTTATCATATACATGTGCTTTCTTGAATGCCCTTCGTGAGCCGGCCCATTATGCTTTGATATTTGCGCCCTCACGACTGTCTATGTGGGCTGGTATTTTTCCGCCCGCGAAAGTATTGAACGTACAATACCGTCCATGAGAGACAGATATGTGAAGGAATTTTCAGGCAGCGAAGGCTCTTAGGCCAAAGGCATGCCCAAATTCCCGACTCCATGCTCTGCACTTCGCAGATAGCCCGTAGCCTGAATGAGGCACACACACACAAAAAAAAAAGCAAGCTGGCACCGCAATTTTATCACCGTAGCTTTCAGAAGAACAAATATTCACATTTAACGGCTGCGCTTGTAGTTTATGTAATGGTGCCCACCCCGGAGATTTCAGTTTTCCTTTATTCTTATTTGTCGCCGAGTCTGGAGACAAAGTCGGTTGCACCAATATTTACGCGAGCAATTTATGGGTTAATGCTGCACCAGGCGTCTAGGTATATAACGGCTGTTACATTTAAAATTGAGACATTACGCGTTCACGACGGTCACTGTGGTGATAGTGGACCTGCAACTGGCGCTTAACCATTAAGCCGGAACTTTGAGTTCGCCATTCAAGCTGTCTCTAACATTCAGGCATCCGCTGTTCATCTACGTAATTTACTGCGACGGAATTTACGGTCTTTCGTAAATGGTCCAGCAATTTCTTTGTTGCGCTATGTCACGCACTTGCACGAAGAGAGATTGGTACACCACGTTGCATGCTGTTTGCTTTGGAAATTTTAGACACTTTGCTTTAACACCTGAGTCATTCATGCATGCGTGAGCTCTGACCAAAGCTTTTAATGCGATTAGCATTTTTCGTTACTTCCGCCGTTTTGAGTCCATCCATCCATCCATCCATCCATCCATCCATCCATCCATCCATCCATCCATCCATCCATCCATCCATCCATCCATCCATTTGTCCATCCATCCATCCTTCAATCCATCCATCCATCCATTTGTCCATCCATCCATCCATCTATCAATCCATCCATCCATTTGTCCATCCATCCATCCATTTGTCCATCCATCCATCCATCTATCAATCCATCCATCCATTTGTCCATCCATCCATCCATTTGTCCATCCATCCATCCATTTGTCCATCCATCCATCCATTTGTCCATCCATCCATCCATCCATACATCCATCCATCCATCCATCCATCCATCCATCCATCCATCCATCCATCCATCCATCCATTTGTCCATCCATCCATCCATCCATCCATCCATCCATCCATCCATCCATCCATCCATCCATCCATCCATCCATCCATCATCCATCCATCCATCCATCCATCCATCTAGCCATCCATCCATTGTCCATCCATCATCATTGTCAATCCATCCATCCATTTGTCCATCCATCCATCCATTTGTCCATCCATCCATCCATTTGTCCATCCATCCATCCATTTGTCCATCCATCCATCCATTTGTCCATCCATCCATCCATTTGTCCATCCATCCATCCATCCATCCATCCATCCATTTGTCCATCCATCCATCCATCCATCCATCCATCCATCCATCCATCCATCCATCCATCCATCCATCCATCCATCCATCCATTTGTCCATCCATCCATCCATTTGTCCATCCATCCATTCATCCATCCATCCATCCATCCATCCATCCATCCATCCATCCATCCATCCATCCATCCATCCATCCATCCATCCATTTGTCCATCCATACGTCCGTCCGTCCGTCCGTCCGTCCCCCATCGTCGTCATTCTAACTTCATCATCCAATTTCCCTAATTACGTCGTCGTTATACCATTGTGGTCATGCCGTTGTTGCCATACCGCGATGTTCCATCACTGTCAAACCTTCACCATTCTATCGTATTTCAGACTGTCATAATATAGTCGTGATTATGCCGCTGTTGCCATTTCATTGTGATCACTGCGTCGCCGTCAGACAGCCGCTATCACGTTTCATTTGTTATGACACCGTCATTATACCGTCGCGTTCTTGCTATCGTTGTCACACAAGCTCCGTCATCAAACTTTCTTCATGCCGTCATTGTCACTCCATCGCTGCCGAGCCATCACTGTATCACGCCACTTTCGTCACACATGCGTCGTGATACAGTCGTCGTCACGCCGTTGACGTCATATACACTCGTGGTCATCCAACTGTCCTCATACCAGTGTTATGCCATGCCGTCTTTGCGTCATCGTCGTCATACAGCCGTCGGTCGTCATGCATTCGTTGTCATACCATCGTGCTTGTACCATCGTCTACATTTGAGCTGCGTCATCCGTTTGTCGTCATACTGTCGTCATACATTCGCCGTCATCCCCTGATGTCGTCGTTGTCAAGCTCTCGTCGTTATACTACCGTCATATTTTAAGAACCCTCATCCCATTGTTGTATTGCCATCGTCGTGGTACCACTTTGTCGTTCCATTGACGTCACTCCTTCTTGATCGTTCGATCATCGTCACTGTGGTGGCGTCATACATTCGTGGTCAGCCCGCCTTGCACATGGTTGACCTAGGCAAGCGAGTGCGATAGAATATAGCCGATGAAAAAGAAGTCTCAGAATGACCACTGCACGTGTTAATTGAATGTTGCTCAATAAATACGGTGTGCCGCTACGTAGCTCCGATTTCTAATCGCATTACCATCGACAGTCAACGTGAGGTGAGTTCTGCCGTCATATTTTTGTTTTATTTGTTATTTCAAGAAGTGCAGGTTGCAAAACATATGGTATTAACAAAAACAGGGCACGCTTTTAACGTACCTTGCACCGTAGGAATCGCACCAGTTCATCGGATTTATAACGTCATTTCGGTCGTGTGAATAAATATTGTATTTGGCCATTTCTAACGCACGTATTTTGTATGCGTATGCATGCTTGCGTTATTTTTTACGACTCTGCACGTATTGCAAAGCCATTATTAGTTTACAATGAAAAAATGCAAGAATGACTTGCCATGCGAAATCGTGTAATCCAGTAGAAAACGGTGCAAAGATGCTGCGTCAAGGGTAGGTATTAGCGCGCATCCGATCGATGACTTGCCAGTCTACTCTAGGCAATCTTACATGCGTTCGTTTTGCAAACAAGAAATTCCAGCGGACAGAAACGTAGGCCGCGAAGAGAGATATGCCGGCATTATAAAATGCACATTATACCATCGAGACTTTATATATAACGTGGAGGAACATGTCGGCACTATATGATTCCTGGATTGGTAATCGCTAAATATCCAGCCAAATCTTCAAGGGACACTAAACCACCCCTCAAGCTTGATGGAAAAGCACTTTTCGCGGAGAGCATACGCTGCTGTGAACATCTCAGCCACATGTTGCACTCCTGCACAGCGCGTGGATTTCACAAGAGGAGCGCAAAGTCATCCGTTTCTCAAACGCTCCTTTTAGAACGCAGGCCTTCTCTTCACTCATTTCGGGGCTGCCGGCGGCTGCCTTTCGACGTTCGCGGGCAGATTCCCACAGAGCGCTACCAGTGGCCAATAGCTGACATCAATCAAGAAACGTCTTTGAATCAGCACACTTCTTCATGGTTACTGTGTAATGTGGTGTGTGTGTGTGTGAATGGTTGATGCAGTGAACAAAACAGGCTGAAGTGAACAAGACATCTGCGCTTCAAATTTACATTAGCATAACCCACTTATTACAAGCTCACTATCGTCTGTTCGTGCTCACCCGCGACCGCCCACGTAGGGATGAAACTTTGGCCGCCCTTGCTTATCGGTGTCGTAGCCTTCGGGTCTAGCAAATTTAGATTACTTTTGAACCATGAATTAGCCTCGAACCACGCAAAACTTAAGTCCAGACTACACAAACGCTAGGCCTGCCGCACGTCAAGAGGAATAAGTTAGCATCCATAAGCTCACTCCCGGCGACTTTTGGCTAGACGTGCCTTGTAATGATCTATCGATAACGCTTCAAAATGCGTAATCTGAATTTGCGCACTGTCCATACAGAGCAAAGCCGGTCGGTGCCACGTATAGGACGGCCAGACTGGAAAACACGAGTGTGCACTCCAGCTCTGCCGTGAACTTTTGCAGTTGTGTGCAGCTGCGTCTGCTTCGTAACCTATATACCACGGCTGCCGCGGTATGTTACGACGAGCCCTCCAGCCGTAACACCGTAACGCCTACCGCCACTGGCGCTTCTTCGCTCCTTCGGAAGGTATCACGTTGAGGGCAAATTGGAAAGGAGGTTCAAGGCCTCTTTAAGGCAAATTATACCAATTTGTATAACAAATATTCACCAAGATATTTTCCAATAGTCTCAGGGCAACACTTGACTTCAGTCAACCTAGAGAACAGGCTGGCTTCAGGAAGGGATATTCAACGATGCATAATATCCATGTCATTATTCAGGTAATCAAGAAATCTGCGGAGTGCAATCAACCTCTCAGTATGGGTCTCATAGATTATGAGAAGGCATTTGATTCAGTAGGGGTACCAGCAGTCATAGAGACTTTGCGTAATGAAGGAGTACAGGACGCATACGTGAATATCTTGACAAATATCTACAAGAATTCCACAGCTACCTTGGTTCTCCACAAGAAAAGTAGAAAGTTACCTATCAAGAAAGAAATCAGGCAAGGAGAGACAATCTCTCCATGCAATGCTATTCACTGCCTGCTTATAAGAAGTATTCAAATTCTTAGACTGGAAAGGTTTAGGAGTGAGGATCAACGGCGAATATCTGAGCAACCTTCGTTCCGCAGGTGACATATCCTGTTTAGCAACACTGAGGATGAATTTCAACAAATGATTGAGGACCTTAACCGAGAAAGAGTAAGAGTGGGGTTGAAGATTTATAAGCAGAAGTCAAAGACAATGTTCAATAGCCTCGCAAAGAAACAAGAATTCATGATCGCCAGTGGGATTCTAGAGTCTGCAGAGGAGTTTGTTTATCTAGGCCAATTACTCACAGTAGACCTTGATCATGAGAAAGAAATTTACAGAAAAGTAAAATAAAAACTGTCAGCCCTTCCACTGGGGTGGAGATGGAAGACCAGCGAAGTTGTACCATGGTGGGAATTATGTATTTCCAATTATGGCTATTAAGATGTGATGGCGTAATGTGTTATTTGGACTATTAAAGAAGGAGAAATATATATGATCGGGTGGTTTTCATTTATTCAGTGACCACATGAACCATGGCCTTATGGTCGCTACGGTACACGTACCGCCATAGCGTATACGGCAAAGGTTGGCACGCTCTTCATAAACATGTCACCAAAACCGCGCACGTTCGGTGCGAACGCGGGCAAAACGCCACCGCCGTCGACTAGTGCGCGTTGTTTGTGTGACCGCACACAACCGCTGTCAAAACGCTGGCTACGTGACGGAGCGGCTAAACGACGTTGTCGACACTGTTAGAGAAGAGGCGGGCGAGAGCCCAGAGAGAGTCGGCGGCACAGACGGCCGAGGCTGGCAGGGCTGCGCTCATGCGCAGCAGTGGGAGTGCGGCCACGCACACGCACAGTCTAGGGTGCCTCGATGCTCTCCTCGCCCACCGCTCCCCTTCCACTGGGAAGTCCCGTTTGCTCTCCTTAGTGCGTTCGCTCCCCGTAAAGCACGCGTCCCTCACTCTCGCGCGCTTTCACTCGCACACATGTCACGTTTATTCTCCGCCGTGCGTTCGCTCCCAGTGAAAGCGCGCGTTCCTCGCCCTATCACGCCTTCACTCGCACATACAGCATACGGCCAATGAGAGTTTTTACAGCGCAAGCTGTTATGGGCTCATTCCAATAGCCGTTTCGGGTCGCGATGATACCGCCGCCACCGCCCCGTAGCCGCTATCGCATGATAAAAAAAATCACAGCATATCCACGGGGTGAATGATGATGAGTGGGCGAAGCTCCGGAGGGAATCATCGGATCTCCCGCTTAAGGGGACGCTAGCACAAACTCGTTAGAAACGTGCAGTACTCTCTAGTAAGGGGGAGCGGCCACAGCGTCTTACGCAGCCATATACACATGCCGGAACGTGCACCGCGTTTGCCGACGCCATCACATGACTGCTGAGAGAGTATACCCCCCGTATTCATAAACGCTCCTCGACTTGAACTTGACTTGCCACCGCCTTGGGCAGCGCGTTCGAAACGCGTTGAAGGTAAGGCGGAGAGGCCACAGCGTCTTACACCAGCTTCTTACACGGGCCGTAACGCGCTAGCACAAACGCGTTAGAAACGCGCTAGAAACGCGGCCTTTCGTTAATGTTGGGTATTTATTGCCATCGTGGTGCGTGTGTCTATGTGCGCTTCGTGGCGTAGTGGTTAGCGCCGCGCGTTCGGAAGCGAGGGGTCCCTGGTTCGATTCCGCGCTACGGACACAACTTTCGGAATTTTTTTTTTCATAAAACGCCGGAAGCGTTCTCCAGAAGCCGGAAGCTGGCTTCCGGAACCGGAACCGGAAGCGGAAGTCGGCTTCCGGTTATACTATACATATATATGTATATATGGGTATACATACATATACGGACACACAACGCCATCTATTGAGCAATTCATAAAACTAGACGTGGCTACCTACTACGACGGGGACGAACGGGTGCCGCTATAAGGAGCTTCGCCCCTAAAAAGTACGCGCTCTCCGCCGCGATCGAACCCAGGCCCGCTGCGTGGGAGGCGGATACTCTACCACTCAGCCACGCAAGCGCTTGCTTGGCTAGGCCGAACGGCGCTAGCCATCGGCGATGGAACGCGTCGGCTTGCACGTGCGACGGCGTCCCAAGCAGGCCGCGTCGGGCGCGCTGCAATGGGAGCGAATGTGACAGCCGTAGTTGCATTGTCGGCCGCTTGGCTGGACCGAACTGCATTAGCCATCGCCGACGGAACGCGTCGGCTTGCACGCGCGACGGCGTCCCAAGCGCGTTCCTGACGCATTCACTCAAATTACTGTGGTACTGCCGAAACGCTCGTCTAGATCACGCTGTGACTGTGCTGCGTACGCCGCGCAGGCCTGGCATTTTTAGGGGCGAAGCTCCTTAGGGTCGAGCCTTGTCCCTTGTCGCGCCGTCGTAGCCACGCTAGTACTTGCCGCTCCCGCTAGAGGCGCAGCTGTGCTCTCTTTCTCTTTCTCGTTCCCGACGCGCGCTCTCTCTCTCGTCCGTAGCTAGGGGCGCTGCGGTGCACAAGAGCCATATAAGCGCTGTATATACTGTACACATGTACAGTATATATATGTATAATTATATATATGTCTATATATATGTATATGTATAGTATATGTACGCCACGCTCCGTCTTCGCGAAGCCGGCCGGCGTTTTTCCCGAATGATCCCCCGGCCGCTGCTTCGCCCACTCATCATCATTCAGTTCATGGATATGCGGTGTTTTTTTTCTATTGCCGGACACGACCATCGAAGAGTGAGCCCTTAACAGCTTCGCTGTAAAAACTGTCAGCCCTACCGCTGGGGTGGCGATGGAAGACCAGCGAAGCTGTACTATGGTGGGAATTATGTATTTCCAATTATGACTATTAAGATGTGATGGTGTAATTAGTTATCTGAAGTATTAAAGAATGAGAAATATATATGATCCGGTGGTTTTCATTTATTTAGTGGCTACAGGGACCATGGCCACATGGTCGCTACGGTACACCGCCATAGGGTGTACGGCAAAGGTTGGCACGCTTTTAATAAACACGTCACCAACGCCTCGCGCGTTCGGTGCGAACGCGCGCAAAACGCCGCCGCCGTCGACAACAGTTCTGCGCGTTGCTGTTGCTCCTACATGTCCAATTTTATACAGCTCCTCAAAATTTTGAGAATAACAGCCCATAAACGAATGTCATGAAACAAAACGCCGGCAGCGCATGCGTTTTATGTTAAATCTTCTCAGACTGAAATAATAAAAGTGAGAAACAATAAATGCTCGAGCCAATGAGAGTTTTTTTCTACACGTGGACACGACCATCGGAGACTGAGCACTTAAGAGTTTCGCTGTAAAATGAATTGAAGCTCATACGGCAGGCATTACCAAATCCTGACTGGGAGCTTACCACTGTGGTTTTACCAAGTGTAAAATCATTGCATTGTACCGGTGCTAACATATGGGGCAGAAACATGGATGTTAACAAAGAAGCTCGAGAACAAGTTAAGGCACCGCACAAAGAGCGATGGAATGAAAAATGTTAGGCCTAACGTTAAGAGATAGGGAGAGAGCGGTGTGTATCAGAAACAAAACTGGGAAAGCCGATGTTCTAGATGACATTATGAGAAAGAAGTTGAGCTGGACAGGCCATATAATGCGAAGGATAGATAACCCGTGCACCATAAGTGTTACAGAATGGATACCAAGAGAATGGAAACGCAGACGAGGACGGCACTTAGGAAATTTGCAGGCGCATGTTGGAATCAGCTAGCGCAAGACAGGGGTAATTGGAGATCGCAGGAGAGGCCTTCGTCCTGCAGTGGACATAAATATAGGCTGCTGCTGCTACTGATGATGATACCAATTTGAAGAATTTATGCATAAGGTACACACATGCACAAGTCGAAGCAACGCACAACTTATTGAGGGTATTCAATATGCTAACAATCCTTTAGCAGCCAATACATTAGTATAAGCGCTCGAACGCACAAGCACACTCACACACGCACACACGCGCACACGCGCACACGAACACATGCAAACAAACTCCTGTGTTTCTGAAATAACTGAGAATTATGGACACACCTTTATCTTTCCCTCTCCTGCACTCCGCCTTTCTCTTGTCCCCAAGTTGTGGCATTAGTGTAAACGTCTTTATTGAAAGTCACCCCAAGGCCTACCTTCCACTTCATCTTTTACAACATATAATCCAGGCCAGACTACATCACGTAAGAGAAGAGCGAACTAGGGTGACAAGCACACACCCATGCTCGGAGGCCCCTTCTGATAATGTACGGACGTCTTAGTTTCAGATGGCTTAACTTGTTAAAATATGAGATCTGATTGCACGCGACGTTACATGTTATCACACCAATTTAGACGTACGAGGGCTATCACCGTTAAAGTACCTGCCCTGCAGTCGGTGTTTACCGCAAAGTCAGTCGCGACTGGGTATCTGATTTATTTCTTCATATCTTTAATGTTCTTTAACTACCACATGATCCGTTTAGACATCCAGAGTTCTTGAGTGTGTTCTCTCCTTATGTGACGAGTTTGGTGTGTTTTGCAGAGGAACTAGGGGAAGCGCCCGCTGCGCAACAAAATGGCAAATTGTACTATATAACAATGCGCCGTAACAGGCAAGGCAGGCAGGCGGGCCATCTTGTCTCTTCCATCAGAGCAGACCGAGCGCTGTCGGTCCCCCGGGCGTTGTCTCGCGAGATCACAGCGCTTTCCGAGAACGACAAGGACGAGCGGAAGAAGCGGCACCGCGTTAGTGCCCCTCGCGCGGCCGGGTAAGCGTTGCCGTCAAATCGGAAAGGAAAGCTACGATGGATGGTGACCGACGGCACAGTGGCCGGTGCTGCTGCGGACGACGAAGTACTAAGCGCGAGGCATCCGGGGGAGCAGGAGATGAGATAAACGATACTCGGCTGCAGTTTTGCTTTCTTTCACATCTCTCCCGCGGACAGAATCTTCTATTGCCGCATCTTCGGTATAGTTTCCTGCTGCTGCTGCTGCGGCTGCACCTCTTGCGGCCTCATGGCTGGGTTCGGTATACATTCGGGCCAATTGCCGGCAATATTCGGAAGACGAAGACGAGGATGCTACGAGTGGGAGACGGGGAAAAAGCAAGGACCTGTTTTGCTCAACTATGGAATATCTGCCGAGAAACTCGCTTGTTTGCGCAGACGTCTGCCTCTCGATTTGAGTGCACTTCGCTGTTCCCTGCGCGGATGTTGTTGATTAACGTCCTCTTGTAGTTGACCTAGTATATGAGAGAAAAAATGAGCCTGTATAAATAGACACTGGAAATGGGTGCTCGTGCTTGGTTCTGCCACTGGGCAAAATAGGACAAAATCCAATTTGTCGCCGCCACGTATACTTATGCACTGGAAGCCGTGCCATCACTGTATTTGCCTGAGCATTTACCCGTGTTAGATCGCTTGCGAAAAAGCAAACGTCTTGCTTCATTTGATTTCGAACAGCAAGTCCCGACGTACTCCCAAACCAAAGTTCCATGAACGATAGACTGTCGTTGTACAGAAGACCAAGAAGTGAACGCATTTCAGGCAGCTTAGGTAACGCTTATTTTTCTACAAGAATATCGTTACACATGAAGCTATTGGATATATAACTTCGACCAACGGGTCGGAGTAGAAAGCATGACGACAGCATGGCGAGAGTCTGATCACCCGCAAAAACGACGACGATTGAACGAGCGCGACGGCATCACTATGGTGTGATAACGAATGCATGACGACTGTATGACGATGATGGCGTGAATAAAATGTCACGACGAGTGTCAGATCACAAACCTCGACGCTATGACGACCACGAGCCCATACCTAGTGGCCCAAGCTATTAGACGACTTGGGCCATTGGGTCGGCATACGAGGATAGATAGATAGATAGTCTCAAAGCGGATGAAGTAGGCAAAGAGAGCTATTCTCATTAAAACTGTCTACGAGAGCGTAAGTGGAAGCTCTGTTTGTGGGATACTGTTAAATGCGTAAGCATTTAAATTCCTACCCAACGAGGAAACCCGTCCACCCGCCCTGTCTTTTCGTCCGTCCGTCACGTAAGACGATCGTTTTCAAGGTGGAGCCCTCTGCAGCGAGCGATTTGGCCTTCGTGCTGCATCTCGCTTCGACGCCAATAAAGCGGTGAGAACACAGCGCACACGAAGCTATCAGCACTCGGCTCTCTCTGTCCCCATTGCAGATCGCTTTCAAGATAGAGCCTGCGCAGCCGCGCCATACGCAGCCGCTGCTGGAATTCGGTTGAACACGGTTCATAACGGTTCGACGCGGATGGATAAGGCGTTAAAGAGCGATAATGGCTTATAATGATTGGGACGTCATCAGTGCACCTGGCGCCGCCACCTGCAGTAATTTGTTTGCGTCCTCGAATGACCTTGCACCGCCATCCGCAGCAGTTTGTGTCGCCGCAGCGCTGTCGTTTATACTGGTCGGGTCAAGTTTCATAACAGTGATAATGACAATGGGTTGCGTGGAGATGAGCAAGGTGCACAATGCTTACGCATACTTGGACAACTACCAGAGGAGTTACTGCGTGCATTTTTTGCTATCGTCGTCGTCGTCGTTGCTGTTGTTGGTGTTGATATTTGAACAGCGGTGCAGTTTAAGCTCTTGGTTAGGCCGCGTAGGGCTAACAAAAACGGCTCCTGGCGATAACGTCAACACGCGTTGCCTAACAACGCCTCGCGCAGCTTGTGCGAGGTGTTGCTAGGCGACGCACGTGACGTAATTGGTCGGCGAGGTTACTACCCTCTCCGAGGTTATTCTCGCCGCAGCGCGAGGCGTGACCGACGTATCCAGCGTTCGTCGGCGTGCCCCGGCTGCAGCCGGCGTCGAGATGCGACATGCTGCATTTCGCGCAGGCCTCGTCACCCAGAATAGACCGCATCGGCGTCTCGTCGAGCAAGATGGGCTGGTGGATAGCCGTGCGCATTTTATACGAAAGTAGGAGTTTCAGGATGATACGAACCTGCGAATTCGTTGCATGTGCCGCCACCAGTATCCATCAGCACAACTAGGGAAGCGCCACCAGCTTCGCTGTTTGCCCAGTCTTCGCACCACTTAGTGTGAAGCTGCCCCTAATTTTTTTGTCATCATCGTTGTTGTCGCTGTTAGGTTTAGAGGACCAGAAAGCGAAAGAAACGAGAGAGAGCAAGTAAGGAGAGGAAAGACAGGGCGGTCAACCAGACCAGCGTCCGGTTTGCTACCCTACACGGGGGTGAGGAAAAGGGGGGAAAACAGGAAAAGAAGAAGAGAGTGCAAAAAGGCCACAGGCTCGCACCTGCGACCAGAAGTAGCTTAACTCCTGCCTGCTCTTCAGGTAGGAGAAGATAGTAACATGGAAAGGGAAGATAAAGGTATGAAGAAAAGAGGGATCAAAGCACGAGATGACACCTCACAAAGAAAGTGTGAGTGCGTGCGTGTAATCAACAGCTACAAGATCTAAAACAAAGGCTATGCAAACTAACGAAATGTGTCTTCATTCAACTTCAACGATCAAAGAGCACAATCCTAAACAAGCAATCAAGTCACATATGCATCGCATCGGGGCGCTCAGCATTTCTTGGGTTCCTTGCGTGGTCGTTGGCTTTGGACTTCCATTTTAATTCAGTTTGCATTGGAGAAAGCTTCGCGTTCAACCATCTTTCTTTAAGAAAGGAGCTTTGATTTTTGTTTTTCTTATGGGCATTCTTCAGATTTACGGATTGGTCCAGCCGGATTGAAACACAATCACGGAACACATCACACAATGGAGGAAAGATTTGTCACATCTCGGGCATTGGATGCTGAAAAAAAATTTGTGTGCTGATCTGACAACTCTGGAACCGTTCCGCTTTTTCTCGCTTAGCGAATTTATACCTTAGCCACTTTCTTTATACAAAAAATAAAATACCGCTGAGGACTCTTAGATGAGAACATGAAACATGTCGAATGAATGCCGCTTGCTCACATGACTCTCGATTACATGCGCATATCTTAGCTTTCGACAAACCAGCGGAGTGCCGCGTTTATAGAGTGCGAAATCTCATATTTTGTTAACTGCGTATAATGTGTGTGTTTAGTTTTGTTGTTGCCGTAAATATTTTGCGCCATGAAAACGGGCATATACTGCAGCCACGTTAACGGTTTTGAGCTGACTGTTCCATAGCGGTCCACGCTTAAACACATGACGGAGGGTAGAAGAAGGGAAGGAGTATTGAGTAATGTCCGACGTATAATACATGAATGGCAAAAGAGTTCTGAATTTAGTCGTTTGATACCTTCTGCAACTTGAAGGGAACAGCGAAAAAAATTGGGGAAAAGGCGAGAGTAGACAAACACAAGGACAATGCCCACACCAGAGGAACAAAGTAAGGTAAGAGACATGGGGTGAAGTACCCAATGTGGCAGAAATGAGCTGCAGAGAAAGTGTGTTGAACTTCGTCAGCTTTTTCTG
Source organism: Dermacentor silvarum (assembly GCF_013339745.2). Classification (NCBI taxonomy): domain Eukaryota; kingdom Metazoa; phylum Arthropoda; class Arachnida; order Ixodida; family Ixodidae; genus Dermacentor; species Dermacentor silvarum. Next base: position 67,687,298 of record NC_051157.2, on the reverse strand, counting down.
TTGTGTATCTCACGTTCCAAAAGGGCCCAACCGTGACCGAATTGAACGTGGTTTTTCTGTCTACGTGCCCGCAAACACAGTAACAATAATGTGGGTGCATGCTTACGTTCAAGAACACATGGATGTTCAGCATGATTATCGCATAAGCTATTTTATAACCTTTATCGAACGCATTGCGACGACTTGACGATCGACCGTTGTGCGTGCAGGTGCTCCTTCAAGACCGTCCCCATCGCTCGTCGGCTCACAAAGCTGTGAATGCACTGCTCTCTTTCTTGAGGGCGACTGGCCTATATATGTGAACACCTTTGAATTGCTCAGGCCCTCCGCGTGCGTGCGCGAGCTCACCGTGTCCTTCATCCACCCGCCCCCCCCCCCCCTCTTCTCTCTATCTCATCTCTCTATTCCCTCTTTCCCGTCCCCCAGAGTAGGGTAGCCAACCAGACGCATTTCTGGTTAACATCCCTGCCTTCTCTTTCTCTCCTCCTCCTTCTTTTCCTGTGCCGGAGAACGCAAAGCAATAATCTGTCACTTGAGGCTGGGTGTGGAATTCACAAATACCTATTCGTTCATCATCGGGATGAGCGACACACCGCCGTATATACGAAAGCTTCGGTTGTGAATAGTATATCGAACAGCTCCTGATAAATTGTCCTCCCTATGACGGGCGGCACTATCTACTACGGACCACGTTAGATCAACCAGATTCAACTATATCCTCAGTGGAAAAAATAATTGGACCATAGCCACATGCGTAACAGGCACGTTATGCAATAGAATGCTTTTCTGCACTTCTTGAGGTCAACAGACTTAAGTGAGCTGGCCCGTGTAACGTAAATTATGCGTACGGTAAAGAACCATATGAGCAAAATTAAATGGGAGTCCTCCAATACGGCGTGCCTCATAATCTTATCGCGGTTTCGGTACATGAAACTACATAATTAAATTGTTAACTTTAGTAAGTGACTGTCTTCTTGAAGGGGATGTCCAAATGAAGCTGCACGCTTTGTTTTACTCCGCCAACTATACCTTGCATCCGCTCGGAATAGCAAACCAGATGCGAGTGCGGTTGACCTCCTCGCCTCTTCGTTTCTCTCTCTGTCTCTCTCCTCTCACGTAAATACAGCTCCCTAATTCGCGGCCGTTCCGGCACCCGCCACTTATGATAGCGATAGCCGCGATGACGAGACAAGCGCTGCGTCAATGGCTAGTTACAGGCGTGTCCCACGTATACCGGAAGTTCTGGGCCATACGGGCTCTGGGTCATCTCTTAATATATTTGGAAAAAGTGGCCTAATTAATTACAAGCGCCACCCAATCTTCAGTATACTGTCGTCCTAAGTTACTGTAGAGGCTGATGCTCCTTTCACAATGCACGCTTTGAAAGTGGGTGCGCTCCGTTGGGCATGCTTCGTTGCGTGTGCTTCGATGCCCATGCTTTGTGCACATTGACAGTGTCAGAGAAATGTCGTAGATTAGAAGTTGTTTTAGAAGCATTACCGAACTCTACAAGCTAATATATCCTCCAAACATCCGAATATACGTCAGTGACATGACAGCTTTTCAAGCTGGTTTTATTATAGACTGCTTTGTTACTAAGGTGAAAAAAAAAGCACTTCTGTTTAAATATGAACTTTACATTCTGAAAGAAACATCTCCACGTATACCTGGGCAAGATGACCATCTACTCATGTCTGTTACAGTAAACATCACCTGTCGCCACCCATGTATAAGAAATAAAACATACTAACCACCACTACTACCACTTTACCTAAAAAAAAAAAAAACACTGACGAAGACCTAAGTTCTGTGGCGAGTTTTCATGTTGATGCAGCATCTTGGGATTTTCATGTTATCTTGCGCCATGCGACACACTCTACATTGATGTTTTCATTCGCCTTTGATGACACAAACACCTAGATTGACTTAGTGTCTATGTTTTTGAAAAAAACGACGGCAAGCGTATGACGAAACCCTTTCACAAAAATCCACTTGCGTGTGACTTCAGATCCTGGTGAAATCTATTGCGTTTCCAGAGTTTCCGAGTTTACGAGTTAGGAACGTATTCAGAGCTACTTTTGAAAAGCATTGAAGTGAGTGTGCAATATAAATGTGCGAATGGCCTAAAAAATAAGTGCATTAAAAACATCCTAACACTTTAATGCCCAGCGTACCATATATTTTACGCTGCTTTAATACTTCAGAATTGTGATTGAATCAGTGAACGCATAACGCATATAGTTTAACAGCGTTTTTGATATACTGAAGAAAGTTTTTTTTTGCGACTAGCTCAGCAAACGAATTACTTATTCAATTACAGTACTTGATAGGTTTTAACTCAAATAACATACCTTTGTCGTACAATTCTATTTTCCATGGACAGAAATAAAGGTGAAAACGTTGCTTTATTTCCCCATGATGTATAACTGTGTTTGGGCATTACAGGATTAAAAACAACGCTCCGTTGATTTTGATGGCAGGAAGGAGGTGCTTACTAACAGTATGCACAAGTGATACAACGCAACCTTTACGAACTTTGCGCTTTTAACTAAACTCAAATTGTACTAGTGACTTGCTTAATGCGCTTCTCCTTAGTTACAGGGTGTTTCAGCTAGCTTACACCAAGCCTTAAGAGACCCATGTGTGCGCTACGAGAATGCTACCAATTAAATGTTGTTCACTAGCCTTTTGAATTACTTCAAGCATTTCCACTATAACTTAAGATCATTAATAAGGTATTAAATACCTCATTTTTAATGCATTAACATAAATTAAAAATATTCAGTGGAGAAGCTTAAGAGCCTATTAGAAGTATCCCCAAAATTGTTTTTTTTTTCGTGCAGATAGCTGCCATGGTTTTAATTTGTACGGGCCGCAAAGAAGCTCTGTGAGATTCGAGAAAGTACCAAGTGACTAGGCGCTTGCCCGCAGTGACATTAGTTCCCCAAAACATAGAGAGAGAGAGCGAAAACTTTATTTATAGAAAGATCGATGTTGCACGCAGTCCGAACGCCATGAATAGGTCACGATCAAAATTAAGATACACCACCTATACCTCCTCGCTCTTTACGTATTCGGCGAACAGCTCAAACGTTCACGTGGTTTCAAGACTTCGCGTAAGCTATTTATCCCATAGTTGATGGCTTCGTTTATTTGGTATCTTCAACCGACAAAATATCTCTGCAAAAGTGAATGCCAGGATCCCTCCCTGTTTTCGACCTATCCGCGTTGCTTAAGACATATTCTTATGCCGCATTAGTTATTCCTTGTTAGCATGTTTGAGGGCACTAATGCCGCTGCACGCAAGCGCCTGATCATGGTATTTTTAAAATCTCGCGCGCTTTTGTTGTAGCCCGGAAAACTAAAACCACTTAACTATCTCCACGAGAAGCAATTATTTAAATATTTCTGAATAGGCACATACTACTACTCCAATGAAGATTTCGCGCTTAATGAAATACTTTAAATGTTAGTTAATTACATATTGTTAGTTCATGCTCTAAGGTTACAGTTAAAAATATGTCAGATAATTACAGCGTCTGCAGCAACCTCCGCTCCGTGAACTTCCTATACTGAAGGCAGAAAAGCGTGCCTCCACTCAGCACTACCTGGCTCGTTCAAGAGGGCACATTTGCAAAAGCATGTCACCAAAGTAGGACCGAAAAAAAAACTAACTGATTCCTGTGTTTTACTCGCAGAGTATTTGTGGTTGTTAGATTTATCACTGCAAGCATGTACCTTTATGGAAACGCACTGGAAAGTAGAAACTGAGCCAGTAAATGCATAAAAAAAATCTAGGCAACCCACTTTTTGTTGCTTTAGCGAGAAATGTCTCGTTGTAGCACGTTTGGCTATTCGTGATGTGTGCAATACCGTTCAAGTGGGTTATCTCCCTAAGCCGGAACCATTGAGCCATCTACGCACACGTCTTTTGTGATGCGGAGCAGCACATTACTCTGTTTTTGTCTTCTGACAAACAGCCAGTCTTCGAAAGATAGAAACCTACTTCTCCCTTTGTAACATATTTATCCCGACCCTATATACTGCACTCGGCACGACAATCTTGAAATTCGGGCACTTGGGACGAAAAATAGAAGGCACGCATTACTTAGTGTTGCGCCGGTGCGCAAGCATCTTTTGTGAAGATTCAGCCGTCACAAAAAAAAAAAGCATGAGAAACCAAACCTATAACCTTTCAATGTCATAAAATTCTGCCAAGCGCGTACAACAAACAACAAAGCAAAGTTCGCCGAGCAGAGCTTGCACGAGATTGTTGAGCGCTATACACAGACGTCTGAGAAGCCTCTGTAGTGTTTTCTCGCGTATGACGCTGACAGAAACGTTATATATCATAGCACGGCACAGCGAGTCACTCAGAACACCAAGTCGCGCAGTTTCTTCAACTTTCTCTCGGAGAAGGGACCACTTCCGCAAAATCCAGCGCCCATGGTGTCCGCCTCCGCACGACTCTGTATATCGAATGGTCGGGAACCGGAGCGTAAAATTATGCAGTTTATGCTGGAAGCGCGTTTCTACCGACGAGTGTCTGGAGATGACGGCCGGTGTGCATCACACGCACATATTATACGTCCGCGCGCTGCACGGGCACCGTTAGCGCACGCGCGAAAAGGCTGCGTTGTTTCCGCATCTCGCCAGCAGTCTAGGCTCCGCGCTGCCTGGTCTCACAGCGAGGAACTTCGTTATCGTATTATCCATTTATCTTGCGCAAAAACTGAGAGAGGCTGCTTGATAGTGCGGTCGCGTTGGTGATACAAATTTAGCGGAAGCTCAGGCGGGTTGCTTGTTTCAGCGCGACATTCGTTGTTTCAAATTTCAAAGACTTCTGATCTCATTCTCATCGCTGGGAGCGGGAGAGAGCAAAGCGTATTGAAAGTAATTTCCAGTTTGGCGCATTTGTACGTCAGGCGGAATAGGTTGGGAAGCTACGCCGCTGAGGCAGCGGTATTTTAAAGCAATCGTGTTTCACTTTTTTTCCTCTGATGTCAAGATTAATGGTTCACTCGGCTGCAGCAGCAGGCGTGATGGACGCGCGTGGAGCTTTAAGCTCCATATTTGCTGTATATATTTTCAGCGCACCCTTTTACTTGTATGCGCTAGTATACTTCGTAGATTTAGTCTTCTTGTCTAGTCTGATTGCACTTTCTTGCGTCTGCTTGTTTAGCGGCGTTTCTGGGCAAAGTGGCTTTGGATTGCACGTGTTCGTACCTGACGCCTCTCAAAATAGGTCAACCTAGAAACTGCGAAAGGAATTTATGTTTTATGTTGTAGCCGACATAATAGCGCCCCATGGCTGTTACATGAGACAACGGAAGTTGCAGACGTGGGACCAAGAAACACGTTTAAAATATACTGAGCCATTTCAATTATTTGGTTGAAAAATCGTCGCACTTGTTTGTAGCCTTCGAGCAGCATTGCAATATCATCGCCAATTGTTTGCCTAATATATTGAGCTTCATGTCACAATAAATAGAAATAGCTGGGTGGGGAGGTATTTTACATGTCCATTTCGTCTGCTACTCAAGTGCTGATTGGCTGTGAGTACCTGTCCATTTCCGACGTGTACTCCAGCCCAGCCAATCAGAACTTCAGTAGCAGACGAAATTGACATGTCCACTGGGTGGCCACTTACAAAACAGAATACCCCCCCCCCCCCCCCCATCAGCTCTTTAAATTTGTAGTCTGTAGGTGAATACCTGTGACTCTGTAAGTGCGTCAGAGATGGTAGTAGCCTACGCAGTGTTGTCATACACAAACTCCTGTAGAGGGTAGTGAACTGTTTTGCGACGCACTCAATACTTCGACAGGGTGAGCTGTCTTCAGAAGGGACACAAAACTTTCTTTTTACTATTGTTGCGCAAATATTGCATGTAGGTTTGCGGAAAGCAGTGCAGAGGGACACGGGTTGGGCTTATTTTGAAGTCAGAAGCGCCGAGCAAAAATATAGTGTTGAGAAAAGACTGAGGAAAACAGATGAAAATAAATTGGCGGCTAAAGTGAAGAATGGACAAAGAATGAAGGATGATGTCAAGAACGTTGACAAGCACGTAAAGGGTAATCGAAAGTGTGAATAGAAAAACAAGGAGTCATAAAAAAAGAGAGAGAAACAGTGACAGTAAACTGGGGCCAAAGGATGGAAACAAGAAAGGACATGGAAATTTACAAGAATGACAAAAAAGAATTCAGAAAGAAAAAAATTATGCTGTAACACAAAGATCAGCATCTTCCTATTCGAGGCCCGAGATGGTTGCCTATAAGGACAAAAACATACCGGAGCCAATATTCGCCACAGGCTGAGACGTATGTGTGTGCTGAAACAAAAATCCTCAAAACAGCTCAGCACATCCTAATGAAATGCGAAGGTATTTACCCAGAGAGAGCCGTAGGAAATGTTCAGCTTCAACAAGCGCTTCGATTTAAAGCGGATGGAAGCATTAACCACTGAGCAGTTCAGATAAGCAAGAGATACTTGTGGGACAAAAGCAGGGAAGAAATTGATAGGACCGAATCTGTTACAGGCATAAATAGTGGTACGGTACAAGAATGCTTTAGCGGTTTTGAGGGAGAGTAAAAATTGCGGAGGTATAGAGAAAATTCAAGACTGATAATTATTTATTGATTACTTGATTAGCTCAAGCAGGCTAGGTGATTCTGTCGCCGCCCTGTTTTGAAGGATATGCCAATAGATGACAACTGGCTCATAACAATATCATCATGATAATCATGGTAATTTTGGTACCTGAACACCCTAGAATTTATATATGGTTAAAATTTAAAAACCCACAGTAACTCACCTAGTTTTCTTTGGTAACGTGTCGCTACTGATGAAAGTGAAGTTGCCCTCTGTTGTAATCCGCGATGATTTTTGGCCCAGTGGCTGCTGCCGAACTACTTAAACTTTATCGGAAGTTGACATCCTTAACCGAAATATTGTTAAATTCTATATCCATGATGTGTTTTCGAAGAAAGATTTAAATTAGAAGCTTCCGCAAATATTACGTGATTTCTACTTTGCGGGAGAATGCGGCGATTAAGAGCGAACGCAGTAGATGAAAAAGGGGGGCGCCATATAGTAAGGTCTCTGTGTTAGCAAAAAAAAAAACGTTTTCATTTGCATAATGAATGCGCAGTTATGGTAATTGGTGAAGTGCGATGCTCTACGTTCCACTATAACGTTGGTGACATAAATGAGTGATAAGGAAGTATGGTAACGAAAGTCTACTAAAAAATACGGAGGAGAAGACAGTTATCAAAGTCGAACAGACAGGTGATAATGTTTCTTAATTGTTTCCAGCAAGAAGGATTGCTTGAGAAAAGGCAATGGAACTTATTTCAGACAAACACATCATTCTGTCTTTACTGTATGGCTTGGATGAAGAATTAAGAGAAAGTATATTTGAAATCAGGCTCTTGTCACTGGAAATTGAAGTATTCCTTAAGAAATCTGTGGTCGCGGTGTCTTTCTAAACAAACATCGTGACCCTAATCCAACTTCTAAGAGCAGTCGTGTTGACTCCGTGGTTCTGAGCGGTGTTTCTAAGCTGCTTAATCCCACCACCCACTTAAACTTTCATAAGTTGGAACTCGATCCCTCCAGTTCAAAGCGAGACATGGAGTACCATAATATATTACGAGCGAATTTTACGGGTGCCTTTTGAAATTTGTTCAGTGATAACACAATGACTGAAAGGTACTAAAAGAAAAAGAAAAACAAAGTGTAGATTTAAGCTGATCACAAGTAGGCAGAGCGTTCACGAAACATCGTCTAGTGTCATAAAAGAGACTCAAAACGGATTACGCGACTCTGCAATCCTCTTAGCTTAAAACCACTCTAAATGCACTTAAGCTTGGTGCTCGACAGGAATCAGTAGCTTACTACCTACCTACCTTTAGTGGCCGGATCAGCGGAGGCGCGTGGCTCTGCTCTCGCTTGCACTCCAACAACATTTAACTCCATGGCACGCTTGCTAATGGGATTTGAGTTCTTTTGACGAAAACAGGAGCAACCCGAACCGAAATGGTCTCGTATAGGTGCTAGTCCAACCTATTTTCCTGTGCCTCGGTGGCAATGCATCAAATTTACCTATTGATAAAATATGCCCGTATGAGTTTTCTCATCAAGTAGACCGAGCCTGAGTAAACACAAGGTGGCTTTCCGTTTTTTTCGGAATTCCGGCACTCTCCTAATGTTGCAATAAATAGCGTTAGATGGATGTCGTTGCGCATAGAAATGGGCTCATGTTTGATGTGCCGCTAAACCTTGTATATGGAAAGCACGCATTAGGACAGGGGTTTATCACTCGCCGAGCGAAAGATGGTTATCGATTGATCACATCATTGTTGCTACGCGTTTGAAAAGAACGTCATCATCGCTCTTATGTCATGCTTTGTCATTCTTATTGGTATCCAAGGTAATTTAGCGTATAGATGTTCAGCGGAGTCGTTCGTGATAAAAGAGGTCAATAAGAGCAGCTGAAGCGCTGGGAGTTTATATTGAATACATTTTTGAAGCCTCGTTGATGATGCCTTGACGACAGATCATAAGGAACAATCTGTCGCTCCCTGCGCAGACTGGACAGCGTCAGATGTAGGCAGCGGTTGTGGTCATTATATACAGAATCATGAGTGGGCTGAGTACTTTCTCTTAAACTTGATTGTTGAAAAAGTGCATTGCATATTTTTTGCTTATATATATATACGACAACGGACATGAATATTGGACAGGAAACGATAGTATTAAAGGAGGTCAATGAGCAACGATCAGGTGAGACTCGGAAATCGTGTTTCTAGAGCAATACAAATGTAGAAAAATCCCTTATGTAGAACAAGACAAATAAAAACCAAATTTCAGTGCTGAGGCGGTAAGGAAATTGCTCTGTCATTCTGTGTGGCCTTCAACATTGTTAAAATGACCAGTTTAAATCTACATTTTGTTTTCATTTTGTTCATGACAAAGAAAAACTTTTATTTGTTCACTTCATAGTATGGATACAGTCTTATTTTACTATTAAGGTATTAGCTGAAATCACGAAATCACTGTTCTATGACGATCGATGATGGGTAAGGGTAACAGGAGAGAAAGGTAAAGTGGACGACGAGTGTCTGGTCAAAGGACACACACACACACGCACGCACGCACGCACAGGGTGATCCAAAGTGAACTGTGATCGAAGGTGAATGCGAAGACAACACAAAGTGACATAAGAAATATGGCCTCCAATCTTCACGATGTTATTTTTCCATCCATGATATTTTTTTTTACCCTGCTCCACTTCACGCGGTAATACGATCGCCCATAACACAGGTGGCAGCACCCGAACCAAACTGGTGAGAAAAACACAGCACCAATTTCAGCGCCTGGATTAAGTGCAAACTCAGCAGGAAGAACGTTCTAAGTTCGTATTGTACAAGTGCTCATTTATTACTTGCGTTTTCTCAAGTTTCCCGCTATTATATCAGACGGGTTCCGTCGCCGTGCTCACAGGCCGTATTGCAGTGTGTGTGCGTATTTTTTTTATTTTTTTTGTGCGCGAATACTTTCCACCTTAAAGCGCTTTAACAATAATTATGAACGAGGGCTCCATAGAATACTAATAAAAACACGACGAGGTAAGGGGGCGGAAAAAGCGAGAGACAGCTATTAGGATGAAAAATTATCTCAAAGGCACTTTTCAGTGGACTTAACAGATGTTTCCAAGAACCGAAAAAGACGGCACCATAATTAATGACCGCAAAGGAAGGGAACTGGGAAACGAGCTCCTTAAAGAAAAAAAAAAAACCACTAAGACGAGAAATGAAAGAGAGGATACGGCTACTTTCTGAATCGACAAAAAAGATGAAGCAGCACACACGACCTAATGAATTCCAGGAAAATGTTGGAGTCGTTGTTTCATCCTTTATCATTTGCAAAGTGCAAGTGAAACAAGTTCATATGAAGCAACAAGGGACAAGCATTCATTGGATCCTGGAGGACAGGTTGGCATGTATCACGAGTCAAGTTGCCGAGGAATAATTGGTGCCGTTAGTATGATAGCCTTTATTCAGGTGGAGAACGAGTCGCTCTCTTATATACCACTCCGAAATTATGCGACGTGTATTCCTGCTTTTCTTTTCGAAAATGTTTTGCTGCGAACGGTAATTATGTGCTACGCACTGATTGGTTTAAGTTTGAAACCGTGCAAGCAAACAGGACCAAACAGGAACAACGACAACACAACGCTGTTTTCCCACCTTGAAATGAATTCAAACCAACTCGCCCACCTCACCATATTCTTTTTTATTTTATACTCTTAGTGCCTGTTAGACGGCGCCGGCTACCCCTCTTCTCTTAATTCATAGATGAGCTAAAAATTTCAGACAAAGAAGAGAGGAATAACTACACCTAAAGTTCACTTACACACAACACAAACAATTGTTTCTGATCAGTTCCTAAACACTCGAGTGTTCTTGTTGACGTATGCATGGTGGTCGTTGTTGGTGGAAAACACAGCGGCCACAAGGACACCCAGAGGAACCACAGGAACACAATATGAGCGGATATGTGAAACACGTATGGTTGAAAACAGTAAAAAAAAAGATGAATCACTTTGAAAAATACAGCATCGTGATCAAAGTTACAATAATAGAATTTAATAACTTTTAGATATTCGCGGTTCTTCAGGAAACTGGGAAAATGCGCGTGCTGCATTGAGTAGCAAGTGTTCTGATGGCCCTGAACGCAAGATTTTTTCAAACGATATTGGCCTCCTATATAGAACATGTACCTTCCCAAAAAGCCTCTTACGGTGAATATCATAATTTCTGCATTGTAATGCCAGGTGTTATATAGGGCGTTTTTATTGCGATAGCAACTATATGGGCACTCCAAGCGCACTTCTGCCGTTGTCGTCGCCGTCATCACCACCGTCGCCGTGAGGTTCCGTATAAAGTCCAATGGCGATAAAATCGTCGCCGCGCGCCGTAAGCTGTGTGTGCGAGTGAAAGCGTACGAGGGTGAGTCGGCAATACCGACTCAATGTAGCGAACGCGAGGGAGGAAGGCAGGCCGGAAGTGCGCGGTCTTCTTTCGCGCGCGAGGCACGGGGGCGAGGCGATGGAGAGAGAGAGAGAGAGAGAGGAAGGGAGGCAGGGGGGGTGCTTTCTGCTCCGTCGGCTGCTGCTCACAGCGTCGGCGGCGCCGCATCTTGAAAGCGATCTGCGATGTGGGCGAAGTGCGCGCCCGCACGGCCCTCATCTTCAAAGCGATCTGCGATGAGGACAAAGTGCATGCGCCGAGTGCCGGTAGCTTCGTATGCGCTTTGCTTTCGACGTTTAGGTCGCGTTGAAGTGAGACGAGAGACAGCGCGAAGGTCAATTTGCCCGCTGCTGCTGGCGCGCTTTCTCACTCTGGCATTTTCAAAGCGAGTTTCCGCGGTCATCGAGCGAGATGAGTTCATGTTTACCTGTGCGCGCGTGACACCGTGCTTGTCTGTTTAGTTAGTAAGCGAATGTTTACAACCTTATACTGCCCATTCAACTACTGTCCTTGCTTCGTATAGCTCTCTACTAATTTGCTATCGCTATCGATGCTTCGCTTTCGGGCGAAACTGCGACTCTTTTTAAACAAGACAGATTTTTTTTATATAAAAGTGCCACAACGTGCCACAACGTCACGTTGTGGCGTTCGTGGCACGGCGAACATGGCGTTTTTATAGAGGTGTTCATAGGCGAGGTGTACATACTCTGCCGCTAATAACGTGATCTTCACAAGACTAATTAATGAAAGTTTATTACCTTTTTTATTATTACCTCTTACTATTACCTTTATTATTACCTCTTTTTTATTCCCCTTGTTTAAGCGGTGAATTCGAAGGCAGTTACATTTTAATGCACCCTAATGTTTTTTTAATCTTGAAAGTCGCACTCAATTCGAAACATTTGTAATCGAACTTCAACGCTAAATCCAGGCAGTATCGAGACCGAGCGCCGCGGTAGCACAGAAAAGGCGGCCCTGCTATCATATCAGACCGAAACGCCCCATGACGACAAGCGCGAGGAAGTTTGAAACCGCACGTCTCGGCCAGTCGCGGCAGAAACTGATTGCAGCCACGGCAGCTACTGATGCTTGCTGTTTTGCGAGTGGAAGTCATGACATTGGTCTTAGCAGCATTCAAGGTGAGGTTATTACCTTTGCACCATTTAGAAAAAGAAAACAGGTCCGACTGCAGGATGCGACAGTCATTAACTTTATGTCTTTCCTTAAAATCTTGATGTCATCGGCATATAGAAGGAAAGAAGAATCTGAAATAGCGAAACATCCCGTAATTATTAAAAATTAAAAGCACGAGGGGTCCTAATATTGATTATTTAGGGACGCCGCTAGTTGGCATGTAGAAAGAGGACGTTTAGGACATTGACGTTATGAGTAACATGATCTATCAAGAAAACCGGGCGAGAGGTTGGCAACTGATGAGTCAACTACAAAGTGCGTGAGCTTTACTAGAAACATTGAGTGGATGACTACACCAAAAGCTGCCCTTTGGTTACAGTAAATGGTGTCAACTTGACCCTCCGAAGTTCCGGCGCTGAGATCTGTGTCATGATTTGCGAGATTTGTGATAGTGGAGGGGCCAGAGAAATATCCATGCTGGTTCGTAATCAATGAGTTTTTCACTGTGAATGACAATATGCTATGAAGAAAAGGCTAAGAAATTATAGATGAGTCATAGAAAAGATCAATCTGGCGATAATTCAAGACGTCGGTTATACAGCCAGACCTAAATAATAATAATAATAATAATAATAATAATAATAATAATAATAATAATAATAATAATAATAATAATAATAATAATAATAATAATAATAATAATATAAAACAACCAAGATATGACCAGCTCTGAATGACGTGCTGCGAGGCGGCAGCGACTGCAAATATGTAGGCGAAATCGGTGACTGAAAAACGCTCGTAGACGCTTAACAGTTTTTACAGTTAGTTTCATTTGTTTCGTCCTAGAGATCACGCCGAAACCGTAAGCAACGTGAATTGATGGAAAAGTAGTTGCGTATTTATTATTATAAGAAAGCTGGCAGCATGCATTATTTGATTTGGAATGCACCTTTTTTATTTAGATTTTCTTGCTTGAACAAGGCTTCCGCAAATGAATCACAGCGTCGTTAACTAAAGTAGATTTTCTGTGGGTGGTTACATTTGTAGATAGATGAAAAATATTTTTCTACTCTTGAGTGCATAAAAGGGTATGCCCATGAAGACGCACGTGAGAAACTAGCTTCCATTTATAAGCATCACGTTGTGGCGGAATGGTTCGTTGGAACAGCTGGGCCAGAGAAGCTCCCAGCATTATGTCTGCTGTGACAACCTTACGAGTCATTAGCCACTGCATATCTGAAAATTTTAGCGCTGACTTGCGGGCCATAATGATTCCACACATTACGGAAATAGCCTGATAAGAGAGCCTAGGTTGCTTCCACCATTACTGCTCCTAAACGTGCTCTGTTGCAGGCAGTTAGCAGGGGAAAATAAAGAATGTGTACCAGCGACAGCACCGATAACAGGGACGTGTACGGTCGTTAGTAACCCTCATAAGCTAATATTAGAGTTTCATCTAAAGTGTTCAACTTGAATAAGCGACAGGCACGTGACTTTAGGTTGAGGCGCAGACGGAAAGAAAAACAAACAAAACAATAAAGATTGACCAGTGCCCGTTCTCAAAGCCACTCTAGCGTAACAATTGATTAGTAAATGCACGTCAAAGTGTTGTTGGAGACTTCTGCATTTCAGCACTTGTTTTAGTCAATTATCATGGAATTGGGCATAAAAAAAAAGCAAATCGATGCATTTAGCGGAGAAAATGACAACTGAGATGGACGGTTTCAAATGTGCTTTATTATGTTCTATAAAAGAAAAAAAATGTAATGGACTACAGCACGAGAACAATTGAAGAATTGCTGCATTCACAGTAAAAGTGTCAGGCTTTTTTTGTTTCGTTTTGTATTTTGATAACCTGAAATCGCAAGACTACATTCGCAATCGCGGCGAAACGGGCACCATTCATCGTTCTCAATGCCCGATTCGCTCCTCGGCGTGTCACATGGATCATTCAGTGCCGTCTCGTTCCACTCTCGGAACCATAAATCAAGCAGCGGCTGTCTTCTCTGGAGTGTGACGTGACTTCGGCGGCCAAAAATTCTTGAGAAGTTATCTTATTTTTTTTATCGGTTCTGTTGAATACAGGTTTTATTCATGTATCATAGCCAGATATATTTAGCTTCAGAAGCGTGGATCGGAGGAGCTCGTGGATTTTTTTTATTAAAATGCAAGCGGCATTGTTTCTGAGCCAGATTCAGTTCTTCCCTATATTTGAGGCGAATATTTCTGGAACTTCCCTTGTACTTTTGACGCTTTTAAAATCTTGCAAAATTTGCATTAGCGAAACGTTTCTTTCTTTTTTTTCATTTTTATTTTTGTGGGAATGCTGCCGTGAGGTTTCCGCAAATTCATTTAGGTGTATACCACTCCACAGTGGCACCCATGTGCTGTTGCCGGTAAAATGTATTGAACAGATTCTGGTATTTTATTATGTCCTACACGTATGCAGCCTTGTTGTTTCTTTGCATATGTGATCATTGCTCTAGAAATAAAATGCGTTAGTTAGGGATTATAATTTTATAAGCAATAGTGTATAATATATTGATGTTTAAGGAATTTACCTTTTAGGCTATGCTATGTCGTGGAGCCAATGAAGGCGCACTTTGAATGTCAAATCTACTATTTACGCATAAGAAATGCATTTTCATTTAAATGTTACGATTCTCTTCAAAAATGGGTTACCAAAATATTCTTTCAGAGTCCAACAGAATACATTTTCTAATCCTTGCTTTAAAAAAACTCGCCATCCCAGCCCTGGGAAAGTCGATGTCCAGCGAAGCTGTTGAAAACCACCGCTACAATGCTGAGGGTAGTATGCAATGTTTTATGACTTAAGAGTAATGGTAGTAGTGCTATATTAAAGCAATGGTAGGAATGGGAGTAATGGTAATTTTGACAGCCCGCCACCGCCGATAGCGTTGCTGCAACAAAATTGAAATCAGTTGCTAGGCTGGTTACTTTATATACGAAAGGCTAGGGACGTCACACCCCACGTCGCAAGCTGGTTCGCAGCGGCAGCTTGCGCATCAGTAATCTGTACCGGGAAATGTATGCAGGGAACGCTACCTTCTTCGCATTGCTATCACGATTCCAAAGAATGTATCATGATTCCAAAGAATGTATGCGCTGTTCGCTTCACTTTCCTGAGTGCTTGTAGCCTCTGCCTTGCGGGGCTATGAGTCATTGCATTTTTTGCTTGCTTATGGGGGTATGAGGCATTGATGATAGCTTTCTGTCGACGGACGCGGAAAACCCCGGAATCCTAGCCATAGAAAGCTTCGCTGCAAACACAGTAACAAGCATTTGTGCGCTGTAGGCCGGCAGGCGCGGAATATAATATACAATATTGCGATAGGAATTACATGAGCACTCAAGGCGCTTTTACGATGTTGTCGTCGGCATCGCCCTGATGTTCAGTATAAAGTACAAGTGCGATAACATTGTGGCTGCGCGCCGTATGTTGTATGTGCTAAGTGAAAGCGTGCGAGGGTGAGCCGACGATGGTGGCTCGATCTCGCGCGCGCAAGGGAGGAAGGCGGGGAGGAACCGTGTCGTCTTCCATCCAGCGCAAGGGGCTTCAGTGGATGGGGCGTTCTGCTGCGGCGGCGGCTGCGTATAGCATAGCCGCGCGGGGCCGCGCGGGCCCTATCTTCATGGCGATCGGCGATGGGAACAAAGTCCGCCGAGTGTTCATAGCTTCGTGTGTGCTGTGTTCTCGCCGCTTAGTTCGCGTTGAAGCGAGAAGCGGCACGAAGGTAAATTCGCTCGCTGCTAGTTCACGCTTCCTCGCGCCAGCGTTTCTAAAGCGAGTGTCCGCGATCATCGAGTGAGATCGCGGTCATCTAGTGAGATGAGAGACCTTGGTTGGCAATAATAAAGCTGTCTCGAGGGCCACGCGCTAACAACCCTGTTGAACTACAAAAGCTCGTGTTAGAGCAAGTAGTTTCTTGGGCGATTGTTAAGCCTTATGAATATGCCTGTCGTGTACGTGTTGTTACGGCTCGCCTGTGTGATGAACATACGTATCACACTGCCAAGGACGACGCCAAGTACTTCAAGCTATCAGAATGCCTCAGAACGCATAAAGTGACATGATCCTAGCGGCGAACATGAATGAGCATGCTCGCGCACGTAGGCGTGTGTGTGAGAGAGGGTGAGAGAGACCCAGTGCGAAACCTCCCAATCTCTCTGTGTGTTTGAGAGTTGGGGGCGTTCAACGCAGAAATTTCCCCACGTGGCACTACAGCGGCTCCTGCAAGCTCCTGCTAATGAGACACGGGGCTGGTGTCTAACCAGGAAATGCGCCGCCTGCCTTCCACAGTCAGTTATGAGTGCAGCGACCGCGGTAACCGCCTCTCCCTTCTTGTCTCTGTGTGTCCACTTCCCCTTCCTTAAAGTAATGAGGTGTGCTCCTGAAAAGACTGCAATAAATAGCGCCTCTATACCTCTCCACAATCTCTCTCTATTCGACGTAGAAAGGTGTTAGTACGGCGGCTACGTTTCGATGAGTCGAGACATGACAGCCATTCTAGGGTAGCCGTGCGGCTGTCATATTTATTTTCAATGTAAAAAAATGACGTTCGCATTTATATGAATTAAAGTAATGTTTTTTCAAGCGAAGGTTGTATACACTAGCCTGCGCCGGCGATGTAACGCTATAAAAATTACACCATCTTCCCGTAGGGGAACACTGAGTAGTATGCGAAGCAGCCATGAGGTCGACTCAAGGTAGTTTTATCAGCTGTATAACTTGGACATGCAGCAGCGTCAGCAACGCGCAGAACTGTTGTCGACGTCGTCGTCGGCGTTTTGCCCGCGTTCGCACCAAACGCACGCGGCGTTGGTGACTGTTGCCGGTGCCTCTGGGGCGCCTACCGTCGCAGGTCTAACCTAAGCTGCTTCGCATTATCGCACGCGGAGCCGCAGGTGTTTCCATTCGTTGGGCAATCCGGAGAGGAGAGGAGCGTCGGAGAGGAGAGGAGGAATGCCGAGAGGAGAGACGGGACGCTGAGCCGTGCTCCCTCAAGGGCTGCAGAAGATAGCGCCAACCTTTCCCTTTCCCTCACGAACCACTTATCATCACGGAGAGGAGTGGAGAGGGAGGACGGAGGTGATGAGAAAAGGAGAGGAGAGGAAGGGGTTGAGGATGCGCATGCGCAGTAGGGGTGTGGACGCCGCACGGCGGAGGGAGTGACATGGCCCCGACCATACGATGCTTCGCATCTAAAACCCGCTGCTCTCGAAGCTGCACAGGTGGCTCGTGCTCGGCACGCGGTCGTGGCCCTGCTCCCGCGTTCGTCGTCGTCGCCTGCTTTCAGAGCTGGTTGCGTTGCGGCTACTCATTCCAGCGTATAAATTTCACTTCTCTTCTTTCGTCGTAATTGGGAGGCCGCGTTTACGGGGGTATGAGCCATTGTTTAAGGGGGTATTAGCCATGTTTAAGGGGGTAGGAGCGATTCATTGTCTTACGTAACGGACAGATTTAATTTTGAAAAAAAAAAACACCGCATATCCACGGGGTGAATGATGATGAGTGGGCGAAGCTCCGGAGGGAATCATCGGTAAAGCCGTGAATCTTCCGTGTAATTCGCCCAGTCTCGCCGCACTAAATCGAACGATTGACTTCCACCAATGACACGCGCCATATGTGACGTCATTCCTATTTTATAACAGCGCCCTTCATTATGATTGCACCATCTCCCGCTTAAGGGGACGCTAGCACAAACGCGTTAGAAACATGCAGTACTCTCTAGTAAGGGGGAGAGGCCACAGCGTCTTACGCAACCGTTTACAGATGCCGGAACGTGCACCGCGTTTGCCGACGCCATCACATGACTGCTGAGAGAGTATAACTCCCGTATTCATAAATGCTCCTCGAATTGAACTTCACTTGCCACCGCCTTCAACGCGTTTCGCACGCGCTGCCCAAGGCGGTGGCAAGTTCAAGTCGAGGAGCGTTTATGAATACGGGGGTAAGGCGGAGAGGCCACAGCGTCTTACACCAGCTTCTTACACGGGCCGTAACGCGCTAGTACAAACGCGTTAGAAACGCGCAGTCTTTCGTTAATGTTGGGTATTTATTGTCATCGTGGTGCGTGTGTCCATGTGCGCTTCGTGGCGTAGTGGTTAGCGCCATGCGTTCGGAAGCGAGGGGTCCCTGGTTTGATTCCGCGCTACGGACACAACTTTCGGAATTTTTGTTTTATTGCGATAGCAATTATATGGACACTCCAAAGCAGATTTCTGCCGTCGGCGTCGCCGTCGCCGTTGCCGTGAGGTTCCGTATGACGTCAGTGGAGATGAAATCGTCGCCGCGCGCCTAACGCTGTATGTGCGAGTGAAAGGGCGCGAGGGACGCGCGCTTTCACGGGGAGTGAACTCACGGCGAAGAAAAAAAGTTGTCGCAGTTTCACCCGAAAGGCGAAGCATCAATTGCGATAGCAACATAGTAGAGAGCTATACGGAGTAAGGATAGTAGTTTTATCCGCTGTACAAACTTGGACATGCAGCAGCACCGGCAACACACAGCACTGTTGTCGACGCCGTCGGCGTTTTGCCCACGTTCGCACAAAATGCGTGCGGCGTTGGTGACTGTTGGCGGAACCTCTGATATAAATAGGCACTTGGTGCCGCAGCTAAACGTCGCCTCCCTTCCCTGCCCCCCCCCCCCCCCCCCCACGGCCTTTCGTGCGTCAGAAGAAGGCGCGTTTGCTCTACATATATGGTGATTGTAAAGGAGGAAAGAGACGCCTACTTCTGCAGCCCGTGCTCCCTCAAGGGCTGCAGAAGATAGCGCCAACCTTTCCCTTTCCCTCAAGAACCACTTACCTACCAGCCCTTAAGCGAGCACGGCGCAGAACGCGCGTTTGTTCTCCGCCGTGCGTTCACTCCCCGTGAAAGCGCGCGTCCCTCGCGCCCTTTCACTCGCACATACAGCGTTCGGCGGCGCGCGGCGACGATTTCATCTCCATTGACGTCATACGGAACCTCACGGCGACGGCGACGGCGACGCCGCCGGCGGAAATCTGCTTTGGAGTGTCCATATAATTGCTATCGCAATAAAACGCGCGTTCTGCGCCGTGCTCCCTTAAGGGCTGCAGAAGTAGGCGTCTCTTTCCTCTTTTACAATCACCATATATGTATAACAAACGCGCCTTCTTCCGACGCGCGAAAGGCCGTGGCGGGGAGGGGGGCGGGAGGGGGAGGGAAGGAAGGCGACGTTTAGCTGCGGCATCAAGTGCCTATTTGTATCAGAGGCTCCGGCAACAGTCACCAACGCCGTACGCATTTTGTGCGAACGCGGGCAAAACCCCGACGGCGTCGACAACAGTTCTGCGCGTTGCTGGTGCTGCTGCATGTCCAAGTTTATACAGCTGATAAAACTACTATCCTCACTACGTATAGATCTCTACTAATTTGGTATCGCAATTCGTTCGCCTTTCGGGTGAAACTGCGACAAATTTTTTCAGAAAAGTAGACGTGGCTGGCTACCTACCGACGACGACGACTACTACTCCTACTACTACTACATACTACAGAGGAGGGACAGACCCACACCCTAAGGAGCTTCGCCCCTAAAAAATCATGGAAATCCATCCAGAATCAACGCGCTCGGGAAAGGGCTCATCGCCGACACGCCGATTCAAGCGTGAGAGATTTCGAAGCCTAGGCGAAACGTTCACGAGTTGAGGGAGCTCGATGTTGAGGCCAAACGTCAGCGTTGTCTAGCCCTCCAGGAACCCGAGAACGGTGACGCACGCCTCGGCAACGCTATAGCGCCAACTTCCCCGGTGCGACGGCAAGGTTTCAACGTGAATTTCTCAGCCGGAACTTCGGAGCCAGCTGCAGTGCGTGTGACCAGTTGTGGTTCGAGCACAATGTGGTACTCGTCAGTGCAATTCGTTCGGAGGAATACCGAAGAAACACACGACAAGCTTCGCTTACCCCACTCTCCTCGACAGGGGAGGGGTTACTGATTTTTTAGGGGCGAAGCTTCTTAGGGTGTGGGTCTGTCCCTCCTCTGTAGTAGTAGAAGTACTAGTAGTCGTCGTCGTAGTAGTAGTAGGTAGCCACGTCTACTTTTATGAAAAAAAACTTCCGGAAGTTGTGTCCGTATCGCGGAATCGAACCAGGGACCCCTCGCTTCCGAACGCGCGGCGCTAACCACTACGCCACGAAGCACACATGGACACACGCACCACGATGACAATAAATACCCAACATTAGCGAAAGACTGCGCGTTTCTAACGCGTTTGTACTATCGCGTTACGGCCCGTGTAAGAAGCTGGTGTAAGACGCTGTGGCCTCTCCGCCTTACCCCCGTATTCATAAACGCTCTTCGACTTGAACTTGACTTGCCACCGCCTTGGGCAGCGCGTTCGAAACGCGTTGAAGGCGGTGGCAAGTCAAGTTCAAGTCGAGGAGGAAGTGTTTATTATACATAAGGAAGAGACGCTTAATTCTGCAGCCCATAAGGGAGCACGGCGCAGCGTCGTAGGGGATAGGGGGAGTAGGAGGTAAAGAAAAAGAGAAGAGAGATAGTTCAGGGGGCTCGTCTGCACATGGGTAGGCAGCAGAGGCGGCAGGGACCGGCAAGGGCAGGTACGCTCAGCGGTATGCTGCTATCCCACTCGCCTCCACGAACTCCACGAGGCTGTGTAGTGCGGGGAGATGGTAGCGGGATGGGAACAGCAGGTTGGTGAGTGAGTCATCAGGAAGTCCCTGCAATCTATAGGCTCGGGTGTCCTTCGAACGTTCCTGTGCTAGGGCTGGACAGGCGCAGAGGAGATGTTCGAGTGTCTCGGGGTCACCGCATCGTTGGCACGAGGGGGAGGCGCTGCGGCCTTTGGCATGAAGCCTGGCTGCTGTCGATGGAGCGTTTATGAATACGGGGGTTATACTCTCTCAGCAGTCATGTGATGGCGTCGGCAAACGCGGTGCACGTTCCGGCATGTGTAAACGGCTGCGTAAGACGCTGTGGCCTCTCCCCCTTACTAGAGAGTACTGCACGTTTCTAACGCGTTTGTGCTAGCGTCCCCTTAAGCGGGAGGTGGTGCAATTATAATGAAGGGCGCTGTTATAAAATAGGAATGACGTCACATATGGTGCGTGTCATTGGTGGAAGTCAATCGTTCGATTCAGTGCGGCGAGACTGGGCGAATTACACGGAAGATTCACGGTTTACCGATGATTCCCTCCGGAGCTTCGCCCACTCATCATCATTCACCCCGTGGATATGCGGCGTTTTTTTTTTCTCCTACGTCACCTGGTTACCGTCAGGTCCCTCTCCGTTGATCTGCTTGGTCAAGTTCCAGGAGGCTGGTCCAATGCAGCTATGTGTCTGACGAGCCCCTTTCCAGAATATGGAGTGCCCGATGAGGACATTACCCCCGCATTGCTGGACTGCCGAAACCTAGAGAACTGGCAAACTTAAAAGCGAACTGCGACGTGGAAAAAGTGCGCGCCCGCGCGGGCCTGATCTTCAACGCAATCTGCGATGTGGACAAATCGCAACTAGTGCCAGTGGCTTCGTAGGCACTGAGACTTCGACGTTTAGTTTGCGCTGAAGCGACAGACAGCACGAAGGTCAATTCGCTCGCTGGTTCTGCCACCGCTCCTCACTCCAGCGTTTTGACATCAAGCTTCCGCGGTCCTCGAGCGAGATGTGTTCATTTTTACATGTGCATGCTGACACCGTGCTTGTTAATTTATTAGTACACGAATGTTTGCAAGTTTATACTGCCGATAAAATAACTATCCTTAGTTCGTATAGTTTTCGACTAATTCGCCATCGCAATCGATGCTTCGCCTTTCGGATGAAGCTGCGATATTTCTGCCACTTTGACAATGCGTCGGACATAAAAATGTAGGTCTGAGAAAAGTGTTATGAGTATAAAGAAGTCGCTGCTTCGCCCGAAAGGCGAAGTATAAATTGCGATAGCGAATTGGTAGAGAGTTATCGGAGTAGGGATAGTAGTTTTGTCGGCTGCATAAACTTGGACAAATTCGCTTACTAACTGAATTAACAAGCATGGTGTCAGCGTGCATAAGCCAACATGAATAGATCATGCTCGATGGACGCCGACAACCGCTGTCAGAACGCTGGCGTGAGCGCGTACCTCGCGCGCTTTCACTCGCTCATACAGCATACGGTGCGTGGCGACGATTTTATCGCCGTTGGACTTTATACGGAGCCTCACGACAACGACGACGGCGACGGCAGAAATGCGCTTGGAGTGTCCATATCATTGCTATCGCACTAAAATGTATGTCAGAGAAAAGTGTTATGTTTCAGAACTTTGCATAAATTATTTTCAGACAGAATATATTTAATTTCAAATATTTTCTCCCTCTCCCAGCGACCTCTTCAAACACTTTCAGTTGGTTTACATGAACTTAAAAGAAGCAGGTCTAGTAAGCTTGTCGGTCTAGAATATGCTTATCGACTTCGTGTAAGCGGTAGCCGGTCGGGTTGAACAAGCGTCGAGTCAGGCTGAGTCAGCGCGACTGCATGGGGTAGGTTGACCCAACCCGACCCGGTTGCAGCATGAATGTAAACAAGGATGGGTGGGTCCCGCCAGCGCCAAGACTTTCACGGGACAACTGTGACGTGGTGATTTATCAGGGGGTAGCGTGGAACAGCATCAGGACAAGGCCAAGACAAGCAATGTACAATGTAACCTCATCGTAGTGATAAGACCGATGGAATAGAGCTGTTGCTGACGGCAGCTGTAATCGGAAGCCTTGATGTCCTGGCTCGACACTGCGTGCCGTTTTTATCCAGACACGTCAGAAGTGGGTCCATGTCAATCTGCAGAATCAACACTGCAGAATACAGTCAATCGGCAGTCAATCAACTCTGCAGAATACAGCTCCATCATACTCGTACTTACCTTTATTTTTATTAGATCGCTTAACGACAGCGCCCTACCCATTGACAGGAAAACCAGTAAGGTGACGCCGCTTTCTAAATCGGGAAACTGAATTACAGACCCATTTCATTAACTTCGGTACCCGGCAAAATATATGAGCACATCATTTTCACTCACCTTGTAAACTTTCTTGAAACAGACAATTTTTCAGTCCTTATCAACACGGGTTCAGGAAATATTTTTCTAGTAAAACGCTACTTGTAACATTTACTAATGATTTGCATGCGTTCTTGGACTCGGGTTTTGCGACGGACTGTATTTTTTGAGACTTTTCTAAAGCCTTTGATAAAATAATTCCCCAGTTACTTATCTATAAGCTAAGCCTTCTAAATATTGACCCTTTAATATTCAAATGGATCTGTAGGTTTCTTTCTAGTCGTACCCAATATGTAACCATCAACGACAGTGACTCACCAGAGGTACCAGTAGAATCGGGCGTACCTCAAGGCCCTGTCTTGGCGCCCTTACCTTTCCTCATTTATATAAGGACCTGCCTAATCAAATCACTAATTCTGTTTGTTTATTTGCCGACGATTGCGTTATTTACCGGAAAATAACTAAATATTCTGATATGGCTACATTACAATCAGATCTTGATAACCTTACAACCTGGTCCTTCCGCTGGCACATGAATCTTACCACATACAAATATAAATTCTTATTTTTCTAACTACCTTCTTAACAACATCCCACTTGAATCAGTATCGTGTTAAAATAGCTCGGAGTGCACATAACAAATAATTTCTCATGGAAACGACATATCGAACGCATTACATCAAAAGCATTACACCAAGCCTCGCTGAACTTACAACGTTGGCACTTCAAAATTCTAGATTTCAAGTGGTGGGAAGGTACAAAAGCGATGCTGCCAGAGACGTGTCAACCCGCCTCCATGCCAAGTATAGCGCTCATTTGGCAGCGGAGAGGACAGGACAATGATAGATTGGGCGATGCCGTGATGGACGCGGTGAGACGCTGCCAGGCTTTTCCTTAGTGGGCTGGGGCCAAGACCGAAAATAAGGAAAGACAGGAGGGCAGCGTCGCCCGACCATTGTGGTGCGGTTTGCACGGAACCGAGGACCTGCAGCGAAGCGTGACTGAGCTGCTCTGTTCCATGGGGCCTCGTGATAAATGACGGTGCCAGTGGGCTCTGTAATCTGGACGCAGGTCACGTGACTGTTCCCGGGCGCAATACGGCGGCATCCGCCGAGTGCGCTGCTCGTTTCTTATACCTACAGAGAGACGGTCGTCTTAAACTTCTGAGAAGGGCGCGGTTGAGCACACAAGAAATGATGGCAGAGTTGATTGCTGGTTGGCGGGGAGAATAATAACCGGCTTGCGCCAAGTCGGCACTACTATATACGCACGAATGCGTGGTGCACCCGCGAAAATTACTTTCTGTCAAGTTCGGACTATTTGGTGGCTTGAAGTCACACAATGCTTAGCGCCTGCCTATACTACACGAGCAAATCGTAAGATTTTTTGTTTCGCGGTGAATTGTTTTGAAGCGCATTCAAGTTGCTAGCCACTTCAACATCCACGGTGACTAACTCTGAGAGCTCATAAAATGATTAGTATTTACTGCAAAGAAATTCTTTTTGCATTTTATAGAGAAGATTCGCGAGACACGGCTGGGACTCGAGCAGTCTTCTATGTTTGATACAGCTTTTGACTTGATAGGGAAAGACGAGAGAAGGAAAGAGAGAAAATACACCACTCCATGCCTCGTATTGGTGATATTGGTGAACTGTTACCAAGTAGTCGAAATTACCTTCCTTCTAAATACTGGGGCTTCTCGTGCTGTATTACACATGTGTGCAAAGCCACTTCAGTATACAAGTTATCTATTTTCACTGACCACTACTGATTTTCTAATGAGTACTTCGCTCTCAAACGGTATCTCTGTTGGACACAGTGGACGAATTTAATTTCGTCCTATGTGCACAGCATTCGTTACCGGGCTCTATTTAAACATTTTTAATGCGCAGTAGGATAAACTGTTATAACGACAGACACTGTCTATCTTTTATGCCAGGTCTGCAGAATAATTATGAGTCTTGCTGCTTACACAAGTTTCTAACCCGCCGTGGTTGCTCAGTGGCTATGGTGTTGGGCTGCTGAGCACGAGGTCACGGGATCGAATCCCGGCCACAGCGGCCGCATTTCAATGGGGGCGAAATGCGAAAACACCCGTGTACTTAGATTTAGGTGCATGTTAAAGAACCCCATGGGTGGTCCAAATTTCCGGAGTTCCCCACTACGGCATGCCTCATAATCAGAACTGGTTTTGGCACGTAATACCCCATAATTTAATTTACACAAGTTTCTACAGCAGACGTGATCGTCACATATTGCCAGGCTCGCTATACAGCACAGACACGCATATATATACGCACACATGCACGCACACGCACACCATCTTATGTTTAACTGGAGTCTCTAAGAAGAAAATTCCGAATTTTCTACTACAAACGTTTGTTGTATAGTTCCTGAATTTCTCAGTTCGGACGCCTTCTGCACCCATTACTCGCTGTCTCCTTTTATAGTTATCGTCTGGTCATCTTCATCCTTCGTTTTTGTACTACCTTTCGTAGCGTTCTTCTTTTCATTGACGGAGGTAGTAGAGATGCTCTGTAGTCTTTTTTTTTTCTAAGCGACGAGTAGAGGACAGCACCACCATTCGTCTACGGGCATTACTCTTATTTAACATTTGAGATACATTAGGTAGAGTTTCTGCGTCATGCTATTTCAGGAGGCTCAAGATCGCTAATGAGAAAGCATGCTTTTTCAACAATGCAGTAACCACCTTTGAAAATTATTAAACATAAGTGATTACTTAAGAACTAGAGGGGTGCTGGCCGGCACTCAGCGCATTCTGTGAACACGTAAAGTGTGAAGCTTTCCTATTTGATGAAGTCGAGCCTCAGTGTCGATTCGAGGCATGTTTACAAAAATCGCGGTGAGCTCGGTGGGCTTGGAAGGGAAACATGCACTTCTGAAAGAGACAACGTAGAGAACAAACATTGACATGTGCCAGAATATGTTCGAAGCACAGGATGAATGGTATACCATACCTCTATCCCGCTCTGCCTGCGTTCACATTCCTTTCTACATAAGGTAAACGGGACGGTCAACTTTCGTAGAACTCAAGCATGTAGTGCCAGAGAGGCATATACGGCAATCAGCCCTGAACTGACAACGTAGGCTCACCGTCATGACAACACGGCACACCGTCCCTAAAACAAACCACCGGGGATTTCCAATTCTCAAGACGACAATGCCAAAAACAAATCATCGTGACTTGTGTTGCAAGATGAAATACTGGCTGCTTTGCGGTAAATTGGTGCTGTCTGTCAAATGGGAGCCATCGCTTATCCGAGAGTATAGCAGAAAACTTGTGTTGTAGCTCTTCTCTGCTTCCCCGTCTATCCAAAAAAGTCAGCAACATATTATAGGCCCTTTACAGTTGGCGTTTGAAATCAATCAATCAATCAATCAATTAATGAATCAATCGATAATTTTTAATTCATTATTTTCTAACAAGATTCGACTGGTCCATCAGGCGAAAAGTTGTTGTAAAGCACTTGAGTGGGCCTGATGGCCGACATCCATGGCAGTAGTTTCACAAGATGTCTACCATTATGCATTAATCCAGTAGAGCAATAAAGGCCGTAATAAAAATAATAATAACATAAAAATGCGATTGTTTAGGTAGAAATGCAACGAAGGCAATCTTTCTCATACAACATACACTTTCAAGTCTTAAATGAACACAAAGTACCTAACGCAGAGTACCTGAAGTGTGCGAGAGCAGTCTGAATCGAGCTTTCTTGTGGCGAATCGACCGCAGCAACGACAAGATTTCTCTCACAGCATTGGAACCACTTGGCTATTGCAATAATACATTTATTGACTGATTTATCGAGTGAAGGGCTGTGCAAACCAGGAAAAGGGACGAAATACTAGCTTTCATACCGACGTTTTGGATATTCTGCTATAGCAGAATATCAATACATGAACGATTTTTTTTCAATCCATCCTCTACCTAAGTTTAGTAGCAGAAGCTTGTAGTTACCATTTTCTCATGACATAATTGTTACGTCCAGGCTTTGGCATCATAAATACCTGACCGCTATAAGTTTTGCCGTTCTGTGCTGAGATAACTTGAAAATCATACGAAGCGAACAGGTCTCTTCCTTCTTATCAAACTAGAACCCAATTCCTCAATATATTTTGAGAGGAAGACTCTTAGTGTCGCAAACAAGGCTAGCTCGTTTGAGGGCAGGTGCAATTTTGTTACAAATTTTGATGTCATTTCGTTTCTTACCAAGCTCATGGCATATATTGCAACATTACCAGGTGCCCACTCCCTTCGAAGAGCGAACTATACTTTGGGCTGATTGTACCTAATGTTACACAGACTAAAATATTTACCCACATTTACTGTGAAGTATAAAGTACCAAATTAATGCTCAAAGGTATCAAAACGTGGTTTCCTAACATAGCTGGCTGTGAGGTCGCCTAGCTTTGCATTTTTGTGCAAGAGCTAAAATAACACAATAAGACCAGATCACGTTTGTTTGAAACAGGGCGGATATTTCTGATTATAATCTACAGAGGATATTGATACGGGCAAAGGTTCTTGACAGCAACCCAAAGGCAGCAAAAGCGGAAGCACTATGACCTGGACGCTGGAATATGTATTTACCAATGCATTTACCATTTTTAAGGATTTTGGATAACGTCGGATACCGCATATACTGGACCTGTTGTACAGAGAAGTGTGCGGCATGTTTAAAAGTTTGCTTTGAGAGATGTAAAACCTTTAAAAAATGTAGGCAGTCGTTATTATAGCGATAACGGGCTTTGGTGATCAAAATAAGATTGTCTTAATACCAGCTATGTTCCTTTTACTAAGGACAAATGGCAAAAGTCGTAATTAGGGAGATACTACTATTTTAAATGAAAAAAAAAAGTTAGAACTACGCAAAGAAGTCAAGGAAATCCAGCACAGCATACGAACGCATTGAAAGCCTGACACGATTAAATCGGTACCTCACACCCATTCTTTTGAAAGGAAACAAAAGACGAAATCCATCACTGTCTGTTGCAGTTCTAATCTCTTATTTTTTAGCATCGTTCCACTGGCTATCGAAAAAGGGCTTTTTTCATCCATGAGAATTCAACCCTCGTGTGCATAATAGAAGCGCCAGAGCTCACGGCAAGACAAAAATTACGGCCTGATAGGTCAGTGGCAGCCCCAAAAGAAGCATAAACGCATCGCAAAGAGGCTTTAGAAAAGCGGGCATTATGTGGAAGAATTCCAACGAGAGATGGATGCCACAAAGGAAACGCGTTGTAGTGGAACCCGGCCGCATTCTTCGGCACGATAGATTTATGTGTGATGAAGCTTGGTAAAAACGGGGGTTCATTTTACTTTTTTTTTACATTATAAAATGAAGAAAGAACAGTAATCGAATGGAACATCTGTTAACGTTCATTGAAGGAAAAAGTTTTGCGGAAGTTGCGGAGAAAAAACGGAAGCAACATACTAAATGCTACGTCTACTTTATCGTACTTTCTTGGAAATGGAATTTAACGTTACTTTTTTACCCCCGTATCACCTGCTGCTGAGACCTCGGCCTGCATTCACTAAATGTTCTTACGCTAGAACTGTTTGCAATGCCAATGAAAATGTCGGGCGTAAATTATTAGAGAAACCGCCTATCCAATGGCAAACAGCTCTTACCGCAGGTGAAAGCTTACAGTTCTTACTGTTAAACAAAATGCTATATGAATTCGGTTGCCCAAGAATTTCGTACCGTTGCATGGATCTTGCCTCCAGCCATCTGGTCAAATCATCGTTATACTGTCGTGTTCCGGGGCTTCCGTGAACGAAGAGGTACTTGAATCATGCTTTATTGCATGGCGGCAACTTAAATGGCAGAATGACAGCCAAGGAATACAAAGGACAAAGTGCACACCCAGCCTTGAAGCCAGTGATTATAAACACATAGTGGGTGAGGGTGATGTGATCGCGGTATGGGCCGCGTGACAGCTAGGGAACGCTATCACGCAAGTACACGTGTACAGATATGCGACATATACCTGTCGTCCTTCCGTCCTTTATCTGTTGTTATCGTAGTAACAGATGTCACGATCGTTCTTTTTTTCCATTCATTCTGGACGTTAGGCTTCGTCAGCCGATGGTTTATGCATATCTGCCCGTGTCGCCGTCCACGGAATCAAGTCCTTAACAAAGCGAATAACTTTCTTTGCCTTTTTCGACCGTTTTTGTTATTGCCCGACACTGGGTTTCGTCGTCAGATGTGGCTGGAGTTCCACAGCCGAGAGAAAGGCGTCGATACAAAGGGTGCTCATGCTCTCGACCAACCAGAGCACGTTCGCTAACGAATGCCAACTAGCTATTTGAGACTCACGTGCTGTCGTGCGAAATCTTTGTTGTGGCATCGAAAGGTTTAGACGCTGGGGTGGAGCGCTCGGGAAGCACCGCCCTCCTCTACCCCGACACCTCTCCCCCTGTTGTGGTTGTGGGAGAGAACTGCGTCGAGAGAGGAGGATGGCAGTCGCCTTGTCCCTCAGCGCTCGCGTTGCTGGAGAGAACAGACCCATGATGGGGGGGGAATCGGCTTATGTTACATAGCCACATACACTATCGTTGTATATATTCTGGTAAACGGCTCTGCTATCTACGAAATAACGCAACGAAACAGCAAGTGATAACTAAATATCCCCACCGTAACAAATTCGCGCCTTCAAGAGCATCATTGCTTTAATAAAGTTAATAGCTTTCTAGAAGCGTTCGGCTAATAAAATACAGCGCTGCATTACAACAAGCGCTATCACAAATTTTTACCATGATGAAGCGCTATGCTGTTCTACACCACTATCATCACCCAAACGCAGTACACTTATAACTTCAATTTGTTGCCAAACGAATTGAGGCTCTGACACCTCTGCTCCTTGCTAGGCACAAAGGGCCTCAAATTCTGACTCTCGTTTGGCTCACACCAACGCTTTCAACTTTTATCTGACAACATTAATGTAAAGCATCTAGTTTCGGCACGCAGGTAAAACGCGCGGAGATGCTATCATTATGACAGATATTGCCAATAAAAGGAAATGGTCAGCATGAAGATGAAAACTAGTTATAAATCAAATTGAGTAAGTTTATCAATCAATCAATCAATCAATCAACAAGGGGAACGTTACTATATGATTAGGAAAAGGTAATACAGATATATTTGGACCGATAGCCTGGATGGCTAGTGACCGGTCCAATACAAAAATCATTAGCAATCTTGTACAAACTGTTACTGGGAATAAATACAGATAATTGCCATACATAAGCACTAAATAATAACCAGTTATATGTTTTACGACATGAACAACCACATAATAATCTACATCAATAACAAAACACAATGTAGTATCAGTGCGCAATGTTGTGACATGAATTGCGCTTCCTAAAGGTTTTAATACGCATTAAGAATGTTTAGTATGATCACGAGGCTGATTGTGCACTCCTCGGGTTTATTGAAACGGTGCCGTTGCGCTGTTGGAGCATGTAATGTTTGCCTATAGCTCACACGCTTTTGCCTATAACTCATGCTTCATCTACACCTCACGCTTCAAGTCCAGCCATATAGATGCTTTCTGCTCCGAAGCCCAAATGTCGCGCATCATACGTCGTTAGGCGGAAAGCCATCAAGAGGCGGGACTGCCACACTCCGTTGCTATTTTCGTGTTTTGTCATCGCACCGAAATTAGCATAGTGGAGCGCGTCAGAAAAGAGACAAAAAGAAAGCTTTGACAGAGACGTGAGGCAAATCAGTAGATACGTGCGTGGCGCCTCCTACGCTCCAGTGTTTTGTTGTGCGCCATCAGCTCAGCCAAGCAAGAAGGTGACGCCTTCTGAAATAATGAGGACAAATGTGCTTCCACCCATCTTCGTCTCTTTCCCTTAAGTTACGTTAAGCGTTGATTTTTGTGCGTTATTGATAACCCCGCTCCATTCAACGCTCATTAGGGAGAATCGTAAAAGATTAAAAAAAAGGGCAGAAAAGAAAGTCAACTATTTCTTTGTACAAGAAAGTAAGAGACCTAGGGATTCGCCGGTCATTAGTCGCCTTCGTGTCGAGCAGGTGCAGTGCGTCGAGCGCTTAAATGAGGTGTGCAGAAAATGACAGTTATTAATGATGCCGTAATGTAACTAGAGTAGCTTGGTGAACTGAAACACCCGACGCAAATAGAGTTGCTTATATCGGCATCGTTCTTTACGTAGAATTTTGCAAGGAACCCTCTAAGGGAGACTTCTGCTCATTGGAGGTGTAAATGTGTTGCCGGAACCCTCAAAGGAAGACTTCTGCTCATTGGAGGTCTAAATGTGATACCTCTCCAGTGTAAACATTCCTTTTCAGGAATGAAGACGGAAGGTAATCGAGATGGATATATGAAATAACATCAACAAAGACCTGTACATGTGCCAGATGCAACGTATTTGTGAGCTATATATGTATACATTGCAGTTG
This sequence comes from Dermacentor silvarum, assembly GCF_013339745.2. Classification (NCBI taxonomy): domain Eukaryota; kingdom Metazoa; phylum Arthropoda; class Arachnida; order Ixodida; family Ixodidae; genus Dermacentor; species Dermacentor silvarum. Next base: position 67,655,650 of record NC_051157.2, on the reverse strand, counting down.
TTGGTAACAATCCGTGTTTCGTTACAACTATAACTGTTACGGTTGAGTACTCAACCCCTATTAATGCCAATTATTTATAAAGCTTTGTTTCTGACATATCTTTCTGTTCATACTAAGCGCTTGTGCATTTGTACAATTGTCTATGACAGTATATTATTCCTATGAGTAATTTTTATACATACATGTTCCCATAATTCTGTGCGTAAGCCTGCTCTGTAAGACTTTTAGTTTTACCTTTATGCTTAAGCGTACAACCAAACTTGTCGTTCAAAATCTACCCTCTCTTCCTGTGTCTTCCTTTCAAGGTAGTTCTTTTTAAGCTAGTGCTTAAATAAAAGTTATTAAAAACGACACAGACTCAGTAGTCCCCCAGTGTAGGGCAGCAAACCGGATACTCATCTGGTTGACCTCCCTGCCTCCCTTTGCTTGCTCTCTCTTCACATGACCTAGCTAGCAACATCAGCCATGCAGCCGAATGAATGTTTGCGTAAGCAAAGCTCGAGATCAGTCGTCACTTGAACGCCACATGAGCACAGCTCCTGCAAGCTGGCCAGTTCATCCTTAGTGGCGGTTCGATCTACCAGTGACGTGGTGAATTTTAGGTGCGAAGCACCTTATGCGTCCGGGCTGTCGGCGTCTCCTGTCGTAATTGTCGTGGTCGTAGTCGTAGTCACGCTAGGCAAGTGGCTCGTGCTCGCGCTCGCCACGCGCTTGTGACACTGCTTTCGTCGCCATTGTCGTCTTCCACAGCTGGCTGCGTTGAAGCAAGCGGTTCGTGCTCGGCACGCGCTCGTGCCACTGCTCCCGCGTTCGTCGTCATCGTTGTCTTCCACAGCTGGGTTGCGTTGCCGCTCATCATTCTAGCGTAGAATTTCACTTCTCTTTTGTCGTCGTAACGGGGGGGCCGCATTTACGGGGTTATGATCTATTGCTCATAGCGGTGCATCACTGCATGCTACGCACCTCCTTAGATTTCCTGTTAGTGGAGCTGCATTTTCGCTCAATGGGTCTTTTGACACTTTTGTTGTTGTCCGTTCCGTCAGATGCATGAGCCAACAACAACTCCTTCAAAAATGTACACCTCAACAACAAAAAATACAGGAGTGATTACCCAGAAAGAAAAATTATAGGACGCGTAAGCTTCGCCTTTAACAGTGCAACGCGATAACATTCAAAGATCCCTGGCTGCTTATCAGACTTTTTCTCGTATATTCAAATTATAATCCGAGGCTAACACGTATGTAGGTTGTGGTTAAGCTGTACTTTGCAATTTTTCTTGCTGATTTTATTTTGAGAAATTCAGTTTTTTTTTTTTTTTTTTTTACTAATGCCTTGCGCCAAGCGAAGGGCCTGCCCGGTAGGGCTGGTTTTGGGTGATTATTTCCGCCAACGACGTCTTCTTTGTGAGGTTTTACGTGCCAAAACCAGTTATGATTATGAGGCGTGCCGTAGTGGAGGGCTCCGGATTAATTTTGACCACCTGGGGTTCTTTAACGTGCACTACAACACAAGCAAACGGACGTTTTTGCATTTCGCCTCCATCAAAATACGGCCGCCGCAGCCGGGATTCGATCCCGCGATCTCGCCGGCGAGCCCACGCTGACGCCGACGCCGAATTTTCTGCTACACTGGGCCCTTAACGCGGTCGCGTTAAGAAGTCACAGGCCTGCGAGGCACACGCAGCACAGTCACAGCGTAAACCGGAGGAGCGGCTCCATAGGAGATCGTCGTAAATGCACTTGAGGGTTTTGGCGACGAAGCTGTCAGGCCGCATTTTCGGCAACACGCACTGGAGGGTCTTCCCGGCGAAGTCTCTTTGCATCGTTTTCCGAGAACGAACTGAACCGGCATCAACGGCGAGCTGCGGCTTGTGCTGCTTTCTGCACAGCGGTCTCATGAACCCGCCATTGCCTGGTTGCAGCCGAGCGCGTACCTCTACGGATTGCTTCTTCAGCAGCAGTTTGTACCGTGCAAGGAGGCGCCATACCGAAGAGTAAACACAGGTATGGAGACTTGGCGGCGCACATATCCAATCCCTTGAGACGTTGCACGATGCAACTGCTACGTACATGTCGTGACACCTGGGGGTATACAACGCAACTGCAATGAAAAGTTTGCACATATCTATACGCTACGCGACGCGCATCTCACATCGCCTGACAAGTGGCACGATACGATGAGACTAGTACATGGCGTGCAACCTGGTGCAATAATATGCAACTGCGATGCAAAGTGTGTACGCTTGGATGCTACACGGCGCGCGTCTCCCATCGTGTGACTCCCATGACTCCTCGCGCCCTAGCGCGCTTGTGTAGGGCATGTTTCGAGAGCGCCTAAGAAGCTCTGGCGTGGCGCAGTGGTAGAGTAGCTGAATCCCGCGCAGGATGGCCGGGTTCGATAGTGGTGGGAACTGGGTACTCTTTTTCTCATTCGTGCCAATAATTGCGACGGACACCAGCGGCGGTGGACAACATAGCTAACTGAAACAGCTAGTGGATTGAGCCCATAACAGCTGACGCTGTAAAATAAATGATAGAAACCATTGGGAGATGAGCGTTCACGAGAAGCAATAGCGTCGTGGTGTAATAAAGCCAATGAAAAATCCCGTTGTCCGTAATGGGAGATTGTGTGTACAACGATGATACGACGGCGGTGACCTATAAACGTCAAAGACAGTTTGAAGGTGGGAGTTTGGTGACAATGGTGTGACGACGACGGCACGACGACACTAGAATGACTAAGACGACATAACGGCAACGAAATGAAGACATGCAGTGATGAATACGACGACAGCGTAACGGCACCATTATGATGAATACGGAATAACGACATTGTGATGATAACGACGACTACGGTTTGCCGTTGACGGTGTCACGACCGCAGCATTATAAAAACGGCGTGACAAAGAAATGACAACAGCGTGGCAATGACAACAGCGGCGGGACAACGATGATTTGAGGATGATGACATGGCGGCAACGGAATGGAGGCAGAGTGATGACGGTGTGACAACATTGGAATGACAATGACTGAGGGCGTGCCTCATAATCAGAACTGGTTTTGGCACCTAAAACCCCAGAAAGAAGACAATCGCTGAGATGACAGACGATGATACAAATATATATGACAGGGAATAGCGCGCAAGAATTCTGTTTTCTATAAGGACATGGTCCTATATCCTGTCGAGCGTGATGCAGAGAGCTTTTCTAACTGCTCAGTGCAGTAAAAGTGTGCGATAATGCGAACAGGGATAAATAATGGACATGGGAGGGAGCAAGTCTAGCCCTGACGAGGACACATCAGGCCACCGGGGGAGCTTACGAGATATTAGTTTATACCCTAGTCAAAAATATTTTTTTCTTTGATTTGGACGTCAAGAGGAAATTGGGGAAATAAGAATGGTAAAAGTCACGTGAACACTTCAAACTGTTTTTGACAATTTGATGTCAACCGCAGATTTATGCAGTTAAGGGTACTCTCGTATTTAAGAGTATTAAGATTGTGTTCGAAAAGTTTCTAGCATTGTACTAATACTAACATGACAACTACAGTGCTTTATAAGATTGTTAAGATGGTCTGAGGTCAATGGAGACTGCGGGACCGAAAGTTTGGAGAGTACTTTCGAGTTATTTAGAGAAAAAAAGTACTACAGCTATACAACTTCATAAATTAGATAATTGCCACTTCTTGTTAAGTCACAGGATTCGCATAATGAACGTTCTAACGGCGACGTTAAATAAATCCAAATGGTCAAAATTCATCCTGAGTCTCCCACTACGGCGTGCCTTCCGTTCGGGGTTATGGCGCGTAAGACACGAATACAATTTTGTTTTATTTTACCATTTTTAAAACGTTTGTAGAAAGCATATTGTTATATTCTACGGAAACTCGCAAGACTCATCTACATTTATACCTATCCCAGATATGATAGTATCTTAATTTTTGGGTAGCGTTTGAAGTCTCTGAGAGATTAGTAACACAGAAACAAAGGGGTACACTGAATATGAAATGTGAAATAATAGTATTAAAATACCTCTAATGTGCACGTGTGATAAAATATTTTTTCTTGCTTCTACTTCTTGCACAACAAGTTGTGTCCCAACTAGAAAATAAATCAAATTTAAAGCAATAGAAATCATTAATGGATTGTGCAGCATTCGTGCGGAGACTGCGTCAGAATAAACGAATACTCCTCTTATCTAAATCAAGCACCAGTGTAAGAACGTATTGTTTCGTTGCTTACACCCGCTGCATGCCCACATCCATTTCCTTGATTTTGTACTGATGAGAATTCATCCAGCTTTAAATAATGTATTGCATTGTGCACAGCAACAACTCTGGTGTGTGTGTGTGTGTGTGTTGCGGTGAAGCAGAAGAGGCGCTGTCTTGTAAAATGGAATTGCTACGTACTTCTATCTCGTTGGTGCTGGTATCGTGTTCCGGAATACTAGTATAGCAAGCATTTGCAAACTCAGAAACTTTGCGCAGGTATGTTCTTTCATTCACTTTTACTTTTTTCTTGTTCTCGCAAAAATTATTACACCCTTTGTTCTTGCATGCATTATGCATTATATTACAGGCATTAAAAGGTGGACAAAAGCAGCTAAGAGAATGAGACGTGAATGCTGCCGCTTTTGCCTTAATTTATGTTTGTGTTGCCGCACTGCGAATTTTTGAAAGTCGGCCCACAAAAGTTTTTGAACGATTCTAGGGGTTCGGTGCCCGCTCCGCATTGCATTATTTGAGTTTGCGAGGTGGGTGTTCCCAATATAATTCGAATGCTTCGCTGGCCACTTTGTTTTTGGGCGTCGCGTCCACCTGCGTTTGAACACGCCGCCTTCTGCGAACATCATGGCGGCGTTTGCAAGCACACACCAAGTGCAACAACTCAGCACAAGCACAAAACAAAATGGTTGCTGTGTTCTACCGAGTTGCACATGGAAATACTTGTTGAACCACTGCTAAACAATATATTTTGATTCCCACTCCATGCTTGGCCGACTTTTCAATACCTGCACATGCAGGCTTCGTATTGAGCGTATTATATCATATTTTCTGCCTAATGATCACATAGTGCATTTGTGATGTAATGTTCGCAAAAAACAGACAGATAACGAAAATGTTTGCTCACTGTAGGATAATTTTACGTATGGGCAAGTACTACGAAGACATTTTTCTACAGTTCTTTAGCCATGTGCTCACACAACGGCTCTCAAAGAGGTGTATTTGGCCTTTTGTTTGACAGTTTTATGCTTTCTGAGCCGCACTGTCCCGGTAAAGCTCGTATGATGAACCCTTACTTTTCTGTGCAATCATTTGTGCTCAAAAATTGCTTCTAATGGGAAGAAAAGTGTATTTAATCTGTAAATGTATTATTCATTCATTGATGCGAGTTAAGTTATAAAGGAGCAAGGAAAATAAGAACACTGGAATCAGACATTTAACTCGTTAAATATATAAATTATACACGAACTTGACGGAGCCGTTGAGAGTTGTTTGGGGGTGGCGGTATGTTCCAAAAACAACGACCTGTATGAGATGCGCTGCAGTGGAGTGCTTGCATGAAGTATGACCATGTGAGGCTCTCTGCGGTGAATCTAATCCCATTTAGATCCGCATTTTTGCATTGTGTCACAAGAATGCAGTTGCCGTGAGCTAAAGACAAACCTTCGATCACGTGTTTGCTCCGCAGCAGGGTGGCATTGTCCACTACGCATGGCGTTAGTAAAAGACAGAGACTAAGTGTGGTTTCAGTTGATATATTGCAATACCAATGCTATTAGCATTCCTAGCCTGTTTCAACGTGCTGTGACGTAAAAGAAAAAATAAAGTGATGAATAAAGAAGCAGGCAGAAAAAGTGCCAACGTGGAATTAGCTATGCACCCAACTCACCCAACATATAGTGTTCTGCTAAACCACAATGTTAGCCTACTTCGCCCACTTTGGCATGCTGCTGCTTTCTGTTGTCTAGCTCCTGAAACGCCGGTTTTGCTCGGAAAAAAAATTACACGTCCAACTGACAAAAGTGAGAACACACGTTCTTCTAGCTGAAAATGAAAATTAATTTGACGCCTGAATAACACGCATACGCAATCGCACCGCAACTCACCTTAAGTCAGATATCATGAACCGCAATGCTACAGTGCCAGCGTGACAAAAGGGGCTGTGGTTGGAAGGCGGCGTTAAGTGAAGCTTTATTTATGGCACCCGAAGGTCTTGATGCTATGGTCTGTGGTGGCGCTTTGGCGCTTGTCTGTGTAAATCAGACTACCATGCTGTGCCTACTTTCCGGACTACATATTCTAAAAAACAAATGCCTTCAGCAATACTGTGTGTCTTTACATTACTTGAGTGCTAATCGTATTAACGTCGATACCCATTAAGAGATGGGTTCTGGGGGATTTCTTTTATCTTAAGTAAAAATGGAATGCTGAGAGGCTACATAGATTCCTCATAGCAGTTACGGTGCATACTCGACCCGTGGAAAAGCACCACCTGCGTGTCGCGCGCTGCCTGTGTTTGAAAGGTCAGGCCTTAACAAAACTTTGCGAATAGCTTTATTATGAATGTCTGTGGTTGCGAGTGTGCGTGCTGTTTGTGTGTTTATTTGATCACTGTGTATAGGGTATTTATTAAGGGTATAGGGTATTATTAAGGGTATAGGGTATTTGCTGGAGTAGCATGTCAGGCAACCTGCCAGGAAAACATCTCCAGTTTATTTTTAATGTGTATGTCTCTCTCTCCCTTTCATAGGAGGAAAGAACCACCAAGGCTAGCCTGAGCTAAAATAAAAGTGCACACCAAAGACTTAAACAACGAAAACGATCTCCAATTATAATCTTTTCCTCTTCCAGCCTGCCATCTATCATTTGAAGAGAAGGTACCATTCATTAGCATAGCTGTGAACTCGTTCATCCTGACGGTCTTAACCTAAACATAAAAATTGTTGTGTACATTCCTAAGTACATTTCTTAGCCAAATACTTAAAGACATCAGCCATTATTCTTGCCTTCAATGGGTATATAAAAACTCTTTGCGCTCGCGTAGTCACCTGCAATGTTTATAGTGTGAAAACAAGGGTAATGAATCCTCCGAAAGTGAGCTGAATAGTTCAGCTGCGCGTCGGCACTACTGTTTAACATAGCTGAGCCACCTGGACGAACAATGGAGGAGCCACACAAAGGGATTATGCAGAGCGGCGAGTGCCTTTATTCATGTCGTCATCGCAATGTATAGATGCGAAATCTTAAAGCTCCGAGTTTCTAAACCCTTTGTCTCGTTCAGAGGGTGTGTGTACACACACGAAACTAGGAATTGGAGCAATGTTTTCAAAACTCCGCTTTAGTAGACTTTTCCTCCCTTAGAGGTTATGTTAAAGTCGCGGTGGCATTTGAAGTGCGGATATCCGCTGGACATTCTCTTAAACACGGCACTTACGCAAATATATGCGGCGCACAACTAACCGGTGAGAACAAAACACGTTTTTGTTACTGTACGCATTTGTGTACGCGACCATTTTTCTATTTATTTTTTCGTCGGTGCTCTCCACTGGTGGCAAGGAACAAATCACGGACATTGAGCTTCGGATGAATTGAACGCCCCGCGCAGTCAATGTGGCTGCTCTTCACTTCCCTGTGCAGGATTCCGATGCACACGACCACTTTGCTAAAGGCACTACTGTGTTTGACGGAGTGTTCTATGTACCGAGTTTGGATATTAATGACGAATGAATTGTTTTTCTTTTCTCGCAATGCCTGCAGCTAATATTTAACTTATGCATGTGTGTTAAGCAACCTAATATGGTTTGGGAGCGAGCTAGTTAATACGAGACCTTCACGGTGAAACAGCGCAAGAGAAACACGGAGGAGAGAAGAAGACAAGGATGAGCGCTGACTGCCAACAACAAGTTTTATTCTGTGTGCACAAATATATACCTTGAAAGCTTGAAAGGGGAAGAGCAAGGAGAGAGTGATCGTCGATAGTTTTATTGTGCACGCACAATAAAACGATCAACAATCGCTCTCTCCTTCTGTTCCCCCTTTGAAGTTTTCAAGGTATATATTTAAGCACGCACAATAAAAGTTTGTTGATCGTCAATAGTTTTATTGTGCACGCACAATAAAACGATCAACAATCACTTGCACCTTCCCTTCCCCATTTAACTTTTCAAGGCATATATTTGTGCTCGCACAATAAAAGTGTTTGTTCGCCCTCAGCATTCGTCCTTGTGTTTTTCTCTCGTCCGTGTTTCTCTAGCGCTGTTTCAGCATGAAGGTGTTAAGCAAGTGGCTAAATCTCTTTTTTTGATCCGAAAACGCCATTTGTCTAGATACACAGCAAATTTGATATTTATTTATTCTTTAAATATTTGGACTAATTAGAATACGTATAAGGTATTATCGTACCACCATGAGTGCTGACTCACGACTTCGAGCTTATTGCTAAAAATGACATCATATCGTTCGTGCTGTAGGTAACGATACCACTTAATGTATTTCAGTGACAGCTTTGGGTGCTACTATTCTTGTCTGAAGAGCGAATCAATGACATCCCGGCCGCGGCGGCCGCATTTCGATGGAGGCGAAATGCAAAAACGCCCGTGTGCTTGCGTTGTAGTGCACGTTAAAGAACCCCAGGTGGTCGAAATTATTCCGGAGCCCTCCACTACGGCGTGCCTCATAATCAGAACTGGTTTTGGCACGTAAAACCCCAGAAAGAAGAAGAAAGAAGAATCAATGACGTCTTTACATGCATAAAAGCCGCCGACAAATCTACGTGTTATTGTTTTCACCACTGAGGGCAGACCGCTTCCGTTTAAAAAACAAATACAAGAAAGTAAGGCTGAACGCGAAACTGCCCACGCCGGCCAACGCTCGCTTCAACGGCAGAAAACGAAACTTCAGGGAGCGGGCTAAGCTGGCGCCGGGCCGGCGGGAGCGGTGGCCGGCAGGCATGCACGAAGACTGTCGAAGGTGAGGGAGCTACGAAGGAGTTGAGAGGGACGGCGAGGGGAGCCACTGAAGCGACGGGGTTGCCGAGGCCAAATGCGCTTCCCTGCCGCCCCCCTCCCTCACCTTCGACGGTCTCCGCGTGTCGCCATGCCGGCGCGGCCCGCTCCCTGAAGTTTCATTCACTGCCGTTATCGAGATGTGAGAGAGAGATTGTGGTTGTGAAGAGGAAGAGGCGCTATCGGCATGCGAGCATTGGCCGGCGTGGGCAGTTTCGTGGCCCTTGCTCGCTATGTGTTTGCGCGCCGCGATATTTCACGACTCGCACCGTTCGTACGTGGCACTATGGTGCACAAATACATCAAAAATGAGTCCTTCTTTAAATTTGAACAAATTTTCGGGCCCCTTCGAATTCGAATGATCGAGATTCGACTGTATTTTCTACTAGTGCGTCACACCCTTGGACAGGATGAACTCCTTTTGTGCACATTGCAGACCCTTGTCTGCATTTTCGTTGTCTTTCGTGCGAAAGCTTTGTAAGGCTTCCAGGCCAGCAAGTGCATCGGCGAAGGTAGCCGGTGGGCGCAAGCCTTCGTTCTCGCCGCTGTCTTCAGGCGCCTCGTCTGCCACCACCTCTGCTACGATCTCGACGAGTCGTAGCGCCGCGCGCCTGTTTTCGTCACGTAGTAGTTCTAGTTGAAGCGAGGGGTGAGGTAGCGTAAAGGTCAATTCGCTTGCCTGCTGCCGCGCTTCGTCACTTCGGGCGAACGAGCAATGCAGAGAAGCCGCGCAGCCGCTGTCTGCTGCTTAGCGCTCCACAAGCACGGGACAGTAATCTTTTTGCACACCTGAATGATAATTTTTCGCTGCAGGACGTATCATACGACTGAAGTTTGCCGCAATGCTGAACGTTGCTGCCGAATAATCGTATTTCCGGGAACGTATTAACCGGAACGTATTAACGCATTCCTCTATGGGGTCATGTTTATTTTTCGCGATTGCAAACGTAGGAGCCGGGAAATCGTAATAAGCGGGAACGTATCAGCGAGTTTCTACTGTACATGCACTGCCTTCGGTTACACAGCACTCGCCGTTAGGCGACCTCAGCAGGGCGAAGCTCATTCTCTGCCGAAGAGGCCTGTGAGAGGAAGGCGCCTGAAAAAGAGCGTATTGCATTTTAGGCACGAACTTGCCAGTTCATGCGAGCAGACCGAACAGTGAAGAAGGGTATCCCATTTTTAAATCTGTTTAGAACCGTTGGAAGCATATTTATCTTATGGCGGCAGTTCGCGCTGTAGTTCAAGCGACTATTCTATCACAAGCGAGAGGGTAATTGCTTGTGGTCACAAATTTTCTATAATAAATTGCTATGCTTAACAAGGCCCTCCTGTGTAAGCAGCTCTGCACTCATGCATCTGCGTCCACGCTGTAAGACATCAAAAGTGACATTTTGTCTCACCGCCTACATTGGGTCAGTTTTTCGGCGCTCTCGGGGGGGGGCAGGCGATAATTTTGGGGGAGCTGCCGCCCCCCCGTGCCCCCCTCTGGTGCTGCCCCTGTCTGCTGCCATTACCGTGCAGCGCATCCCGCCCGTGCACCGATTGAGAAAGCCACGGAGAGCATCGTAAGGTGGCGCAGCGTGCACAAGATGGCACCAGCTGCTTCGCCTCCGCGTCGCCAGCAGTCTTGCGAGCGTCCATAGAAGAGTAGGGGGGAGGGGGGGAGAACAAAGGCGATAAGCGAGGGGCGCCACGATCCCTCCCGCTCTCTCTCAACGAGCGTGGAATCAGCGGGAGGTGCGCCGCTTCGAGACGAAACTGCAAATTTTACAAGACTCGAAGAAGTATGAGCTAGCGCAGTCAATGATATCGACGATTATGAAAACCGGGAGCGCCACGATCATGAAGGCTCCAATGGGGTGATCGTTGTTGTGACAGATGGCGGCGTTGTACAACGGAGGCAACGACAGCAGCAGCAGTGACGACGAGATTGACAATGGCCCGTCATAGACACCGACCCCGATGTTCAACCAAAGTTCAATGTCCTGAATCGAGTCTCTCATTGAATTCATGCACGCTAAATTATAGCCACCAGCGTTCGCGCAGCTGATGGACGCGATGCACACGGCGGTTGTGAATCTGAAACTTCCGTGAAAACAAGTGCAGATTTCTATTTCAGCGCGCCTTTGAGACGCTATTAGAGCTATAAATAAAACTTATTTTTCAAAGCCGACTTCTACAACGTCGATTTTTTATTGCAAATGGAAATTTCAGTTTTGGGACTGCAATGGTGTTATTCAGCATTTTTTTTCAGCAGTCCAGATATAGCGATTATCAGTTATAACGATCGGATTTCTCGTTCTTCTCAATATTGTTATAAGTGGACTGCACTGTAGTAAAATATACGAAGTCAGCTGGGGATTTCTGATAAGTTTGTTCATCTGGAAACTTCGTTAATGTGGTGTTCGTAGTAATGAGGTTTTACTGTAAGGCACTTGAAATGGTTTCAGAATTGTTTGCGTTTGAAATTATGATGGTACGTACCTGCCAACTATCCCGAATTTTCTCCATAAAGGTTACGAACTTTCGCTCGTTGATATGATTTGACAAATGTTGCGCCATCTATTTAAAAGAACTAAACTCTGTTCACAAAGATGTTTTTAAACCTGTTCAAATATGGGGCTGCACAAGGTTGCAAAGAATGCTCGGTAAAAAAAAAAATTGGGATGGTGTGCTGCATCACTTCCTTGTCTGGCGCAGGATGCCATATACCAAGGCGTACCTGCTTTGTGTAAGTTCCTCAAGCAGGTGAAATCGGCAACAGTTGAGTCGCTGATCTTTTCACAATGTTCAGTCTTGGCTAGCATGTATGCATCCAGCAAAAGGTGTGTGCTTGGAGCAAACTTACATCTGTGCTATCAGTCCGCTTCGCTGCCGTGAAGCCTGCGTGTGACCTCTGAAATGCATGGCATGCCGGTGCGTGCGGACACCAAGAAACACGTCGTGCAGTAACTGGGCTTCTCTCTCGCACTTCATTCTGGACACACTGCGCAATCTGGTGGCACTGCCAAGAAGTTTGTGCGTGGCCATAGAGACAAGTGTGGAACACCAGTGCCTGCAAATGCTGAGAATTGTTCGCTCACTTGCTGCACGCTCGGTGGTACATACTCCGTGACCCAAGTTAGCGAGAGGTTAATTGAAAGCGGCACATACCCCATGGCACAGCTCGCCATTAAAAAGCGGTGCATACCCATTGCATGTGTGGCGCAGGCTGCTAATGTGTTGGGTTGCCGTCCTTGAGGAACCCTTGTGACATGGGTTCGATTCCGCTCGCCATCGGAGAAATTTAAGGGATCTTTTTAGTCATTGTAGAGCGGCACATTCTCATTGGCACATACCTAGTTACACAAGTTGGTGTCAAAAACGTTCATTGAAGAGCGGCACACACCTACTGGCACATACCCAGTGGCCCAAGTTGACATCAAAAAGATTCATTCAAGACCAACACAGACCGAGTGGCTCATACGCAGTGCTAGAAGCCGGATCAAAGTTTCTTCGTAAGATGCGGAACTGGATAGGTACCGCTGTTCAATGACCCATGTCATTGTGGCCCATGTCACTGTGAAAGAGGTCATTGAAGAGCGGCACGTATGTATACATTGCCAGATACTCAATGACCCAAGTTAGTGTAATGGTTGGTTTCGAACCTTGTTAACTCAGCACAGCAGCCTGATGCGCTACCCATTCAAACAGACTACACAGTGACTCGTGTAGGCGGGAAAATGGTTAGATACAAACCTACATAGCCCCCGGAAAGTGTGTGAAGTACCCTAAGAATGCCAACGCTTTAATAGTGCTATCTTTTTTAATGTTGTCATGTGATGTGCTTGCAACAAACTTTTGGTGCTTGAATGATGTCTTCACTTTCGCACATACAGGCAGCAGACCAAAGCCCCCAGTCGGCAAGGAAAACCTGGAGAGCAGTCTGCGTTTTGCTTCGCAAGAAAACTGCGTCTTCAACGCACCTGCGATGGCACACCTTGCGGCTGTCAAGGCCCGCAGGGAAGTGTTCATTTCGCAGCTTGTGTCCACAGGCCCAACCGGTCCAGAACATGGTGCTCAGCTTCATCGAGAAAGCAGTGTTAAAGTGCCACACTGTCATCTGGAGCCAGTTGTCGAAGCACCACTCACACCTGCCAAAGAAGGGCCGATGCAAGATCGCGAGACTCTGCCAGCAGAGAAGCAGAAGGAGGACGAGGTTGAAGCTATGGATGTGGACGATAGTCCAGACACGGACTGGGCAAACAATGCACGAGAGGCAAGTCCATCGTGCCCCGAGGTGAAGTCTGCTCCAGCTGTTGCCGTCTCCGACTTGCCCCCGTCTCCTGCGTTGCATGAAAGGCACGAGCAGACGACATTGTCGGGTCCATTGTGCAAAAGGGACGAGCAGATTCTGCCATCTGCGCCCGCTAATGCTTCGGCCGCTTTCAACGACGGCTTCTGCTTCGCACTGCCGGCGGTTCCTCCCGAGCAGTCTCCCGCAAACAAGCGGGAGAGTATAATCCAGATTCGCGAGCGTAACGCAGGCATGGTGCGGAGCAGTGTGGAAGTGTTCAACAGAGCTGCTGCCGCAGTCCACGAGAGCACCGTGGTGACACGCAGCCGCCGAACGGCAGTGGCACGCAAGGGCTCCGTCACTGCAGCCAGTAGACCACCATTGCGGGAAACAAATTTCCGGCGTCCTGCCAGTCCGCAACCGGCTGCTACTAGGCGAGAGCGGCGCGACTGGCAAATGGAACTCTAGGAGTCCAGGCTTTTAGGGCTTTTTGACGTCAACACTATATTTTCCAGTGACTACTGGAAGGGTGTTGAAGCTGCTCTTGAAGTGTCCATGTGTTGGAGTTGTGGATTTACAACCTGCTTGGCTTTCAAGTGGGGCAAAATGATATGACAAGCGTTGTCACGTGTTGTGATTTTAATGGAATGCCTCTCCTTGACTTTTTATTTTTTAGCATCACGTCTGTTCATTCTTTTATATTTCTCGTAAGGTCAACTCCTCAAACCCAAGCATGCAGTAGCTATCAACTAGGGCTAATCATGATTCAGGAGTTATCCATTTGATTTTAAATGAGAGAGAGAGGGGAGTACACTAAAATTCAATTGGCATGATTTAAATACATGACAATGCTTTTGTTTTTCAAGTATCTTGTAATGTTCATTCATTCGTTCATCCATTCATTCTACTTGGACACTGTAATACCCGTGATACATCATTTAGTAATCGTGGCTAGCAAATGTGGATTTGCCTCTGATATTAAAGAGAGAAGCTGGAACATGTTAAGAGCATGCACTTTTAATGACCATAATGCATTCATTTTTTTTACTGTCATCTATTCTGTTTCTTTTACATTTTTAACATCACTTTATTACTATAAGGCATGCCTCAATGTCAGCAAGTCTGTACCTGCCTCTCAGACATGAGTGTAAACTGTGCTTTTAACTTTTTATTACTACATTTTGTCTATGTGCTAATAAATGATCTGTCAGTATGAGCTGCTACTGTAATGACCTCCCCTGATCATTTGTTCGCCCCTGTCGTGTTAAACCTAGCCATCTTGCGCAAAATTGTATCGCGGCAGGCCAGCACTCAACTAGGCTCTATGGTGTGGCGAATGGAAAACTGAAGATATGGTAACTAAAAAAAATGCGCATCCAACGAGCACGTTGGAATCTGTGAATTGAAGCTTCCATAAAGCAGTTACTTAAATGCAATGAAACTAAATGCGATGTGTACAGTTGTCATTTTCACCTATGCCACATGTAATCTCGTGTAACGTTCGTTTTTTCACCATAGCGGTCGCAACTTTAATGGTATGCATTGACGTTTATGTGCTATGCTATTTGCAGTCAAGCCAAAATGCAAACAGCAGTTTATGTGAATGCAGTCATCGACACTGCGAGGATGAAGGTGTTGCTGGTCAAGGGAAAAAAATGGCGAGGGTTGTATGGTGAAGGAAGTACAATGCAAAGGCAGGGGAAAGGTAATTTTCCCATTTCATTCCTGCATTCATGGCGTAATGGAAACTGGCATGCGTGCATATGTTTTCGTGCAAACACGATTTCGCAGGCTGCGCGACGCGAGGCACGTGCTATTTGACAAGACAGCAGTAACTCATTAAAACTTTCTGTTGGGCGAGTTGGCTCATACTTGCAAAGGAAATGGTTATGCGCAAACTAAACAAGGACACAGTAATAGACATGGATGAGCGCAAACTTTCAACTGAGTTTATTTTTTCCTACGTTTTCAATATATACTCGCAATGCCGTATGTACAACAGCGGTGATCACATGACACACTTCAAAGATTCACATGTCGTGCAAGAACATCATCTCAGTTTCCTTTAAAGAAATTGATGTTTCACTTATACAGGCATCTCCTTTTGACGAAATATAAAAAGCTTCAACAGTTCATGGGCAGTGGTAGCACGGCTTTTGCCCAAAATCTTGATGCCTTGGAAATTCGGTTCACACATGCAATGCCGGACGTGCGCAGGCAAATGCGCATTCTCATTATTTTTAATCGACAGCTCATGTTCTCTTGCACGAACGTTGACACCGGCCAATTTGCCCTACGTACATCTTTCCACATGATAGTGGAATTTCGTACACAACGCCAACTGCGCATTTTACGTAGGGCGGTGCGTGCTTCTTGCCGCATCCTCCAGGATTCTTCTTAGCAGCACAAATCCTCGGGCAGAGCCCAGCGAGCTTGCGCGGGGCTGAAAAAACAATTGGCACAGCGTGCCTACTCGCAACCTTCTTCAAATTATCAGAGGTGCGATGTATGTAGGGCAACACTTCAGGACGGCTCCAGCACTGCAGCCAAGGTTTTGCACCAGAGCGGGCTGCTTTTGACTCACGCAGAAGAGCCTCTGCAACTGCAGTAACTACCATGCAAGGGTAACCGGCATCCAACACACGCCGAACCAGGACATTAAAACTATCCTGCATAGCATGTGGGCACGATTTCGTGAGTGCAGAACCGAGACAAAGCTTCACAATCCCCCGCTTGACTAACTTAGACTGTGCAGAATCATATGGCAATAATGCCTTCTGAGCTCGTGGGCTATACGACCAACAAACATGATCGTTTAAAAACCGAAGCCATAGATCTAAAAACGGCAGTGAGTCATTAGAAGGGATTTTATGTGTGAAGACACGTGAAGGGAAAGGTGTGTGAACGTTCGTGCAAGGGAACATGAGCTGTCGATTAAAAATAATGAGAATGCGCATATGCCTGCGCACGTCCGGCATTGCATGTGTGAACTGAATTTCCGAAGCATCAAGATTTTGGGCAAAAGCAGTGATACCACTGCCCGTGAACTGTTGGAAGCTTTTTATATTTCGTCAAAAGGAGATGCCTGTGTAAGTGAAACATCAATTTCTTTAAAGGAAACTGAGATGTTCTTGTACGACATGTAATCTTTGAAGTGTGTCATGTGATCACCGCTGTTGTACATAGGTCATTGCGAGCATATATTGACAACGTAGGAAAAAATGAAGTCAGTTGAAAGTTTGTGCTCGTCCATGTCTATTACTGTGTCTGTGTTTACTTTGCGCATAACCATTTCCTTTGCAAACAGCAGTAACTGTTGGGAAAGTCCGGTAGGGTTCACTAAAAGCTCTTTGCTTTAAGAGGTACGGCTACAGACTTCTGCACTGACTCCACACTGAAAGGTAGGAAAAGTGTTTGCTGTGCATAAGTCAAGTGATATGCCTTCTCCCAGCAACTAACCGTCTCATTTCATTAACATATCTTTCTGTCAGTAGCACATAATATGCTTGCACCTCATTGATTTCAAGTCCATTTTTCATGTTCAGTAGTTGTTGGTCTGGGTTCCGGAAAACTTTCATGTGAAACGGTCTTACTAATTACCTGTTCATTAATGCTGACCTTGAATTTGACACTGATTGCACATTTATTGAGTGCATATGGCTTTTGACTATGTTTCATTTGACTTGCTTATTTTCATACTGAACCCGCTTAATGTAAATGTCGTGTCCTAGGCATCGATTAAAGAATTTGTCCAGCTGTAGTCAGTGTGTGATGGCTAATGACTTCTTTGACTGCAACTGCTGTAAAATTCTGGTGTCCTGCAATGGTCAATTCTGGATCATCTGGGTTTGTTCAGTGCCCGTCTTATTGCCTCATTCAATGACCTTACTTGACCATAGCTGTCTTGCTTTTCGCTGTTGATTGTGCAATCTACCAAAAAAGTCGTAGTCTCGCCCGAAAGGTGAAACATTCATAGCTATAGCAAATTAATAGACGGCTATACGAAGTAAGGATAGTAGTTTTATCGGCCCTTTAGATTTGTAAACATTATCTTAGAAACTAAGTTAACTAGCATGGTGCCACGCGCGCACAAGCAAACATGAACGCATCTCGCTCGACCGCGGAAACTCGCTGTCAAAACACTGGTATGAGGAAGAGTGGGAGCAGCAGCGAGCAAATTGATCTTTGAGCTGCCTCGCTTCAACGCGAACTAAGCGGCGAGAACACGGGGCGTGAAGGAAGACGGTGCGCTTCCTCCTCGCTTTCGGCCCTTGCACACGCTAGATTGAGCCACCATCGTTGGCTCACATACAGCAAATGGCCAACGCCTCCTAGATATCACAAGGCCTCAGACGTCATGCTACCTCGCCCGACTGCCATAGAATCTAATGGGGATGCTCTCAAGTAAGCCGCGGTGATGTTGACGCCACCGCGTTCGTCACGCCGGGCTTGGCAGTGGAAATTTCGGTCCAAGTAGCATGAAGTCATAAAGCAGAGTGCTCAAGCCTGCTATCTAGGAGGCATTGATACGGTGCGGGCCGGCGATGTTATCGCCCTTAGACTTTATACTGAACATCACGGCGACGGCGACAACGGTGACAGAAATGCGCCTGGAGTGTCTATATAATTGCTATCGCACTAAAAAAAGGTTCAGCTGTATGTGGAGGTGCGGTTGCCTTGAATAGAATTGACCGGATAGCTTAGAACATATAATATGCAGATACAGTTTCGAAAAAAAAAAAACGCAGCGGAAGGGGCTGCCGAAAACAGGCTGCACACTCGAGCTTCCCAGGTCAGCCTTCAGAGCCCTGGATATGCTTAGAGAGGGGAGGTAAACCGCGAAAGTCGTGAGACAACTCGTGTAGAGCCGTGAGCGTGGCCTATCTGATGGTGGGGAACACTCCCGATTATGCCGATGGTCGAGTCGTGTGGCCTCGAATTGGCGACCTCGTTCTGCTGTTATTATATGGTAGATGGGCAGCCGAAGCACTAAACCCAACTGGAATGCTAGGGTAGGCGCTTACATGCCCGGGATCATGGCTTCCGAGCAAAACGCTCCCGTTTCTCATACGCTGGAAATCCGTCGTAAAGTTCGAGATAAAAGCTTTAGAGATAAAAGACCAACTCGCCTAGCAACAAGTTCTACTCATCTACATTTCTAGTAAAATGGGCCCTTTCTTTAGCATGTCTGCTTCAAGCTACATCAACCATTTGTGTCATATTGTGCAGTCAGTGTGCCGTCCAAGGTGCAATCGCCTTAGACGACACTGATACACGCATGCGCATTTGGTGAATCCCTCTTGCTCTGCTGTAAGAATAAAACAGTTGAAGTTCAGCGCCTAACCTGTCGTTTCGTACTTTTCTTTCCAACTCTTTATTTTCCTGTTCGTGCAACCATGCTTTCCTCAGATGTCAACCAACTCGCCCAGCAACTCCAGTTCTACTCCAGGCGCAGTGTTGTTGGAAATGGTGACAGCTCACGCGCGCGCATTATGACAATGCATCCCCGCGCTCCCGAGAGGGGGCTGACGGTCTGGAATTATAAACGCATGGTGATAGCCCCCCTGAAGCCGACTTAACCCCCCCTTTTGTTTAACCCATTTTCTTTCCTTGCGCATTTGAGTACTGCAACTAAGATGTAAGACGCGCAATCGTCTGCACACTCGCAAAAAGCGCATTTTTTGCAAATTTTTGCGTGAAGAAATTGAAATTAGTGCTGTTTAGATGGTATTGCCGAACTGTCAACGCCCCCCCCCGGCAGAGATCCTGGGTGCGCTACTGGGCTTGACACTCTGGAGATTGAACCACATGATCAAAACACAGACAATATGACTATTTTCTGCTAATGGCACTAATTGCGCCCGTACCCTTAATTCTACCTTCTCTGAGACTAATTATCGCTTCTTCTGTCATTGAGACCTACATTTAGATACATTTTGCGACTCGCTACAACGCTCTGGAGGCTCAAGAATGTCGTTTTTTTCTGCAAATGGTTACAAAATACCCAGATATGCCAAACCCCTGTTATGTCAGCTAAGAAGAACTTCTCTTAAAATTTTCTCTTTTGTCAATACGCACTTGCCTATTCATCCAGGAGCCTTTTCCTGTCTTACAGGAAATGCACCTGCAATAACAAGCGCGCACAGACACCACGTGTCACAGTGGAGGTACCATATTGTTCGGTCCTATTTCTCGCTAATTTAAAGGGGCCCTGAACCACCCCTCGGGCTTGGTAAAATACGAACATAGTCCGCGGGTAGCATGCGCGTACGCTGTTGTGAAGGTCTCATCCAAATTCTGCTGTCGTACGCAGTCCGTGGAGCTCGCAAGCGGAGCGCGAAGTCACCTTTTTCTCAAAAAAAAAAAAAAAAAAACGCTCTCGTTTCAAAAACCCCATGATCCTCGCTATTTTCTTTGTGCTTTATTTCCTAATACCCCGTCGGGGTTGCTCAGTGGCTATGGTGTTGGGCTGCTGAGCACGAGGTCGCGGGATCGAATCCCGGCCATGGCGGCCGCATTTCGATGGGGACGAAATGCGAAAACACCCGTGTACTTAGATTTAGGTACACGTTTCCTGAGTCCCCCACTATGGCGTGCCTCATAATCAGACCGTGGTTTTGGCACGTAAAACCCCATAATTTAATTTTTTTTATTTCGTAATAAGGCACACTCCAATACGCGGCTGCTATTGGTCGCTGCGGTCAGCTACACCGCGACCGCCGCGGGGTGCCACCACGAGTCCACTGGCTAAGCGCACTGCGGCTCTCTGAGGACAGCCGCGTTTGGTTTACGTTTAGTGCGGCGTAGGCACCAAATCGTAAATTTGAACTGCGCGCCACGGTGACGTCTCTGCTGTAGCCTTCGCAGCGCAAGGCATTGGAGGAGCAAGGGGAGCACAACGGAGGCCGCGTTTGATTGCCGATAACTCCGCTTCTGCTGAACGCATTGAAGTACTTTTTGCGGCAAATTGATTCTGAAATAGCCTATTTTCACTTCAAATGTCTTTCTCCACTTTGATAAAAAGTGGTTGAGGGCCCCTTCAAAAAGAAATCGCATAATGTAACCTGTCCTTCTAGATAACGTTATTGCAAGTCAACCGGCTTATGTGAGTAGGTGCTCACCTTTTGCTTATGAGTGCACTATTCGCTAATCAGCACAATAAAATCCGGAATCAGGCCCTCCCCCTTTCTTTCCTTTTCTTTTCTTTAGTAAATGCAATGA